>NC_057358.1:89517909-89827552 GCF_016509475.1 Prionailurus bengalensis
AGAAGATATACAAATGATCAACAAGTATATGAAACAATGCTTGACATCACATCATTAATCATTAGGGAAGTGCAAATCAGAACCACTATGAAATGTCACCTCATACTCATTAGGATAGCTATAATCAAAACACCAGAAAATAGTAAGTGTCAACAAGGATGGGGAGAAATTGGAACCCTTTTGCACTATTGGTAGGAATGTAAAGTAGTACAGCTGCTATGGAAAACAGTGTGGGGGTTCCTCAAAAAAGTTAAAAATTAGAGGGGCACCTGGGTGGCTCAGTCGGTTAAGCGTCCAACTTCAGCTCAGGTCATGGTCTCATGGTTCATGAGTTCAAGCCCTGCATCGATCGGGCTCTGTGCTGACAGCTCAGAGCCTGGAGCCTGCTTCAGATTCTATGTCTCCCTCTCTCTCTACCACTCCCCTGCTCGCTCGCTCTCTCTCTCTCTCTCTCTCTCTCCCTCAAAAAATAAAAAAACATTAAAAAATATTTTTTTAAGTTAAAAATTAGAATTACCATATGATCCAGCAATCCCACTTCTGGGTGTATATCCAAAAGAATTGAAAGCAAGATCTTGAAGAGATATTTACATACCTATGTTTATAACAGCATTATTCACAATAGCCAAGAAGTGGGAGCAACCCAAATGTCATAAACAGAGGAATGGATAAACAAAATGTGGCACAGACATACAACGGAATATTATTCAGCCTTACAATGGAAATAAGGAAATCCTGTCATATGCTACAGCATGGATTTTGAGGACATTATGTTAGGCGAAATGAGCTAGTCACAAAAAATTAAATACTGTATGATTCCATTTATATGAGGTATCAAGAGTAGTTAAATTTATAGAGATAGAGAGTAGAATGGTGGTTGCCAGAGACAAGAGGGGAGAGGGAGAGGGAATGAGGAATTACTATTTAAGAAGTGTAAGGTTTCAGTTTTGCCAAAATGAAAATGTTCTGGAGATCGCTGCAGTGTGAATATACTTAGCCCTGGAGAAGGGAAGGGGGAGGAAGGCGAGGTGAAGATCATAAGTGCCCACAACGCTTAAAATATTTACTGTCTGGGCCCTTTACAGAAGTTTACTAACCCCACAAACCGTATTATTCATGGCCCATTTCACAGTTTTTGTATTTTCTTGGTGTATTAGGTGCAAGAAGTAGGAACCACTCACACCATTTTGAGCAAAAAGGGATTTAATATAGGGAGTCAGGAGTTTAGCAAATCATTGGCCAGGGTGTTTGGGTCACCGGGGGTCTCCAGGAGTGATTCCTAGCACAAGACTGCTATTCTGTCCTACTGGGAGAGCCGATATCTCTGCAACTATCAGAGAGGTGGCCGTCAGTGGACTCCATGGGTACTGTAGAGTTCAAAGACCTGTCACTGTAGCTGTGATCTGAGGATCAGGAAGCACTGCTTCCCCTGGGACGACCTCTCAACACCCACAGAGTTGGCACCTGAACACTGAACTAATGCTGAGGAAAGCCCAGTGGGTGCACAGATGAAATAAACAGGTGTTCTGTTGCAGCAGCAACAAAGCGAATGACTCCAGCCCCAGATCCACCTTCCAAGTGCTTCTGACTGGCAAAAGCAGAACCCTAACTGCAGGGAGATGAGGGGAAACGTGGTTTTTCCTTCTTTAGCCCCTGCAGGATCAGAAGGCACACTAGGGGTTTGGAGTGGATGCCGAGAGCCAGCCGAGGGCACCCACCACAGCTGGTCTGTGGCTTCAGGCTCTTTCCAACCCTTCTCACTTTGGCCAACTCCTTATCCTTTTATCTGAGAAACCTCCTCTGATGCTCCCTTCCCGACCTCCTCCCTTCCTAGATAGGATGTCCTTCCGTGAGCTCCCATAGCTCTAAGCTCTGGCTCAGCCATGTACGTACCACTCCGTATGATAACAGCCTGGTTCCTTCCTCCACTAGATTGCAGGCTCCTTGAAAGCACAAACTCAGTCTTATTAACATGTAGGTAATTGGTGTATATTTGTTGAGAATAATAGTTACCATAATATAACATCAGAAATAGCGTCTCTTCTCCTGTTTTTGTTGTTCCGTACTCTTGTGTGCTGGTATCTGTACACAGTGCATGCTCAGTAAATATTAACTTCCTGGTCGGAGCAAAGAGAAACTCCACCAATGCTCTATATGTGTGTATTCTAATTTGACTCTGTATTCTTACATAGGTTAGTAATACTGTGGAACAGCTAATGTTTGAACAGTTTCAACGTATGTGTACATGTACATACGCTGGTGAGTATATATATAATCCCCGCAACTATTCTATTAGGTAGATGCTAATAGCGTCTACTATTTTTATTCCTATTTTATAGATGAAGAAACTGGGGCTTAGATAGGTAAATATGTTATCTATAGTCACACCTAGTGACAGAGCTGAGACTCACATCAGGGTCTAATATCAAAATCTGTACTTTTAGCCACGATGACGATGATGTTGATTGTGATGACAGCTGTGGTTCCAGACATTGTGCTCGACATTTTACATGTGTTTTCTTAAGCAATATATTTCCTTGCAAAGAATTGATGCTTAATGGTTGTTACATGTGGTAAGGTAGATAAACCTCTTGATTATCTGTGGACTCTGCTGCTAATTCACTGTGTGACTTCAGGCAAACTACTAACCCTTCTGAGCTCTTATTTCCTTCTCTGCAAATCAGTGAATGATTTTTAAAATATTTCTAGTTCTAAAATTCCAGAACTCTGTGAAGCAATTCTACTTTGTTTTTCATTCCATAATTTTTACTTCTTAGCCTCTGAATTCTAAGTAGGATTCCTATAGGATCTCGATTTTATTTCAGTGTTTGCTCATATCTTCATGGTACCTTGTCTGGTGCTCAGCACAGTTTGTAACAGCCTCATAGAGGTATAGATGGAGATTTCTGTAAATCTCCATCTATATAAATCAATTTATATAAATTGAGATCCATCCAAGGGGAAATACCCATCTTCACAAGAAGCCATACTTATTGTTATATGTTACCTTCCTTTGGAGATGACATTCAAATATAGCTTAGGGCTACCTTAGAGATAATCATCCCTCTGCACCCTTGGAAGCTTTTCTGTAGTCTGAGATAAGATTCTTATCCTTAAGGCAAAGTTGTGGTCACTGCCTAAGCATCTACTTTTGTGACTGAATAAAGAAAGGTTTCTTTTATGAAAATTGTGCTGGGTACTCGTAAAAGGGTCCTTGGTCTGTGGATAATGCCAGATACAGTAGGGAGTTTTCTACAGGGAACCTGTTTTTATTCTTCCCGCTATCTTTTACAGTACAGTCAGAAACTCACAAATCATTCAGTAGCTTTTCTGAATCTTTGAGAAATTATTTATTAGAAAATGAGTTAAAAAAGAACTAGAATTCTCCCCCAATAAATAAACCAATAAATGGCTTATGTGCAATTCAAAATGATTCTGAAGCCTTGACTTTACATTTTTATTTCAGACAGCCTCAAGAAAAATAGTACCTTAAATACAGATCAAATGAGAGAGTTAAGCCAAAATGCATGTGAACAGGGAAAGAAAATAACTTTTAAAAGAGCTATTCTTAGCTGCTATTTTGCATACTAGGGGAATGGCAACATTTGCCTGGATGGGGGGAAAGGAGCCTTTGTTTGAGAAGGAAAAAAAAAAGTTGGCATTTTGGGGTAGTGTGTATGGGTGGGGGGGGGGTTGACAACGTAAGTTGCCTTGAATAATAGAACCTCCAAGATTGGACTTGAAGAACTTAAAAAAGAGATGAGAAGGAAGTCTGAGCAAAATGGCAGCACCCTGAGAAGAAAATACAGTGAGAAATTCCCCATGTTGAAAATGGCCAAAGAACTTTTAGGTACTTATATTTCTTTCCTTGTGCTGTATTATACTACCTCCTTTCTTGTTCCCGGACTTCCATTAACTGTCCATTATAAGCAACCACTTATAGGGGTGCCTGGGTGGCTCGGTTGGCTAAGCATCTGACTTCAGCTCAGGTCATGATCTCACAGTTTGTGAGTTTGAGCCCCACTTCCAGGGAGCACGACCACCGCTTTGGGTGAACCCCGCTTCTCTCTCCTCTCTCTATCTCTGTCCCTTGTGGGATTCTCTGTCTCTGCCCCTTGTTCACTTGCCCCCCCCCAAAAATAATAATAATAAATGACCACTTATATATAATGGTACTTGGGGAATAAATGAAGAGGGGACAGTGGTCACAGATGAAGCGGGGCACAGGGAAGATAGAAACCACAAGACAGACCAAAGCAAGAAGTTAGAATAAGACATGATCCAGAATTGTTTCTTAACTTTGGGGAATATACCTGTATATTAACAGATTGGATGAATTTAGAAGCCTGGGGCGCTTGAGGTCACTCCGAACAACACATGAAGGGTTAAAGTCTGATCTAAAGCAGCAGGAAAACTCCCAGACTCTGCAGGGTCAACACAGTGGATCTACATACTCTTGGTTCACTTTTCTTCCAGGACTCAAATGTAGAGAATCCATAGAGAAAATTGGAGACCAACATTAAGAACCGTTCATTTGACTGGAGAAACGACATATTTAAAAACAACAGCAGGGGCGCCTGGGTGGCGCAGTCGGTTAAGCGTCCGACTTCAGCCAGGTCACGATCTCGCAGTCCGTGAGTTCGAGCCCCGAGTCAGGCTCTGGGCTGATGGCTCAGAGCCTGGAGCCTGTTTCAGATTCTGTGTCTCCCTCTCTCTCTGCCCCTCCCCCGTTCATGCTCTGTCTCTCTCTGTCCCAAAAATAAATAAATGTTGAAAAAAAAAATTTAAAATAAATAAATAAATAAATAAAAACAACAGCAACAACCAGAACTCTCTAACCAGTTCATATGTGGGTCTGTGCATTTCTTAGTAACTGTCACCATGGTAGCAAGGCAGTTTGACAAGGGCACCTTCTTAGCATAGTACATACAAAGGGGAGAGATCACAGCTAATCATGTACTGTCTTGTACCTTCTTTATTTAGTTGTGCTCATCCCGTATTCCTGACTATTAGCCTCTGACACTTCTCTCCCTAATGGCATCAAGCACAATGCTAGGAATATATTAGGCACTCAAACATGTACACTGATTGACTAAATTAAATAAATGGTGTTTCTACTATGCCTTCCTTTCCAGTCTATAGGGAATGTCACCCGGCAGAAATCTGATCTTAAAAATGGCTCCTACGTTTGTCTGGGGGATCAAAAGTAGGCCATTTTCTTGATTGGGCTGGCCCAGTGTGGATTTCAGGTTGAGGGGGTGAAGGGACAGTGATTAGGTTCTCGGAGATACTGTATTACTGAAAGACTAACACGTGAGTGGTAAGTAGAAAAGTGTAGGTAGAAAAGTGAGGCTATTCGAGGCCTGGAAGCTTTGTGTAAGGACTTGCACGCAGCACTTTTTCCTGGGTGCAAACACAACTGTGGCAGCCGTTTCTGTGGTGTTTGATATTAGGACTGAGTTAAAGCCCTGAGGACAGGGCATTCCACCGATTCTGGCTTCAAACCGGGAAAGCTTTTTAAGCCCCTAGCCCCGCCTTATACCCAATTCACACTCAGCCTGGGAAGTCTCCTTATTATAGTCCCTTGAATTAATGGTAATCTTTTACTAGAGCCTTTTCCCTAATACATTTTCACATTTCATTTTAATTGTCATCTATGTAATTGCTCTACATTTTCTGTTTTTTAACATTTTGTTATTTCACATTTTCTTTTAAAAGTGTTTAAACGTGGACACACCTCCTTATTTTAATAACGAGCATGCCCATGTTTGCTACTTTAAAATCCGAGTTCCTGGGCACCTGGGTGACTTAGTTGGTTAAGCGTCCGACTTCGGCTCAGGTCATGATCTCACAATTCGTGGGTTCAAGCCCCGCGTCAGGCTTTGTGCGGACAGCTCAGAGCCTGGAGCCTGCTTTGGTTTCTGTGTCTCCCTCTCTCTCTCCCCTCCCCAACTCGTGCTCTGTGTCTGTCTCTCAAAAATAAACATTAAAAAAATTAAAAATAAAAAAATAATAAAATCTGAGTTCCTGCATTTTCAGTAGCTCTTCAAACTGTGCCACCTTCGCCATATGGATAGATATTCTAATCATGTTCAAGACTGAAATCAGCTGCAATAATTTGTCTTTGGAATTCTTTCTTTTTTTTTTTTTTTAATTTTTTTTCAACGTTTATTTATCCTTGGGACAGAGAGAGACAGAGCATGAACGGGGGAGGGGCAGAGAGAGAGGGACACACAGAATCGGAAACAGGCTCCAGGCTCTGAGCCATCAGCCCAGAGCCCGACTCGGGGCTCGAACTCACGGACCGCGAGATCGTGACCTGGCTGAAGTCAGACACTTAACCGACTGCGCCACCCAGGCGCCCCTGGAATTCTTTCTTTTTAAAGCAGGTTTTTTTTTTTATGTTTTTGTTTTTATTTATTTTGAAAGAGAGTGCGAGCAGGGCAAGGGCACAGAGAGAGGAAGAGAGAGAACCCCAAGCACTGTCAGCACAGAGCCCGATGCAGTGCTCAAAATCATGAAATGTAAGATCATGACCTGAGTAGAAATCAAGAGTCAGATACTTAACCAACTGAGCCACCCAGGTGCCCCTGTCTTTGGAATTCTTTAGCAGTAGCTGTTGATAAAGCCCAAATGTGACCAGTTTGGTGGGTCAGCCACTGAGACATGATCATCATAATGCTATCACCCTCCCTGGGACCAACTTTGCAGGACCAGCCTGTTGTGGAAAGGGCTGTATCAGTCACTATTCCCAGAGAGGAACAGGTTAAATCCTTCCAAACCTGCTGAGGAATTTGCCCTAGTTCTTTGAAACTAGCCTGTAACTTGAAAGTATAATTGGTTGCAAATGTGTTTCTTTCTTCCTCAAAATTACTTTTGAACCCTGTGAGACAGAGAGAAAGGCATTTCTCTTTGCATAGATTCAGACCACCACTGTTGATAAACTGATCTAATTCTGTATGAAATTTGGGGAGCATACAAGTAATGTGACTTCATTTTATCAAAGGAATGTTTAGACCTCTAGTTGTGAAAGTCAATGAATACACAATTGATGTGGTTATAGCATTCAGGTCTCCTCTGTCGATTTTTTTACCTCTGAGTTTAGCACAAGTGCTCAGTGAATGTTTGTTAAATGAGTGAGTGAATGAAAAGCTCGTCACAGTGTGACTCCTACCTACTTTTTAAAAAATACTTATTTATTTTGAGAGAGAGAGATAGACAGCACTCACACGTGCAAACTGGAGAGGGGCAGAAAGAGAGGGGGAGAGAGAATCCCAAGCAGGTTCCGCACTGTGAGCACAGAGCCCATCGTGAGGCTCAAACCCATGAACCGCAAGATCGTGATACGAGCTGAAATCAAGAGTCGGACACTTAACTGACTAAGCCCCCCAGGTACTCCCTACCTACTTTTCCAACTGTATTTCCTACAGTCTTTCTTCCCAAAAAAATATACAGTAGTTTACACTCTGGCAAAACAGCTGTTCCGTTTCCCAAAAACCTCTCCTGCTTTTCCACTTTGGTACTTCTGTTGCCATACCACTGCCTAGAATGTTCTTCTCTTACTTCCCAGACCAGGAAAATGTGACTGTTTTCTCATCTCAAATGCCATGTCCTTCATGAAAATTTTACTGATTATTTCAATAACACATAAGCCTTTTCTCCTTATGGCTCACAAAACTTTACCTCGTGGTCATTTATTATCAACCATCTTATGTTATAATTATTTTTGTGGTTGATTTATTCCCCTTTCTATAAAGTTAGCTTCTCAAAGATAGGCACTGGGTCTTATTAAACTTTACAGTGATTAGCACACGCTTGATACTCAATAGCTACTAGTTGCTGAAATAATTTTAGTAATTAATTTTGCTATTACTGTACTACAACTCCAGCAAATTTTATCATTTTTCTAAATAAAACAAAAATGTTCTCATATATTAACACTATTGGAGCCCCAGAATTAGATCAGAACTGTATCTTTGTCAACATTTTCTTTCTAGTTAATTCTGCGGGTTGGATATTGAAGCATTAAGACTCTCACTTTGTGTTTTAATTTTGTTAATGTTTATTTTTAAGAGAGAGAGAGAGCACTCGTGCAAGTGGGGGAGGGGCAGAGAGCTAGGGAGACAGAATCTGAAGCAGGCTGCAGTCTCTGAGCTGTCAGCACAGAGCCTGATGCGGGGCTCAAACTCACAAACCGTGAGAGCTGAAGTTGGATGCTTAACCCACGGAACCACCCAGGCTCATTGTGTTTTAAATGATCATGGACTTACTTGGTTCTTTTAGTGACATCATTAGCATTATTAAAAGTCATATCTTGTTCTCCTCAAAGAAGATCTTTTGAGTATTTTTTCCTGAACTATGTATGTATTGTTAAATTCTTAACTCCGGTGATCATTCATTCCTTCGTTCTTGCCTGCATTACTAAAAAGCTGCAGTTCCGTCCGTTCATCAATTTGCATATGAGGCAAAGGGTTTCAGAGAGACTCTTGGGGCTGTGCTTTTTGCATAATGTTAAACATTTCTTTCTACTGATCACCTATTCTTGACACATAATGATAAAAACAAAGATTCTCTTCCAATTTTTTTTTTAAATTAGCTATCACCACCTGCAAGGCATAAAGAGAAAGGAAATGGAGCATAAATTATCCCAGAATTGAGCCTGGAAGTCATTTGAGGAACTTCCCTCTTGAAAGCAGAAAGCCTGCTCTATGTTTTATTTCCTAAAATGTCTAGCTCTCCTGAAGAAGGTAATAACTCATTTGGGAAATTCTAAGGATTTAAGACAAAAGATACAAAGAGGTGGATAAGATTGTCCTTTACAGAATTTGGGACAGTATTAATTCTGACCAGTGCCTGGGTAGCAGTCCTGGAATACAACTTTCCAAGTCTCTTAAAAGCATTACTCATAGTGGCACCTGGGTGGCTCAGTCAGTTAAGCGTCCAGCTTTAGCTCAGGTCGTGATCTCGCAGTCCGTGAGTTCAAGCCCCGCATCGGGCTCTGTGCTGACAGCTCAGAGCCTGGAGCCTGCTTCAGATTCTGTGTCTCCCTCTCTTTGCCCTTCTCCCACTCACATTCTGTCTCTCTCTCTCAAAAATAAGTAAACATTAAAAAAAAAAAAAGCATTATTCCTAAAATAAGTACTTCTTCCAGTCAAACCCTTACTAGTTTTTATTTTACTATTTTATTATTTATTTTTAAGGTTGTTTTTGTTTTTTTTTTTTTTTTTTTTTTTAGTTATCTCTACACCCAACATGGTGCCCAGATTTACAACCCCAAGATCAAGAGTTGCATGCTTCACCAACTGATCCAGCTAGGTGCCCCCCCCCTACTTTTTAAAAGTTTATTTGTTTGTTTGTTTGTTTGTTTGTTTGTTTGTTTTGAGAGAGAAACAGAGCAAGTGGGAGAGGGGTAGAGAGAAAGGGAGAGACAGAATCCCAAGCAGGCTCCCTACTGTCAGTGAAGAGCCTGATGCAGGGCTTGAACTCACAAACTGCGAGATCATGACCTGAGCCTAAACCAAGACTCAGAAGCTTAACTGACTGAGCCACCAGGTGCCCCTAGGTACCCTGTAAAAAAACTTTTTTTTTAAGTAAGAAGAAGAAACATTTAGATTAAATGTTTTCATCACCCCCTCACATTACCTCTCCAAAGAGGTAATGAGATGAAGTTTTGTTTTTCAACCATGGGAAGTTGAGGAATTTCAGCTAACTAGCCTGCTGGTCTAAGTAAGAGAAGAGAGATGGACAAAATGATTGCTTCCCTGAGAAGCTTGGCTGGGACCAAGTGAAGGTCTTCACAGCCTGGTGTCTATACAAGACGCCGATACTGGAAATAACATGAGTCTGGGTATATCTGAGCATGTGGACTGAGCTCCCGGATTTAATTACAAACCACTGAGTCGAAGGGAGTTCATCATTGTTTGTATCACACATCTATAACACATGTAGATCTGCTCCCCAGCAAGCCCCAACAACAAAAGCCTATCTGACTAGTCATCCTCCTGCTCTTCTAAATTGAATTTTCCAGATTTAAGTAGCTGAATCTGAAGTAAGCTTCTGAAAGGAACCAGTTTATCTGGTATCTGTAGCAGAGGTTGGCAAAATTCCACATTCAGGACCGAGTAGCCTGGAGCCTGTTACGTTTTTTCTTTAACAGCTTTATTGAGATATAATTCATGTGCCATACAGTTCCCCCGTTTAAAGTGTACAATTCATTGGTTTTTAATATATTTTCTGAGTTGTGCTACCATCACCACAATTAATTTTATAACATTTTCATCACACCCCCAACAATCCCATACCCATAAGCAGTCATTTCCCCTGTCTCCCCTAACTGTAATTAATCACTAATCTACTTTTTGTCTTCATATATTTGCCTATTCTGACATCCCATGCAAATGAAATCATACAGTATTTGGTCTTTTATGCCTGGTTTCTTCCACTTAGCATGTTTTCAGGATTCATCCATGTTGGAGCACATCAATACTTCATTTCTCTTTATTGCCAAATAATTTACTATATGGATGTTTCCGCATTTTGGTTATGAATAATGCTGCCATGAGCATTTGTACACAGTATTTTGCATGGATATATATTTTCATTTCTCTTCGGCGTATATATACCTAGAAGTAGAATTGCCGGATCATATGGTGACTCTATCTTTAACCATTTGAGGAACTGCCAGACTGCTTTCCAAGGCGGCTGTGATATTTCACATTTTTGCCAGTAGTGTGTGAGGGTTCCAATTTTGCCAAGAATTGCTATTATGTATCTTTTTTTATAATAGCTACCTAGGGGGTGAGAAGTGGCATCTCGTTGTGGTTTTGTTTTGCATTACTCTAATCTGCAGCCAATTTTTATATAGTCTAAAACTAAGAATGGTTTGTACATTTTTTAAATGTTGAGAAAAACACTTCATGATACATGAAAATTTTCTGAAATTTAAATTTCGGTCTCTATAAATAAAGTTTTATTGGAATATAGCCAAACCCATTCATTATGTATTGTCTGTGGCTGCTTTTCTCACTACGCCGAAGTAATTACAACAGAGACCATATGGCCTGCAAAGCCTAAAATATTTACTGTCTGACCATTCACAGAGAAAGTTTCCCAACCCTGGTCTACAATATAGTTGGATTCGACTACAAAGGATCTGGGGTAGGAAGGAGGAAGTATGACTGCCTGGTAAGAATAGATTCCTTCTTTCTTTCCTTCCTTCCTCTTTCTTTCTTCCTTTCTTCTTCCTTTCGTAGGCTCCACGCCCAATGTGGGGCTCAAACTCATGACCCTGAGATTAGGAGTCATATGCTCTACCAACTGAGCTAGCCAGGAGCCCAGGATTTTTCTTCCTTAATAAAAATAGAACGCAAGCTGGCAGAATAAGGAAACACATCAGGATATTATGGAACTTAGGTAGACCACCATATTTTTATCTGAATCATTATTATAACATTCTTCCAAATCTGGGCTCTCCTCATCGTACAGATTTCTCCCAGAGTTCTATTCCTAATCTGCCACTCTGATCATATATTGTTCATCAGAAACCTCTAGGGGTTTCCCACATCCACAGACTCTTAGGACCATTTAACCAGGGTCTGGCATGATCTGATAGCATCTTAATGTTCCAACCTTGTCTTCCAGCACTTTGAACCAGACCACCCAGCCTGAATTTCAGGATTCTGTGCTCATTCTTATTTTTCTTCTACGTAGAATGCTTTTTCTCTTCTCCAAATCCCAAACACACTTTATTATTGTTATTGTGAAATGTTTCAAGTATACAGAGAGGTAAAGAGAATGATATAGGAATATCTATGCACTCACCAACCACCAAGCTTTGTCAAGTCTTATCATTTTCCATGTTCTGTGGTGTTAAAAAAATATCGTAGAGCTAGTTATTTTTAAAGCCTCCTCAAATACAAAATCTTATAAGTAGGCCTCCTTGAGACCTTCTTCCTGTGATCTCCTGTGATTTCCTGTAACACTTTCTATGTACCTCCATCATTGACCTGTTCTGTCCTTATAAAATATTTTGAATATTCCTCACTATTATCATTCTCATGGAGGGGTACAAAGATTATTTATTTTAGGTAGTCTAACGAAAAGACATTTAAAAAAATTTTAACTGTGGGTTTCTTTTTTAATGTTTATTTTTGAGAGAGAGAAAGAGACAGAGTGAGAGTGGGGAGGGGCAAAGAGAGAGGGAGACACAGAATCTGAAGCAGGCTCCAGTCTCTGAACTGTCAGCACAGAGCCCGATGCCGGACTTGAACCCACAGACTGACTCTGAGATCATGACCTGAGCCGAAGTCGAGTGCTTAACTAACTGAGCCACCCAGGCACCTCCAAAATTGTGTTTATTTAAAAATGTACACTAGATGGGCACCTGGGTGGCTCAGTCAGTTGAGTGTCTGACTCTTGATTTCAGCTCAGGTCATGATCTCACGGTCATGGGATCGAACCCTGTGTGGGGCTCTGTGTTTGGGCACGGAGCCTGCTCGGGATTCTCTCCCTTCCTCTCCCTCTGCCCCTCCCCTGCTTGCACTCACTCTCTCTCTCAAAAAGTAAAAATGAAAAAAAAAAATTATAAAAAATAATAAAATAAAAATGTACATTAGAAATGTATGTACATACTAGTGTTTAAAATACATATATCTAGATCACCAACTCTGTGATTTCCCAGATATCCTTTAGGACATGGCTAAAGTAGGTAGAGATAGTAGAAAATTATTGAGTAAATAAAAATATAGATGATATGGCAAAAATTTTGAAGACTGTATTCAAATAATTTAGCTTAGAAAACTTAGCTTGTTAGAACAGGGACTTAGTTTTGTTTATTTTTGTATGCTCTAAGTACCCAACTAACCCAGAAAAGATGCTTACTGAATTGAATTTATTTCTCTCTGGGGCAAGATCCTTGAAAATCATAGGGAACCTCTTAAACCTTCTGACAGACCACTTAAGACATTTCCCCCACATTGAATGCCCCTGGCACATATGCCAGAGACAGATGGTGCTTTTTTCCCTCTCTCCCCATCCTGTCCATTATGACAAGTTGCCCCAGTTGGGGCTTGATTAAGTATGAAATAATGCCGGTGATAGTCATGTTCTGAAGGCATGAGGACTCCAGCTTGCCAGGATGCTCTCATCAGCGTTGCTTCAACAGAACGATCTCAGCAAATTTCAGTTTGTGGACCATTTTGGTTCTTGGATCTGGTCCACCACACACACACACACACACACACACACACACACACTCAGCATACTTTATGTTTTAGAGAAGTGTTTCTTGGTCTCCTTAAAATTCACTATTTTGTGGCATTTCTTTCTTCCTTTCTTCCTCCCTCCCTCCCTTCCTCTGTCACTTCCTCCCTCCCTTCCTTTGTAGGCTTCACGCCCAGCACAGAACCCAGCATGGGATTTGAACTCACGCCCCTGAGATTGAGACCTGAGCTGAAGTCAAGAGTCAGACACTTAACCAACTGAGCCACCTAGGCACTCCTGGCATTTTTTCATTATTGTTAATACTGAACCATCTGAAGTCACGTTGGCAACTGAATTTGGTCTTGAGACTTGGCAGTGAGGAATCATTTTGTATAGCAAACCCAATGCACAATGTTAGCCAAATTATGTCATACGGTTACAAAACTCCTGTCCTATCTTCCAGCTTTTCTGAGTAAATGTGACTCTTTCAGAAGTTTCACTCCTCCTACCCTAAAATGACCTTATATGCTCTCAGATATCAGAGGATCCTAAGTGTGATGAAATCCTTTATTTCCTTTCTTATAGCCTGCTTAAATTTTAAGATGGTGTTTTGGGAGAGTGGGAAGCAGGGGGAACTCCTGAGACCTCTGAGTCACAAAAGGAGATCAGAACATGTCTAAAGTTTGATTTAACCCTCAAAGCTTCACTCATATTGGGCTAAATAAGCCTCTGGGAGAAGCCTATGAAACTTCTGTGTATGGCTTTAACAAGTGTTTTCTTTCCTAATTCCTACTGCTAAGGCACAGGTCTTTGCTGATCTTAAAACTCCATGACAGGACTAGCTTATAAGCAGGTTTTTTAATGTTACACTTTATCATCCAAATGAAGACACTTTTATAAATGAAACAGGGGTACTGGGAAGACAAAGGCATAAACCACCAAGCCTCTTATCTATAACAGATCCTTTCAAACTGGGGACTGGTTTTTGGTTTTTTTTTTTTCTTCCCAGGGGAGGGGACTAGTTTTCAACTTGAAAGTCTATGAGGTTTCTCAGAGAGTTTGAAGTTTTGTTTTCATTTCAGTGACATGGCTGTGTTTGCATTATGCTAATCCATTGTTTGTCCCGAGTGGGAAAATTTTAATTGTCCCTGGTCAAAAAGAGAACAGAATCAGACTTCACTTCCAGATAGGGAAATGTTCAAGCCAAGCCAAGTCAGGGGACAGCATGGCCTGTAAAAAAAGACATGTAGTAGTTCTGAAAGAGAAAAGTGTGATAGCAGGATACTGAACTCAAGAGCCTATGTTGTATATTGTACCACATTCATTTTGCAAGAGGAGATGGAGTTTCAGCAAAATGTCATACGTTACATTAAAAATATTAATTTGTATTTAATTTTATAAACGTTTCAATCCTAAATTTGTGTTGGTTCAGTGTCCTGCCTCTGCTCAGGTCATGATCTTGCTGTTCGTGAGTTCGAGCCCCACGTCGGGCTTTTTGCTGACAGCTAAGAGCCTGGAGCCTGCTTCAGATTCTGTGTCTCCCTCTGTCTCTGCCCCTCCCCTGCTTGCGCTGTTTCTCTCTCTCAAAAATAAACATTAAAAAATAAATAAATAAATAAATAAATAAATAAATTTGTGTTGACTTAATAAGAGCATAAGGAGCTTTCTTACACCTGTATTTATGTAGTACATATTAAAGAAGCATGACAACAAAAAATAATTTAATTTTGAAGGTCCACAGGAATTGTAAAAGTTTAAGAGTCCATTCTCCTGCTTAGAGCAGTTTTAGTATTAGATCTTTTTCTTCCTAACCCAACTATGCCCTCTGGTGGTTAGTTGCTGATAGAAGCAAAATACTCCCTTTATAAAATGTGTCCTTTTCAGATTCATTTGTAGATCAGCTGTGCAGCCGACAAAATAATTTCCCTGTAGAAACGGTGTTGTAAACAATAGCAGTTACTGCCGGATAGCCCACAAAAACCCACAGTGGTTCTAGGTCACTTGATCCTCAACCTCCTTTGACCTCCTCCACTGCCTTCCTCACTGGCCAAACAAACAGATCACCATATCCCCAGTCACTGTCAACACCACTACTACTCTGTCCCCATACCTTTCCGGAGTAGAAAGAGGGAGGAAGTGAGTTAGTGCTTCTGTCAACTCCAAAATCTTATAGAAATAACTTGTGCCCTGAAACCCCTCCCCCTCCTGGGGCCTTCAGAGGAATGGGCCACCTAGAAGGAAACTTAGAGGTCCTCTTTGCTTCTTTCCAAATCTTGGGGTAAATAATCTTGCTTCCTTTTCTTTTGTCCTGCCCAGAGCTCCTCTTAGTTTTTCAGGGTTAGAGTCATCTTCCAAGTAGAAGGCAACAAGGAAGGAAAAGCAGACTAGAAAAAAGTGGAAAGAAAAGAAAATGCTTTGACCCA
The DNA here is from genome assembly GCF_016509475.1 of Prionailurus bengalensis. Taxonomy (NCBI): domain Eukaryota; kingdom Metazoa; phylum Chordata; class Mammalia; order Carnivora; family Felidae; genus Prionailurus; species Prionailurus bengalensis. The sequence goes on from NC_057358.1 coordinate 89,533,533, forward strand.
AGGTTTCCCCAAACCCAGAAGTCAGAAGTCTCTGATATCTAACCAGTAAACCTTCAAACACCTGGTCTCCTCCGTGCTTGACAACTTTCCCTTACCAGTCCCTTCTGGAAGAGGAAGGGTTGAGGGAACACTCAGTCTCATGGTACCTGGTGTGTATCATACCAGGAGCATTTAAGCAGTCAGCTGTTATTTGTACTTTGTGATTCCGAGGGCCTCTCCCTGGTGAGGGATAGGGACGATGTGGACCCTGCTGTGTCTAGGCAGATACAAATCCCATTTTCAAGCAACTAGAAGAGGAACGCCTGGGTGGCCCAGGAGATTAAGTATCCGACTTCAGCTCAGTTCATGATCTCACAGTTTGTGGGTTTGAGCCCCAAGTCGTGCTCTGTGCTGGCAGCTCGGAGCCTTGAGCCTGCTTCAGATTCTGTGTCTTCTCCTCTCTCTCTCTCTCTGCCCCTCCCCTGCTTATGCTCTCTTTTTCTCTCTCTCAAAAATAAATAAACATTAAAAAAAATTTTTTTAAAGATAAAGGAACTAGCAGAACTCTTCAGAAGATTATTGAATCCATTTACAGTGACAAAAGGGAAAATTTATATGATTTTAACAAAGTAGGAAAAAATAGCAAAAACATACAGACAAGTGAAACACTTCAGCTAGTTAGAGTACCTGACTGTGGTACATTACTTAATTTGGAATTGCCCTAACATTGACATAATGTGTAAGTTTATTTAAAATAAATGAAAATGTTGATTGTTTTATCTATTGCTATTTAGTAAACCACTCAGTGGGGAGTAGGAGAGACTTAGAAGCTGGCCAGCAGGGAAACTGCTGATGGCTGTGAAAGGTTTTTTATTCATACCAGCAGCATCACACTGTGATATAAATTTTTTTCTATCATTCTTCTAGGTAAGGAAAGGAAAAGAAAGCGGGAAACACTGGAAAAATAAACGAGTTCTTTCCTGTGAAGGTGAGCTTGATTATTTTTCTGTTGAATTTTGGTAAAATAGCAAGGATTAGATTAATTAATGATTGATAACAAATGAAGATTAGTGAGAACGGGTAGGGTACTTAATACTACGTAAATATTTGTATTTAAGTTTTTATCTGCATCATGTATCCTATTTGAAAATAAAGTTTCTGTAAAGTACAAAAACAAAAATAAAATACTTTGGGTGTGAAAAAATAAATTAAAAAAAAACCCCAAAGAATCTAAAACTCAGAAGCTTAAAACAACCCTTTATTTAAAAACAAAACAAAGTTGAGCTCATAGAAACAGAGTAGAAAGTGCTTGCCAGGGGCTAGGGAACAGGGGAGAATAGGGAGAGGGAGAGAACTATCTCTCCAAATTTTCAAGGGTACAAACTTTTATTTTATTTATTTTTTGATTTTTTTAAATGTATATTTTTGAGAGAGAGAGAGATAGTGTGAGTGGGGGAGGAGCAGAGAGAGAGGGAGACACAGAATCTAAAGCAGGCTCCAGGCTCTGAGCTGTCAGCACAGAGCCCAACTCAGGACTCAAACCCATGAACCCTGAGATCATGACCTGAGCTGAAGTCAGATGCTTAACTGACTGAGCCACTCAGGTGCCCCAAGGGCACAAATTTTTAGTTGTAAGATGAAGAAAGTGTGAGAATCTAATGTATAACATGGTGACTATAGTTGATAATACTGTATTGTATAAATGAAACTTGCTAGGAAAGTAGAACTTAAATATTCTCATTTAAAAAGGTGAATATGGCAGGGGGGGGGGAGGGGGGGTGGGCGGCGCCTGGGTGGCTCAGTTGGTTAAGCCGCCGACTTCGGCTCGGGTCATGATCTCGCTGTTTGTGGGTTTGAGCCCCATATTGGGCTCTGTGCTGACAGCTCAGAGCCTGGAGCCTGCTTCAGATTCTGTCTCCCTCTCACTCTGCCCCTCCCCTGCTTGTGCTCTGTCTCTCTTTGTCTCTCAAAAATGAATAAATGTAAAAAAAAAAAAAAAAAAGGTGAATATGGGGGCGCCTGGGTGGTTCAGTTGGTTAAACATCCAACTTCGGCTCAGGTCATGATCTCACAGTTCGTGGATTTTAGCCTTGCATCAGGCTCTGTGCTGACAGCCTGGAGCCTTCTGATTCTGTGTCTCCCTCTCTCTGCCCCTCCCTCGCTTGCATGCTGTCTCTCTCTCTCTCTCTCTCTCTCTCTCTCTCAAAAATAAATAAACATAAAAAAATTTAAAAAACAAAAGGTGAATATGTGAGAAGATGGGTGGGTGGGGAGAAATCCTTTCACAGTGTATAGGCACGTGAAATCATCACATGGTACGCTTGTAAATATCTTACAGTTTTCTCAGTTATACTCTTACTATAAAACTGGGAAAAAATCCAGTCTTTTATTGTATCTCACAATTCTGTAGATTGGCCGGGTGGTTCTCGTACAGGCCTGCCTTGGGGTCTCTCAGGATTTTGATGGGAGGTGAGCACTGGGGCTGGTGCTGTTGCCTCTCTTGGCCTCCTTTGCCCATTCTCTGAGTCCTTTCCTTCACACTCTGTGCCGGGCACCATTCCAGTTGCTGGGTTATCATACTGAATAGGACAAATGAAGGCCAGACCCTCAAACAGCTTACATTCTTAAATTCTGACATTGCAAAAATACCCAGGAAACAAATCCATTATGATGTGATGTAGGTGGGTAGGAGGCTACTTTGGAGTAATCAGAGAAGCCCTATTTGAAGTAACACTTGAAGATCTGGGGGACAATGTTTTGCTAGTGCAAGTTTCCAGGGCTTGAAGGGACTTGGGGATTTAAAGCAATGCGCAAAGTCCAGTGTGTTTGGGGAGAAGTAAGTGAGGAGACCAATTGGGTTAGGTCACAGAATTAGTCAGAGGCCAGGTCATGAAGGGCCCTGAAAGCCATTAAGGACTTTGGATTTCATCCTGGGTAATAGGAAGTTTTTAAATCATAAATGTATTAATTCTCTTGTTGAAAAGATCACTCTTGCCTTAGAGAAAGGGGTCAAGGGTGAAAACAAGGAGACTAAATAAATAGGCTGTTGCAGTAGGTGCTGGAGGCTTGGACAGGGTAAAAGCTGTAATTCTGGGAAGTCAGTAGATTCCAAATATATTTTGAAGGCATCTCTAGTAAGCACTGCTGATAGGTTGCATTGGGTGAGTGAAAAGAAAGAAGAAAACAGAGGTTCTCAGGTTTCTCTTTTGAGCAGTGGGATGAATGAAATACCATTCACTGAGAAGACTGTAGAAGAACATTTTTTATTTGGGATGATGCAAGAAGCAAATATAAAATTTTATTTGAACATGTTGAAGTATGTTATGCTTCCTCAATAATTTGTAATTGAACTAGATGGTTTGAGGTTTACCCAAACTGCAAAAATAAGCCAGGTTAAAACAAAGTGTCCTGCTATCTGGGAAATTAGAATAAATGGTAAATATTTAAAGTATAAGTTCATCAAGCAAGTTAGTATTTCCGTTAGGATAATAGCTACAATTTGTTAAAGGGTTTTTGTTTGAACCATATGAAATTATGGATATCGACAATTTTGAACTTGAAATGGCAATATCATATGGTTCATCCCAGTACATAGTAGCCACAGAATTATTTCTTTATATATGAATGAATAAATATTCACAAAAACCCTTAAGGTAGGCTTTTTGTTATCTTACAGTTGAAAAAATGGAAATTCTGAAAGAGGTTAACCTGCCACAGGGATGGTGACAAGAAAGTAGGCAAGGAGGAATGAAAACAAGGTCTTTCTGACCTAGCATCTGAACTTTAAGCCACAAAGTCATACGACCAAGATCTCTAGCCAAGGAGTCCTGCTGCTTCCAAACGAGAAAAGCTTCAGACCTCATACACAGATATGCAGATACAAGAGTGCTTGGTCTGATTGGATGGAGAATTGCCAACTGTCTCTCTTCTGGAGAGACCCAAGTCCAAGGGACCTTACAAGCCAGCACTGCATTTTACAAGTAGATACACTGAACAAAAAGAAATCAGATAGTCAATACTATTAAAAGTTTCTCAAAAATTCCCATCAATTTCTTCAAAAATTTCCATATTCCCTTCTATAATCATCACTGAACTTCTCTATGCTACAAAAATATTAACTATAAAACAAGTGAGTCTAACCTCAGATAAAGAATATATAATGTCACAGGTTGGAGCTTATCACTAGTCAACAAGCTTTGACCACTTTTATCAAATGCCTCAGAGCACATTTATTACTGTACTCTCAAGCATTCTTATACACTATTAGAAGTGATACTGCCCATGAGTGAGATTCAATATGGAAACATGTAAAATGTGTTATCAATTATAGGGTCTTCAAGCTTCTCCCTCTTTACATAGTTTCTAGGTTATCTAGATTTCATTAAAGTGAACACTACATGTGGATCAATTAGGAACTCTATAAATACAGTATATCAGTTTGATCCGTTAGTGCTTAGTTGTGTAAGACAAAGGCTGACAAAAGTTTCCATAACTAAAAAGCTTTCTGTCTACCCTTGGGAAGAGTATTTCCCACATAGGTCTTATATTAGCAGCGTCAATTAGAGCCAACTATTCCTGGTGGTAAGCAATAGAAATAGTCACTTGTCAATTAAATCACACTCCTACCAATGAAAAATTGAATTTTTTATTTAATAAGCACGTGAATCTGGGGCCCCTGGGTGGCTCAGTCAGTGAAGCATCTGACTCTCGATCTTGGCTCAGGTCATGATCTCTCAGTTTGTGAGTTGGAGTCCTGCATTGGGCTCTGCACAAGCAAAGCCTGCTTGGGAATCTCTCTCTTCCTCTCTCCCTGTCCCTCCCCCATCTGCATTTCCGCGCTCACTCCCTCTCTCTCTCAAAATAAATAAATAAACATTTAAAAAATAAGTAAATCTGTTCTTCAATACTATATTGATCAGGGGTCTCTGAGTAGAGGAGCTAGTATAGTAGCTACTCCCCACATTGGTGCAAAAAAAATAATAAAGTCAGTACTTATTTTTTTTTAACGTTTATTTATTTTTGAGACAGAGAAAGACAGAGCATGAATGGGGGAGGGTCAGAGAGAGAGGGAGACACAGAATCTGAAACAGGCCCCAGGCTCTGAGCTGTCAGCACAGAGCCCGACACGGGGCTCGAACTCACAGACTGTGAGATCATGGCCCGAGCTGAAGTCGGACGCTCAACCAACTGAGCCACCCAGGCGCCCCAGTACTTATTTTTTTAAGGGCCAGTACTTATTAGTCTATAAGTTCTCAGCCAGCTTCAATGTTATTTTAGTAATAATAATGGTAATAATAATAATAAATACTATGTACCGAATCCTTACTACATGCCACATACCATGATATGTGCATTACAAACATCTTTGCATTAAAATCTCCTAACAATCCAGTGGGATAGGTTGTATTATCTTTGTTTTGACTGAAGCTTAGAGATGTTAAGTAACTTCCCAATGTCCAAAACTGCTGCAGAGCTAAGATTTAAACTCAACCATTTTGGCCTCAAAACCCATGCTCTTCCCCCTATTATATGTGTGTGTGTGCATGTGTAACGGTAGAGCTGATTACTGTGAGTTTACTCTTAGTGCAGGTGATAAATGGCAATGCCTGTGTTATAAAAGTGGTCAAAGAGTCTAGAATTTTGAGCCCAGCCTGAAAACTAGCTTTATGTGCTTGCTTTTTTGGTGATCCTTTGTATTTGTAAAAAGTTATATATGTGATTTTCATATTCAAAATGTTTCTACAATTAGACTTCCTAAAAGTAATTATTTTGTAGTTGAAGTCAATATTTAATTGGTCAAATGTGTCTGATTACTTACAGAGATGGATTATTTAGTGATTTTCTTGGCTTTGGGATTAATGCAAAAAACACAGTAGGAAAGAATTGTGGAAAGATAACCGTTTAAAGTATGTATTAATTTTGGGGTTGCCCTCCCACATTGTGCACACGCATAGACAAATGTCATAAGAAAATCAAGATGACAAATTATTCAGCCATTAGCTTTCAAAAATGCCACTGACATAGTCCTACATGGAGAGATTCAGATGCATTCTGACAGAGCTTTGGCTCCCAGAGATTAAGTATACTCTTAGAGAAAAGAGAACAGTGAGTGGGAGAAAGGAGCCCTTCAGGCACCTGTCTAAGACATGCAGGAGAGAATCCCAGGCCCTCTCAGGAGCCAGCACTGCTGTTAGCCCAGAGCTGGGGCACTGTGTAGAAGCTGAGGCAGAGCTGACCATCCTCTTGTTGTCATAATGTGGGTTCCACCCTTCACCAGGGGTCAGTCAACCCACTGTCCATCATTAGTCCAGTTTGAAGTATTGCTTGCATTTATCCCAAGAATCTTTTCAGCTTCTTCTGACTGACTGTCTTTTGGGAGCAATCCCTCATCTAAAAGCTCAGGACATTCATAAACACCATTCTGCCCCGCTCCCCCCCCCCTCCCCATCTCCACCTCCAGATTAGAAACTAGAAGTCTTGTAGTCTTTGATGGATGATAGTGGAGGAGCCTTGGATGCTTTGTGGGGTGATGCTGGTGACAGCTGAAAGAGAAACATTCGGTCCAAAGAAAGCAGGATTATTTGGAATCAATGTGAAATCACCCATTGAGCTGGATAGCAGAGAAATGCACTACCCCATCACAGAGTGTTAAGACACATGTTGTCACAGGCAGAGAATGTTTAGAGCTGGATAAGAGCTTGGAGAACATCTTGTCTCACCCTTCCACATAGCAGAGGAAGCCCAGAAAGGAGACCTGCCTTGTTTAAGGTCAAATAGCTGGTTAATGGCTCAGCCACAACCAATAATAAGATGTCTTCAGTGAGTTTAATTCTCTCTCTAATGCACAGCACAGAAAAATCTGGCTTGCGGGCTCTTTTTGGGGGTTTTTCTCAGATCCTCTTTCAAGGCATGATAAGTCAAAATAGAGAACCCACTTCCTAAGTTCTTAGAATTCCAAATTCAACAGCTCACGGTGACACCAAAGTTGAGTTTTTGTTGGATTAGTTTATTACCATAAGATAAAGTGAAGGGGCGCCTGGGTGGCGCAGTCGGTTAAGCGTCCGACTTCAGCCAGGTCACGATCTCGCGGTCCGTGAGTTCGAGCCCCGCGTCAGGCTCTGGGCTGATGGCTCAGAGCCTGGAGCCTGTTTCCGATTCTGTGTCTCCCTCTCTCTGCCCCTCCCCCGTTCATGCGCTGTCTCTCTCTGTCCCAAAAATAAATAAACGTTGAAAAAAAAATTAAAAAAAAAAAAAAAAAAAAAAAAAAAGATAAAGTGAAGACATTTTTTTAAATGGCTGGGAGAGCCATAACTGCTTAAAGACAATTTCTCTTTCACAGAGACTCTATGAGAGTCTCACACTAGCCCATGAGTGCCTGAAACTGAGCACCCGAATGCATTTAATTGTGAAGAAAGCCCAAGCTTCCTTCCCCATGGTAAATGAAGAACTGACCTTTCTTCTAGCTGTGCCTGTGTTCTTCTGCTCTTTCTCTGGTGAGTACTTACTTCACTGGGATTTTTACAGGTAGACAGGCAGGGGTGTCTACCTATTGCTCAGCATTTCTCTCATGACCACCTTGCAATTTCCAGTCCCCACATGGTTTATCTTTGGGTATTTCAGTGGGTTCACACCACTCTCCATTGTCACACCAACAAACTCATCAGGTTGCACTTTCTACATTTACTCTCCACAGGCCTCTGTTTTCTTTATAGTTTTTTATTTTTAGAAACTTCTTTTGAGAGGAACACTCATTTTTTAGCATCACTTTACGTATGTCATCGTATTTAAAGTTGATTTTTTTGTGGCAGATAAACGACTGTTTAAAGACTTCTCTTACGGGTATTGATGGAACCTTTAAATAAAATCTGTTTGTAAGACACAGGGATAGCCAGATATTAAATAAGTCAAAATTTTAAGTCTTCTCGTAAATATTAGGTTGACTCCTGATTAACATTTGAGATTCTTATTAACGTTCCACACATTGTTTCTGTTCAACCAATTTCAGAACTTCATGAAAAAGTTGAGTGGTGGGTTGGGTAATAGGATACCACAATGGGAGCCTTTTTTCCAAGGCTGGCATGTGAATAAAGTACCTGCAAGTCATGAAAAGAAACAAAATGGCTTTAAAAGCAAGAATTTTCACATTGCTTGCAGCAGTATGCACATACTCACTGGGTGTAGGGCTGTTGGAGATGGGGGTCTAAACCTAAGACTCAGCCAGTATCCGCAGCGGTCTGATCTCCCCTGTTTGTGACCTAGAACATCTCTGCTATGTGTGCCTTTCAGCTGACTGAGACACTTCACTTCATTCAGCAAAGGAAGTGAATTTCATTTACAATGTGTCCATTCTGAAGGCATTACTAGGGAAGCCAGGACTGTCCTCACCACAGTGTGTGCTGAGCATCTTGCTTCTGGTTTCCTCAGACAACACACAGGAAGTTGAAACGAAAGGGTCAAGTTGTGGTGACCTGGAGGCCCCAGTCAGGAGGGAAGAATAGGATTCATCCCCATGGCCTCTGTGAAAGTTTGGGAAAAGCCAAGGGAAGAAAGAGAAGGAGAAAACCTTTAGCCCTCCCCTGATGGCTTAAAAGATAGGTTCTCAACCCTGGGTGCACATTAGAATCATCTGGGGGAGTCTTTGTTGTTGTTGTTGTTGTTGTTGTTGTTGTTGTTGTTGTTTTTCAATGTCAAAACCCAGGATCCACTGCAGACAAAATAAACAGAAGTTCTGCATGTGACACCTGAGTGTCAGTACTTTTTCAGTTACTCTGGTGATTCTAATGCATCCAAATTGAAAATCACTACTTTACAACAAGGATCACAAACCTAAATGCCCACAGGTAACCGATTAGGACGAGGGTCGATTAGGACCAGGGTCGGCTAAGAGTAGAGAGGAGGCAAGTAGCACACTAACGAAGTACGCCAGAGGGCAGCTGCTGCTGAGCTCCGGCCAACTCTTGTCATGCAGGAATGTGACGCCATTTTGGCAGATTTTTAAATGTGCATAACTAATCATTTAAAATTGGGTTGTGTGATACATGCTACAACATGCATGCACCTCGAAAACATTACGCTAAGTGAAAGAAGCCAGACACAAAAGGCCATATATTGTATGATTCTGTTGATATGGAATGTCCAGGATAGACAAATCCACAAAGAGAGAAAGCAGGTTAGTGGTCACCAGGGGTGGGGGGAGGGGAGCATGGGTTGTGACTGCTTAAAGGGTACCAAGTTTCTTTGGAGGTGATGAAAATATTCTGCAAGTAGATAGTGGGAATGGTTGCACAACATTGTGAAATGTATTGAAAGCCACTGAATTACACACTTCAAAATGGTGAATTTCATGCTATACCTTAAAAAATAACTGAGAGGGCACCTGGGTGGCTCAGCAGGTTAAGCTTCTGACTTCGCTCAGCTCATGATCTCATGGTTTGTGAGTTGGAGCCGGGCACCAGGCCCTGCGCTGACAGCCCAGAGCATGGAGTCTGCTTCGGATTCTCTCTCCCTCTCTCTCTGCCCCTCCCCCACTTGTGTTCTGTCTGTCTCTCAAAAATAAGTAAACGTTAAGAAAAAAATTAAGCTTTGTGGACCAATTCAGACAGGCCAAAGAAAACCGTTTTATAGAAGCCAGAGTGGGACCTGTGGTGTAAAACCACATGGAGGAAAACCAGGGTCCACAAATTGGGCTGAAAATTTTTAAAAAGCCAATCTAACATAATGTATGCCTCCACATCCTTTCATGTCTGCAACCAAACTGGTAGCAAAGCTGTGCCTGCTGCACCCTTTTCATCTTAAGTCAGACACAAGCTGGGTTTTTTCCTTGATAGGTGCTAATGCAGAGCTGAGCGGCTGCCAGCCTATAAATAGAAGTAGGAACCCCTGAGGCGCAGAACAAGCTGGCTGATGAAACCAGCGCTTTTATTCCTCTCCCTTACTGTTTTGTTACTGAGCAAGAGAGGGGTAAAGGAAACAGACAATAATAACCACACTCATTAATTGTTTCTCCTTTATCAATTGCTTTTTTCCCAATGCACCGTTAAATTCACACTCCCTAATTTATCATCCCCTTCAGTAGGGTTTGTTACTCTTAATTACTCACAGCATGTTAAAATCATTACTACTTCCTCAAGGCGCTCACTGGCTGCAACAAAGACAATGAGGGAGACTCAGCTCTTCAAAGAGACTTTGAGGTTTCCTTAGTCTCTGCTAGCCTGGGAATACACTTCCACTGGCAGTGGTTTAAGAGCTCCCCCAAATCCTACTTTACCACGGATCAAAGTGAAATATTACTAAAAACAAAAATAGAATTGTCCTCATCACTTCCATCTTCTAAATATCGGGCCATGTTGCAGAAAGAAGATGAGATTCAGATTTTCCTTACCTGAATTCTTCTCTGTAGTCATTCCTAATATACTCAGCTAAAGTCTGGCTGTACTGCAGGCAGCTCTTGAGGATGTAAAACTGCTGATACAGCAGAACGGCTTGGCTGGGACTTAGCAGCTGAAATGAAGCTCCAAGCCCCTTTACCACCTGTTTCACAATACTGGCCAGGAACGTGATCTAAACAAGAAAAAAACAGTGACAATGTAGACTGCATGCCACCCATAAGGCACCTGTTTCAGCTGGGGCCTCACCTATACAAGTAGGCTGAAGTCCTCACCGCCCTTACCCCAATACTGCACTGTTTCTCACTGAAATGGTACTCAGAGAACGTCAGACCGTAGACCAGTTGGGTTTACCGATCGCCCCCCTCAAGCAGGATCAGAATAAATGCTGACCATCAAGGAAATTTGGTTCTAATCTAAAAGGAGAACATTGGAAGCAGGAATGGGGACAGGAGAGGAGCTTGGAAAGGCCTGTGGCTTCCTCCAGGAGAGAAGATAGTCTCTCTTCTCTTCTGTTGTGAAGAACAAATGGCCCACAGAAATGAATTTCCTGTAACTTTCAAAGAGGGTTCCTCCAAGGCTGTAGTTCTCAAAATTTAGTATGCATAAAAACAACCTAGGCAGCTCACTAGACATGTGGAATCCTAAGGCCCGCCTCAAGGTTATTTACCATAAACAATTCCCATGGCTTTGTTCCACAGACAACACATTGACAAACACCAAGTGAGAAACCCAGGAAAACCAGGCTTGACACAAACAAGTGATGTTGATGTCACTGTTAGCTGGGGTTTTCTTTTTTTTTTTTTAATTTTTTTTTTAACGTTTACTTTTGAGACAGAGACAGAACATGAATGGGGGGAGGGTCAGAGAGAGAGGGAGACACAGAATCAGAAGCAGGCTCCAGGTTCTGAGCTGTCAGCACAGAGCCCGACGCGGGGCTCGAACTCACGGACCACGAGACCACGACCTGAGCCGAAGTCAGACGCTTAACTGACTGAGCCACCCAGGCGCCCCTAGCTGGGGTTTTCATTGAGACTATGTCTGCGATCATTTCTGACGGGGCATTGAAAATGGAAATAGTAGCAATAATGTGAACTTCTTGAATTCCTGCTTCTCACACACACACACAAAAGTCATTTACAACCGAACCAAGGAGGCCTGGCTGGCTCAGTTGGTAGAGCATGTGACTCTTGATCTCGGGATCATGAGTTCAAGCCCCATGTTGGGTGTAGAGATTACTTAAACACACACACCCCCCAAAGGGGCACTTGGGTGGCTCAGTTAGTTAAGCTACTATAAGAACAGAAAGGAACACTAGTGTCCTTTCAAGCTCTAATGAGCAGGTCCCTTTGCATGCCCATTAAATTAGTAGCAATAAAGGTATTGCCTTTTCTATTGATGCTGCTCATCATGGGCTCAAACCCATGAACCTTGAGCCAAGCCAAAGTGGGACGCTTGGCTGACTGAGACAGCCAGGCTCTTCTAACTTTATTTTTTAAATTTATTTTGAGAGAGAGAGAGAGAACAAATAGGGGAGGGGCAGAGAGAGAGGGAGACAGAGAACCCCAAGCAGGCTCTGCACTGTCAGCGCAGAGCCTGACACAGGGCTCCATGTCACAACTGTGAAATCATGACCTGACCTGAAATTAAGATTCAGAGGCTTAACTGACTGAGCCCCCCAGGGGCCCCATGCCATCTCTTTACTATGAGAGATTTATTTTTTTTTTGTTTTAATCTACTTCTGTGATCTTTATTTTTTAAATATAATTTATTGCCAGATTGGCTTACCTATAACACCTAGTGCTCATCCCAACAAGTGCCCTTCTCAGTGCCCATCACCCATTTTCCCTCTCACCCACCCTCAGTTTGTTCTCCGTATTTTAGAGTCTCTTGTGGTTTGCCTGCCTCCCTCCCTCTCTGTTTTTAACAATTTTTCCCCTTCCCTTCACCCATGGGCTTCTGCTAAGTTTCTGAAGATCCACATATGAGTGAAAAATATGATATCTGTCCTTCTCTAATTGACTTATTTCACTCAGCATAATACCTTCCAGTTCCATCCACGTTGCAGCAAATGGCATGATTTCATTCTTCCTCATTGCCAAGTAGTATTCCATTGTATATATAAACCGCATCTTCTTTATCCATTCATCAGTTGATGGACATTTAGGCTCTTTCCATAATTTGGCTATTGTTGAAAGTGCTGCTATAAACTTGGGGTACAAGTGCGCCTATGCATCAGCATTCCTGTATCCCTTGGGTAAATTCATAGCAGTGCTATTGCTGGGTCATAAGGTAGATCTATTTTTAATTTTTTGAGGAACCTCCACACTGTTTTCCAGAGCAGCTGCACCAGTGTGCATTCCCACCAACAGTGCAAGAGGGTTCCCGTTTCTCCACATCCTCTCCAGCATCTATAGTCTCCTGATTTGTTCATCCTAGCCACTCCGACTGACGTGAGGTGGTATCTCAGTGTGGTTTTGATTTGTATTATGAGAAATTTAAAGCAAAGCATGACATAACCAGATTTTTTAAAATAGATCCCTCCAACCAGTCTGGTGGGAAGGTAGGACAGACTATGTAGATGTGATTGTACTACCAAGGAGAGAGTCAGTGGTACTGGACAAGGATGGTGGCTGACAGGACAGAGTGCCCCAGTGATCCCAAGTGTTAATTCATACTCGCCAACTCATACTTGCTGTTTAAGACAAATGTTCATTTTTTCACTTACATATACAGCCAATATTTTATTGTGTTCTGTTTTCTACAGGATATATTTTAGGTTTTTCATGAAATAAAGATCATATTTAAGATACCATTTTAGGGGCAACTAGGTGGTTCAGTTGGTTAGGCGTCCAACTCTTGATCTTGGCTCAGGTCATGATCTCACGGTGGTGGGATTGAGCCCCTGCTTGGGATTTTCTGTCTCCCTCTCACTCTGCCCCTCCCCTGCTCATGCCTGCACGTGTACGCTTTCTCTCAAAATAAATACATATTTTTAAAACTTAAAAATACAAGATATAATTTCAGTCCTGTAAGCACTCAGGCCCCAAATATTAAAAAACGCTTTACCTTAATTAAATAATAAAATCATCAGATTTACATTTTGCTTCTATTTCATAATTGTGACTACTTATAGAGAAAATTGTGTTTTATTAATTAAGCACTGGAGCACCGGTATAACTAACTGTGAGTGGTGCTTTCGTTTTTGCTTCTCGGTACTTACGAAGGGAGGACGACTTTGTAGGAAGGACATCATCCAGCTAATAGCAAACTCTTCTGGTCCCAATCCAAGATTTCCCTAAAAGACTCACAGAAATAAACAAGTCATATTCATGAAGTTTGAGTTGTACATGATATTCATTCTCAAATACATTTTATCTTGATTGATGAAATCAGTATTTAGGAAAATAAGCTGATGAATACTTAAGAGCAAAAGTAGTATCATTTAAGTCAGACAATTTTGGAGACCATCTCTAATACAAGCATATTAAAGATATATTGTTAATCATTTGATATATAATCACAGAAATATAATAGTCATATGATATATATAACAATCATACAATATAATATGTATAATAATATATATCGTACCTGCTGAAAGACAAGAAATATCTCATATAAAAGTGCCGTAGCTGTATCTGTATATTCCTTGATAAGGTTCTGTAACTAGAATTTTAAATAATAGTCAATGCAATATCACTGGCAGAGCCAGAAAATGGTAATTTCCCCTGGTTACCTTTAGATACTTATAAAAGAATTTTTGATTAACAGAAAATATAATTAGTGTGGTCATTTTTCCTATTATGCTTGGTTCAGTCATTCTCAAAAAAAAAACGCTCTCATAAAAAGACTACTTGGAGTGCCTGGGTGGCTCAACCTTGATTGAGCCAAGTCTTGAATTTTGGCTCAGGTCATGATCCCAGAATTGTGGTTCTGCACTGAGCATGGAGCCTGCTTAAGATATTCTCTCTCTCTCTCTCTCTCTCTCTCTCTCTCTCTCTCTCTCTCTCCCTCCCTCCCTCCCTCCCTCCCTCCCTCCCTCTCCTTCCTCCCCCCCACCCCACCCCTCTCCCCTACTCATGCTCATTCTCTTTTTCTCTCACTGTGTTTCTAAAATTAAAAAGTATATATTTTTTAAAGTTTTTTTTTAATATAATTTATTGTCAAAAAAGACTACACATTAGAGAATTTCTAAGAAAGTGGGTCAGGGAAAGAAGATACAATGGCCCACAGAATACTAACACCCAAAAAACTGCACACTTGATTTGCAAAATCATTCAGATCAACAACCCTACATCCTTTCGAGTATTGAAAATATGCCCCCTAGAATTAAGGTGGGAGATTCTCTGGGAAATTTAGCCTTATGCGCAACGTGAACTACAACTCCCTCTGTAAAATGGGTATATATAGGGCTTAGAGACTTTTGTTTTTGCTCTCAAGAACTCCAGTTAGTGAGGCTGTCTTTTAGCACTTGGTGCATGAGAACTGTGTGGGCATGCTATAGGCCAACACATTTTCCCTGACAGTATTCTTTGCAAGAACGAGCTCCAGTTTGAAATTTCACACTGTTAGACCTTGGAACCAAAATGTATATGGTCTTCACGAATAGCCTGCGTGCAAAAGATCACCAAGTTCAAAATCAGGAAACTCAAACCTATCTATTCTGCCCACTAGATATTTTTATATGGAAATGCCAGGGTGGGGGAGAGGGGAAAGTGGGTGATGGGCATTGAGGAGGGCACCTGTTGGGATGAGCACTGGGTGTTGTATGGAAACCAATTTGACAATAAATTATATTTAATATAAAAAAATGCCAATGGCAATCCAGTCAACTAATCCCAAACCAAGCTCATTATTTCCCCCCCTTTAAAAAATTTTTTTTAAATGTTTATTTTTAAGAAAAAGAGAGACAGAGCACGACCAGGGAGGGGCAGAGAGAGAGGGACACACAGAATCCAAAGCAGGCTCCAGGCTCTGAGCTGTCAGCACAGAGCCCAACACGGGGCTCGAACCACAAACCTCAGGCTCATGACCTGAGCCAAAGACAGACAGGTAACTGACTGAACCACCCAGGTGCCCTTCATTATTTCCCCTTTGAACCTACTCTTCTTGCTGTAATTCTTATTTGGCACCCTGGCCAGAATCTAAAATTCATCTAATCCTCACAGTTTATTTTCACGTCAACCTATGAGTGCAATTTCCTAAAAATTACTGGAATCTATCCTCTTTACAGCTACCATCCCTTTTCTTCATTAATTTATTCGACAAATATGCATCAGACCCTATACTAAGTGTTGGGGATACAATGGGTAGCAACAGGGACATGGGTAATACCTCATGGAAGGTAGTGGAGAACAAACAATAATCTAACAATCAAATAAATAAATAAATGCATAGTTGCTAACTGAGACAAGGGCTGTGAAAGAAGAGAATAGGAAGTTAGGAGAGCTCTAAAAAGAAGCCTGGTCTCATTTCAGGGGTCAAGGATAGCTTCCCTCTGTCCTATTATCGTTCCTCACCTGGACTCCTGCACTAACTTCTTAGCCCTGCCTGAGTCTTGCTTCTATCCCACTCTTTAATCCCTGATCCTCTCACTCCACTGTTAAAGGTGGTATTATAGACACTCCATTATAGACTTATAATATTCAGACATATGAATATTATATTCATGTTATATTTAATTAACATTTGTCTCTCTAACCAGACTATAAACCAATAAGGGCACATGTTGTATCTGTTTTGCTTCTTGTTTGTACCCCCACAGGCTAGCACACTGTTTAGCTCATAACAGATTTTCAACAAATATTTATTGAGTGAATGAATACATGTAAGAGTTTTCTAAAACAAAACTATATGTTTAAGAACTATCAGGGGCGCCTGGGTGGCTCAGTCGGTTAAGCGTCCGACTTCAGCTCAGGTCATGATCTCACGGTCCGTGAGTTCGAGCCCCGCGTCGGGCTCTGTGCTGACAGCTCAGAGCCTGGAGCCTGCTTCAGATTCTGTGTCTCCCTCTCTCTCTGACCCTCCCCCATTCATGCTCTGTCTCTCTCTGTCTCAAAAATAAATAAACATTAAAAAAAATTTTTTTTAAAAAGAACTATCAAATCATGTCCCATCCTTTTTTTTTTTTTTAAGTTTATTTGAGAGAGTGGGAGAGAGAACATGAGTGAGGGAGGGACCGAGAGAGAGAGAGAGAGAGAGAGAGAGAGAGAGAGAGAATCCCAAACAGGAACCACACTGTCAGTACAGAGCCTGACATGGGGCTCGATCCCACAAACCATGAGATCATGACCAGAGCTGAAATCAAGAGTCAGACACTCAACTGACTGAGTCACCCAGGCACCCCTATGTCCCATCCTTTAAAAAAAATTATGTGTTGTTCTGCTTGAAATAAACTAGTAATAAACTGATTTATTCTCTCAGGATATGTGCTTTCTAGGTAGTTTGATATTTCTAATGTTTTAGTAAAACTTTAGAAAAACAAGTAATTCTCACTGAGTTTGCACTACTTAGATAGCTAAGGAGATGATAAACTAAAGCAAGAGAGTTAACCCTAAAATCTCTTAACGAGAGTGCTTTTTTACCATTAGACCCTACTATGGAATTAACATATACATAAATATTTTGTATAGAGACAAATAAGCAGATTTATCTAATACATGCTTAATACTAATTATTTTCCTTAGTATACATACTTAAAACATCTAAAATGGATGTATTAATATTGATAGACTAGCTATCTAAGTTTTGAGGTTAATGGTAAAATATTTACGCTGAATTATATTTATATCCTCTACCATGTCATGGTCTACATTAGAAGACAGAAATCCAGAGCACCCCTATATATTATATTTAGTCTACCCCCAAATTCTTATCTTATCACCTTACCTCAGCATCAAAAGACATCTCAACTAAAGTTGAATCAGCCACCAACTGGATATCAAACACAGGACAAGATTTTGGAATCTGAGGTTCACTAATTAATATTACCAAAAGATTAAATAATGCTCCCCTAAAAAAAATAAAAGGCAATTAATAAATAAAGTTTGAAAAGAAAAATAGTAAAGCCAAGTTTGCAGACACTGAATATAATTACATTTAAAAGTATAAAGCATTAAGGCACCTGGGTGACTTAGTTAAGTGTTTGACTTCGGCTCTGGTCATTATCTCATGGTTTGTGGGTTCGAGCCCCACATCAGACTCTGCACTGGTGGTGTAGAGCCTGCTAAGGATTCTCTCTCTCTCTCTCTCTCTCTCTCTCTGCCCCTTCCCCATATTTATGCTCTCTCTCTCTCAAAATAAATAAACTTTAAAAAAAAAACATGTGTATGTGACACATGCATATCATTTTTTTTAAAAAGTATAAAACATTGCAGACCATTCTCTGACTGAACTTTTGGAGCCTTGGACATGCAGACAATTAAGTAGTGATAAAAAATTTAATTCAAAATATAATTTCTTTGTCTTTTGGCTCAAAGCAAGTACAGGTCTAGAAGTTCCCAAAGCTTAGGAAGCTTAGTAAGTCTGGACTTAAGGGAAATTTGGGTGAGTTCAGTTGAGTCAGTATTTCCCAAAGGGCTTCCCCCTCCCTCCCCCCCACCAAAGGACTTTTTATGGCCTATTAATTCCAGGAAATATTATAGTAAAAAAAATTAGATTATTTGTTTGAAAGAGGCATAGTAAATACTTGGTTAAACCAAATTCATTGCATATCTTTACTACTGGACTTCTCAGAGGCTTTAATAGGCTCACGTGCATTGTATATCTCTGAGACAAAGAAACCACCATATGAAACACTTCTTAAAATGCGTGTTTGAACACAGATTTTTTTGACTCTAGAACCCTTTATAAAATTTTTGGGTTGAAATACAGTTAACATATTAGCTTCAGGTGTACAACATAATGATTCAGCAATTATATGCACCATCAAATGCTCACCACCATAAGTATAGTTACCAACTGTCACCATACAAAGTTACTATAATATGATTAACTATGTTCCCTATGCCATACTTTTCATCCCCATGACTTATTTATTTTATAGCCGGAAATTTGTACCTCTTAATCCCCTTCACCTATTTTACCCATCCCCCCTTCCATCCCGCAACCACTAGTTTCTTCTCTGTATTTACAACTCAGTTTCTCTTTTTGTTGTTATTTGTGTTTGTTCATTTGTTTTGTTTTAAAGTTTCCACATGTAAGTGAAATCATATGGTATTTGTCTTTGTCTGACTTATTTTACTTAGGATAATGCCCTCTAAGTCTATCCATATTGTTACAAATGGCAAGATTTCATTCTTTTTAAGGCTGAGTAGTATTCCAGTATAATATATATGTATATATATAACCTCTTCTTTATTCACACACCTACTGATGGATCTTTAGGTTGGTTCCATATCTTGGTATTGTAAATAATGCTGCAGTAATTATAGTGCATATATCTTTTCGGATTATTGTTTTCATTTTCTTTGGATAAATACCAAGAAGTAGAATTACTGGATCATATGGTACTTATATTTTTAGGTTTTTGAGGAACCTCCATACTGTTTTCCAGAGTAGCTACACCAGTTTATATTCCCGAAAACAGTGCATGAGGATAGAATTATTTTTTTAACAAAGCATTTCAAAGGCTTACTATTCCACTGAAGACTGTTAGTTAATAAAACTAGTATTAAACTTTAAGTCTTTTGCTTTCCAAAGTGGTGTACTATCCATTAATCTACACTAATAACTCACTTAAATTGTTACTACACATTTGAATAATACACACTATTATTTGAAAATAAAAGGGCAGAAAAAAAAAATCACAATCCAAAGCAAGGATTCTGAGGAGATAGGTTTGGTAACACCATCTTCATGTGTGTCATGCAATCCATATATGGTTAAAAAGGAGCTGAAGGCAGGCTATTAGGAAAATCACTTGCGTAACTGAAGACAGTGCCAGAGTAGCTTTGACAGACGGGAATAGTAAAAGAATTTACAGCTAGGACTATATAAAAATCCTCTATAACCATAAGCATTCTCTTTGTAATGGAATAAAGGAGACTAAAAAAATCCCTGCTTGGTAATATTTGAGGCTTCATAATCTTTTTTTGGTCTTAAATTAAAAAAAAAAAAATTTAGCTTTTATTCATTTTTGAGAGACGGAGCATGAGTAGGAGAGGGGCAGAGAGAGAGGGAGACACAGAATCCGAAGCAGGCTGGGCTCAAACTCACAAACTGTGAGATGACAACCTGAGCAGAAGTCTGATCTTAACCAACTGAGCCACCCAGGGGCCCTGAGGCTTCTTAGCCTTTTTACAATCACTTAAATCATTACCATGATTACAAGTTCATGATTAACCAAAATTTTAATAAAATAGGATTCGCTTCCTTTCTCCAACTCAAAGAGCAAGTCAGTTCTCATATCTACAAAAGAAGAATCTTGTCAGCACACTTCTCAAAAAAGTAGGATGTGTCCTACAGGATATTTGCTAATATTTTATTCAGGCTGTTTTAAAATAGCCCATCTTACTTTTAGAAGATCCTTCCAAAATCAACAAAACATTCCATTTAGAAGCTTTTCTTGATATTAAGTTTGAAATGGCATTCCATTTTCTATTACATTTAATTGAAGTCCTTTATTTTCAGCAGTATCTTCTTTTAAAAGTATCATATATCCAGGGCTAAGGGAAGAAACTCAAATTCTGGGTCACTTGCTGTGATAATATATGAATTCAACCATGACAGTATTAAAATATGAAAGGATTATGGCACATTTTGAGAAGAAATACACAGAACTGAGTTGAACTAATAAAATCTCTACTTAAGGAACAAATTAAGAGGAAAATGCGGAAATGATTAAATGCTTTTTTATTTGCTCAAATGGAGTTTAATTTGGAATCTACTCCTTCTGCCAACACTATTTAAAATCCACTAGGTCAATAATAGAAAAAATTTTAATCTATATGGTAGTTTCATCCCCAGAATAAAGACGACTTACGGGATTGACATTACAGTCTTAAAAAATGGTGCCAACAGTTGTGATACTTTTATTGTTTAGATTGTTATTATTTCCAGTGTAAGAATTTTGAATGCATTGTAATATATTTTTATACGGACTTTGAAAGGCAAACTCATGGTCTCATAAGGCAGTCTATGTTACTGTGGTAGGCAGAATTCTAATATGGCTTCCAAGATATCTTACCCCCTTTTATATATACCCTAAATAATCCTTTTCCCTTAAGTGTGGGCAGGACCTGTGAATATATTAAGCTATTACTCCTGTGATTATGTTATGTTCGATGAGAAAGGTGAAGGGATTTTGCATACATAATTAAGGTTCCTAATTTGTTGACTTTTGAGTTAATGAAAGGGAGATTATCCTGGGTGAGCCTGATTATCGAGCTGAGCCCTTTAAAGAGTGCTTAGGCCTTCCCTGAGCTCAGAGATAGTCTCCTGCCAAGAAGCAAACCATCATGAGTTTACAGCTATAAAGAAATTAATTCGGCCAACAGAAACCCAAATGAGTTTGGGAGATAACCCCAAGCCTCAGATGAGACAGCAGCCCCAGCCAATGCCTTGACCACTGCCTTGTGAAAACCAGAGCACATGATCCAACTGAGCTCTGCCCAGATTTCCTGATCCACAGAAACTGTAGGATAAGTAATTTATAGAGTTTTAAGTCACTGAGTTTGCAGTAATTTGTTACAGGGTAATAGAAAACTAATGCAGTTATATTAAACATTTACTGTGCTAATTAATGCTATGGGTAACACGACTGGACCCTATGCATATCTAAAAGTTAGTATTACAACCAGACTGTATTATAGCAATATATGTGCACCAATGTACATGAAAATAATTAGTCGTATCAGGAAAGAGACTTGCTGTAGTAAGGCTGATGTGTCCAAACCAAATTAAGAAAGAACAATTAAAACAACACTTTGCAGCAGAGGTTAGTAAGAGTGGTTTTTCAACTTGGACAGAGAAAGGTAAGGACCAAAAAGTGTATAAAAAGGGTAACATGATTCTGCAATAATTCAGTGTGACAAAAGACAGAAATGTAAGAAATAATCTTGGATCTCTGTCCTGGAGATTGGGGAAATGGCAGTTCTATCAACTACATAAAGAAGTATAGAGACGCTTGGGTAGCTCAGTCAGTTAAGTGGCCAAGTGGTTCAGGTCATGATCTCAGAGTTCATGAGTTTAAGCCCCACACTGGGCTCTGTGCTTATAGTGCAGAGCCTGCTGGGATTCTTTCTCTCTCCCTCTGTCTCTGCCCCTTCCCTACTTGTACTCTCTCTCTCCGTCAAAATGAATAAATAAACTTCAAAAAAAAAAAAAAAGTATACATAGGGGGCACCTGACTGACTCAATCAGTAAAGCATGGGACTCTTGATCTTGGGGTTGAAAGTTCGAGCCCCATGTTGGATGTAGAGATTACTTAAAAAAATATATATATAGAAAAAATAATAGAGTGTGTCTTACTTGTTCACTGTAAAGCAGGGTCAACAAACTATGGCCTATAGGCCAAATAACCCAGAGCCTATTTCTATAAATAGAAATTCTATAAATTTCCTTTATTGGAACAGAGCTATGCCCATTCATTTATATATTGTCTGTGACTGTTTTTCTGCTACAGTGGCTAAGTTGAGTATTTACAACAGAGACTATATGGCCTGAAAAGCCAAAAATGATTACTCTATGGCCCTCTACAGAAATGTTTGACCACCCTGGTATACAGTATAGTATGCCCATAGTCCTTGGCACATAGCAAGTTGCTTAAGAAATGTTAATGAATAGGGGCGCCTGGGTGGCTCAGTCGGTTAAGCGTCCGACTTCAGCTCAGGTTGTGATCTCGCGGTCCATGGGTTCGAGCCCCGTGTCAGGCTCTGTGCTGACTGCTCAGAGCCTGGAACCTGTTTCAGATTCTGTGTCTCCCTCTCTCTTTGACCCTCCCCCGTTCATGCTCTGTCTCTCTGTCTCAAAAATAAATAAATGTTAAAAAAAATTTTTTTAAAGAAATGTTAATGAATATAATCATTAAAATTAATTTATAAAGTTCTCTAATAAATAGCCAGAACAAAATTACTAGGAATTCTTATTCTTCTCCCTGGTTCAAATGTTTTAGGGCCCATGCTCTCATTTTTCGTCTACTTTCTACTAGAGAAAATTTAGAACAGTTGATGAGGGTGGAAAAAAATTAAGATTTTAGTCAGAACATTGGCCTAGCATGTAATTCATAATCTATAAATCATATAAAAAGGTCAAGCAGATAATATGCAAAATATGCAAACATGTACTTTCTGGGGCAAAGAATGCTGTTGTCCCCCTGTTTTACATTCTTTCATTCTTTCTTTTAATAATAGGTATCCCTATCACCATCCAAAGTTGAGCTAGGTACATAGCCATGTAACTACAGACACATCCAAGCTCTCTTGCAGCTATATATGGGCCTATGCCTAAAGTTCTCATCTGCAGAATGTGAGCAGAAACATCATATACGCCTTGTTTAAAAAGGAAATGTGCAGGGCTCCTGGGTGGCTCAGTCAGTTAAGCCTCCAACTCTTGACTTCGGCTCAGGTCATGATCTCACCGTTCATGGGATCAAGCCCTGCATTGGGCTCTGCACTGACAGCATGGAGCCTGCTTGGGATTCTCTCCCCCCCTGTTTGCCCCTCTCCACTGTGCGTGCGCTCTCTCAAAATAAATAGATAAACTTACACCATAAGCATTTTTATTTTTAAAAAGGAAATTTGCTTGCCTTCTACTTCTCTTCCTCCATTCCATAGGATTTAATGAAGTCTTAGAGGTCAGCCAGCTTCAATCATGAAGACAAACACAGTGTAATAAAAAAAGTCAGAGCAGGGCACCTGGGTGGCTTAGTTGGTTGAGCGTCTGACTTCAGCTCAGATCGTGATCTCACAGCTCGTGAGTTCAAGCCCACATCAGCCTCTGTGCTGACAGCTCAGAGCTTGGAGCTTGCTTCAGATTCTGTGTCTCCTCTCTCTCTGCCCCTCCCCTTCTTGCTCTCTGTCTCACTCTCTCTCTCAAAAATAATAAACATTAAAAAAAAAAAAAAAAAAAAAGATGTCCAAGCAACAAAAGGGAAGGAACCTAGGTCTCTGGCTGATCTCATAGAGGAAAGCATGACTATGTACTCTGGACTAGTATGTGAAAAGATGTAAATTTCTATCTTCTGCGGACCACATATTTTAGCATATCTTTATTATAGCAGCTTACCCTATGTTAATAAACCCCCAACATCATTCACTTCAAAGTCACACAATTATATATTAGATGAAGCTACTATAACTCCTGCATTTGCAATATAGTCTTTCTGTTGTGTGGGTATAAGGGCACTCTATAAAATTCTAGTAGAGAAGCCCTGGCTTTAAATGTATGATGGGGCATTTGGTCTCTTTCAAGTTCAGCAGACAATGACAAAATATAAAATTATGCCAAAAAAAAAATCTTTGTGCCCTTAATAATCCAGAGAGACAGAGAATGCTCACTATGTGCCAGTTGATCTGTTCATCACAGAAGGAAGTGGAAAGACAAGAGTTTCATATACTTACAAGGGGATTGACTAGAAGAGTAAAAGAGCTATCAGTTTTGGAAGACACTCAATAGAGTACTTAATGGGTTGCAACTACAAGGTCCCAATGTCTTCTTCTAAAAAACCTTACTTCTTAGCTGCCAATGTCTTTAGGCGTGATGACTCAGTTTCTGTTTCTCTGAACATCAGTCCCAGAGTCTGCATAATTTCAATGCATGCCCTAGAAAACAAAGAGGAAAAAAAGCACGGAAATGGCATGATTGCATTACAAGTCCAGAATTTCACAAAATCAGTAATCCTTGATAGAATTGCCCTCAGGTAATTTATATAGAAAAAAAGTACGAGAAGGAAATTCTGTATATCAGATTGTCAGCGTTGGTTGACCACTCTGTGATTGCTATATAGTAAACACTCAGAAATATTTGTTGAATGAATCAATAGCTGAATGTCAGGATTAAGTTATTTTCATATTGTTTTTTTATCCTTAAAATTTTTTTCTGATCATCACACACTACTTTAAAATTATTTTTAATAATTTTAACTTTTTCAGGTAGGTAATATTTGGCTCAAAATTTCAAAGGTAAAAAAGGGAAGACAGTGAAAGGTGTCTTTCCTCCAGACACCCATTTTTTTTTTCCTTTGGGACAACCAATATTCTAGTTTCTTGTATAGCCTTTCTTTAAAAAGTAGAACATAATGGGGGCACCTGCCTGGGTGGCTCAGTTGGTTAATCATCCGACTTTTGATTTTGGCTCAGGTCATGATCTCATGGTTCATGGGTTCGAACCCTGAGTCAGGCTCCACACTGAGAGTGAGGAGCCTGCCTGGGAATCTCCCTCTCCCTCTCTCTCTCTGCCCCTCCCCTACTTGTGCTCTCTCTCTCCCAAAATAAATAAATAAACTTTAAAAAAAGTAGAACAAAATGAATGCTATTTTAAAAAATTTATGTGAAGCAAAACTTGCAGCGCCATTTATCATTAATATGGTACGTATATTGTCCAGTGCCTTCCATTCATCTTTAACACCCTAGGGGGAAAAGAATCTATGATTATCCAGTTAATACTTACAGCAGCTCATCAGCCCTTTGGCTTCTATTTTGAAGTGTGCTCTTATCCCTAGACTCTGGCAAGTACTCATGAAGTTTGTTCACTAGGAAATAGAAAAGGTCACTGGTCTGTGAAAGCAAGCAGGAAAGAAGATGGTAAATAAGGTATCAGATGGTAAAACTCTATCTTTACATAATAAAAATATGAAGAAATTATTCTCTGGGGACGAAGTGAATTAAAATATCTCTCATTAATATTAGCATAATCCGAACTGAAAACACTTTTACTTACCACCGGGAAACAGACCACTGTTCTGGTGAACAGAGCCAGAACTAAAGCCTAGGGGTGATGCTGAGAGATGCTTAATAGGCTTGGCTCTCCTGTTAATATTGAAGGCCCTCTAGAAGTAGGTGTTTAATCTCAGGCAAGTTATTTACTTACCTGGGAATAATATATTAAATGGAGGCTACTCTAATTCCTGTCTTTCCAAAGTAATTTGGCCTTTGTGAGGATACAATGAAATAAGGGCTAGAAAAACACTTTTAAAAATGTTTGCTAACCTGGGGCGCCTGGGTGGCTCAGTCGGTTAAGCGTCCGACTTCGGCTCAGATCATGATCTCACGGTTCATAGGTTCGAGCCCTGCATCAGGCTCTGTGCTGACAGCTCAGAGCCTGGAGCCTGCTTTGGATTCTGTGTCTCCCTTGCTCTCTGCCCTTCCCCTCCTTATGCTCTGTCTCTCTCTGTCTCTCAAAAATAAATAAATGTAAAATAAATAAATATATATATTTACTAACCTAAAAGCAAACTCACAGCATTGGTGTAGCCTAATGAAGATGGTGGAGAATGATACTAATAATTCTGTTAATACAGTATATTTCCATCTCTGCCAAAATAAACACAGACTTAAGAGTGCAGGAACCAAATTTTTTGTGCTTTTATGCCATCTCTTGAGATAAATCGAGCATGAAGTAAGCACTGGCCCATGAAATCAGGCAAGTTGGTACTAATTAGAAATATAATGTAATTGCTTCTCTTTTCCGTCCCTCTCTTGTTCGTTTTCTTCCCCAGGACTTTTATTTACTAGTGACAAATTAGACTCTTTGTTTAGACAGGTATTATGGGTGCCTGTATATAGGTGATCTGGAATGAGAAGAGGCTGAGGATGGCAGGTGGAGAGAGGGACCAGAGGAGAAGGAGCAGGATGCATAGCAGACCCTCTCAGAAGGGCTGCTGTTTACTCACTGCCCTGGTAAATTAGCACGGTTGGTGGCTCTGCACACGAACTCTGGTGCCTAGTTCTTTCAGTTCATATCCCAGCTCTGCCATGGGTCAGCTTTGTCATATGTGGCAAATTACATACACACTGTATGACTCAGGTTATGTCTAAGATGGAGTTAATGTCACCTGATGGGGCTGAAATAAGATAGTATGTGTAGGGGCTTCTGGGTGGCTCAGTCGGTTAAGCATCTGACTTCGGCTCAGGTCATGATCTCACACTCCGTGAGTTCAAGCCCCACATTGGCCTCTGTGCTGACAGCTCAGAGCCTGGGGCCTGCTTCGGATTCTGTGTCTGCCTCTCTCTCTGCCCCTCTCCAGCTCGTGCTCTGTCTCTCTCTCCCTCAAAAATAAATAAAAACATCTTTTAAAAGAGAAAGAAATAGAATTACCATATGATTCAGCAATCCCACTAATGGGTATACTCCCAAAAGAACTGAAAGAGTCTCAAAGAGGTATTTACACACCCATATTCATAATGGTAATGTTCACAGTAGCTTAAACATGGAAGCAACCCAAGTATCCATCAATGGAGAATGGATAAGCAAAATGTGTTATATACATAAATGGAATATTACTCAGCCTTAAAAAGAAGCAAATTCTGACATATGCTACAACATTGATGATCCTAGAAGACATGATAAGTAAAATAAGCCAGTCACAAAAAGACAAATACTGGATGGTTCCACTTACATGAAATATTCAGAGAAGTTAAATTCATAGAAGTAGAAAGAAGAATGGTATTGCCAGAGGCTGCATGAAGTGGGGGAATGAGGAGTTATTGTTTGATGAGTATAGTTTCAGTTTTGCAAGATGAAAAGAGTTCTGGAGAGGCTCCAACAGTATACAGAACCTACTTAAAATCACTGGACCATACATTTAAAAATGGCTAAGATAGGGACACCTGAGTGGCTCAGTCCGTTAAGCATCTGACTTCAGCTCAGGTCATGATCTCACGGTTCGTGGGTTCGAGCCCCGCATCGGGCTCTTTGCTGATAGCTGAGTCTAAAGCCTGCTTCAGATTCTGTGTCTCCTCTCTCTGCCCCTCCCCTGCTTGTGCTCTCTCCCTCTCTCTCTCTCAAAAATGAACATTAAATTTTTTTTCTTTTAATGGTTAAGATGGCAAATTCTATGTTTATCTGTATGTTACCACAATAAAAAATAATGTTGAGAAAAAAAAACTTCATGGAGAAAAAATAAAGGGTTAGGAAGGAACATGAACAGAGAATTCTTTCATTCACTCATTCATTGATTAAACACATAACTACGGATTATCAGCTATGTAGCAGGAACTGTACTAGGTAATGAGATAATATCTTGAGGAAAGCAGACAAACAAACATGGTGTCCATAATCCTAAAACTTACAGTTTAGTCGACCTATGAAAAAATGTTCTCATAATTTAAAATTTACTTGTAAGAAAATTGTTTAAAAAAAAAAGATTACCTTAAAGAAAATTATACCCCATACAGTTGATTTCAAAAGGGGACATTGTGTGTGTGTGTGTGTGTGTGTGTGTGTGTGTATTTATAGTATATAATATATTTATATAAAATTACATATATTTGTAAAATTTTATTTATATGAAACTATTATATGTATGATTTTTTATCATCTTACTCAGGAACCAAAAGTTCGAGATGCCTCTAATCTCCCCACGCCAGTGTGGGTTCCTGAGGAAGTTTCACACAACCTTATGTTCACCAGGGAGCCCAGCACAAAGTTGCAAAACCACTGCTTAAGCTTAAAGCCATAATAACTTTAAAGAAAAAAGCTCCTAAAAGAAGATAAAAATGTTGACTTTTATTAGTTATATATGTTAACTTTGTATAAATGAATGTAAGATTGTGGTTGTGGATTAGAGAGAACATAAGGCTACCAGGTCTTGGAAGCATGGTGGGGAGGAGAACGAGGTACCCCACTAAGTGTGGGGAGACCACAAATAGGGAGACTGCCCATATAACTTATTTCCCTCTCTCTTCATTTTGGCCTCTCATTTTTGACAACTGAGTTAGAAGACCTATTTTAATCCATCTAAGGACATTACATTAAAGAAGGGCTGCAGTATTTTCTTTTTTTTAAATGTGTATCTGTTTATTTTTGAGAGAGAGATAGAGACAGACAGAGAGGGAGACAGAGAATCCCAAGCAGGCTCTGCGCTGTCAGCACAGAGCCCAGTGCAGGGTCCAAACTCACGAACTGTGAGATCATGACCCGAGCCGAGATCAAGAGTTGAGCACTTAACTAAGCCACCCAGGCACCCCTGCAGTATTTTCAGTTAAGCAACAGAACATGAATGCTTTATTCCTAGATTTTTGATCAGGTTAATTTTTCACAAGACAATAAACTTTCAGTTCAATATGAATTGATTATGGGACCTGGTATACACATGGCACACGTTAGACCTTAGGGTGAATACGAAGATGATGAGTAAGACACATGCCTGTCCTGAAGAAGCTTATAGCATACAAGGGTAAATTTAAAAATTTGCCAAAAACTGTAGTAAAAAGGAGACTTTCTGAGCTAATTCTTGAGGGTAGGAACTGTGTCTTACTCATGCTCACATTTCTAATGCCTATTCCCATTCCTGGCCTAGAGCAGGCATGTAATAAATATTTGTTGAATTGTTAGAAGGTGCTGAGATACCATAGAACTGCATTGTCCAACACAGTAGCCACTGGTCACATGGCACTACTTAAATTTAAATCGATTAAAATGGTGGGGCGCCTGGGTGGCTCAGTCGGTTAAGTATCCAACTCTTGATTTCAGTTCAGGTCATGATCTTACAGTTCGTGAGTTCAAACCCTGCGTCAGGCTTTGCACTAACAATATGGAGCCTGCTTGGGATTCCCCCCCCCCCTTTGCCCCTCCCCCACTCACAATCCCCCCCCTTCTTGAAAATAAATAAACATTCTTTTAAATTTCACTTCCCTAGTCACTGGCCACATTCATTGTGGCTAGTGGCTACTTTATTGAACAGCATAGATTAAAGAACATCAAAGAAAGTTCTATGGTACAGGACTGCCAAAACAGATGAGAAAGAGGAGGGTTCCAAAGTTCCCCATAGAGGATGACAGGAAAGGCAGAAGAACGGCATTTGAGCTGAGCCTTGAAGAATGGATGGGTAGGATTTTAACAGGAGAAAATGGAAGAAAGAGTAGCCTAGAGATAACGGCAGGGGAAACGAGGAGGGGCTGGAAGGACAAGGTGTTCAAGTCACCCCACGAGGCTGGAGCTTTTAGAGGAAAGAGATGAAAGCAAGGAAGTGTGGGGTTGAGTGGGTTAGGCCCAGCCTCATTCTCTTTCTTTGTATCTTTCTTTGGCTCCACAGCCAAGGCCATCTGCATCAGGCACATTGGAAGATTGGATATGCTTAAGAAGCCTCGAGGCCAACGCTCTGATATTCAACATCAACACCCTTCTTGCTAGTCTAACCTGTAAGTGGTACCTCAGTTCTCCTACCTAGACATCTGCTTTAAATCCAGTCCCCCGATTGTGTCTGGTTTATCTAAGTGGACATCTGTGAGCCCCGTGTGAAGTCCTTGGCTAGTCCTCTCCCAGCTGCTAGGTTTACTCTGGACAATCTTTATATCCTTGCCACCTCCCCTACCTCATTCCATGAAGACTCTATTGCCAGACCCTAAACAAGCAGATCTTCCTGGTGTCAAATGTTTTTGCAGACATTTGGGTATAACCTACGCATGTGCCGGAATGTCCTGATCTCTTTTGCACACTCTCTGTGTAGAGGTCACTCTCTCTGCCGGTGCTCTGTGCCTTCCCTGGGAGCATCTACAGCTGGGTTCGTTTGCCCAGTGCCTGCCCTATATAGATGTTGGCCCTTCCTGAAAACCCACCTTGCATGGGCCATGCCTGTCCAAATTTGGAATCTGTGACAGAAGTCCTTAGTGGAGAGCCTTAAATGCTAAAGCCAACGTGTTTGTACTTCAAAGGGAGAGCCACAAGAAGTTTTTGAGTGCGCAAGGACACAAAATCAGAGTTACAGATTAAACTAATACCACATGTGGGATGGACTGGAGAGTTATACGTGGGTGTGATATAATATCAGTTTCCTTAGCCTTTTCACATTAACTCCATTTCCATGTTCATAGTCACCTTGTGTGGTCATTTCGATGCCTGTCCCTATATTCTCTACAATCCTCTTTAGTTTTGGAGTCAAGACCCGGATGTTATATTCCTAACAGGGTGTATCCGGTTTAAGCATTTACGTAGCACAGTATCATTGTTGCCTGTCTCAGTGTTGGGGAACATTTGACATAATATTCTATGCAGCTGATACACCCTCTAATTAGGGTAATTAACCATTTCAGTTTGCTTGGGACTATCCTAGCTTTTGCACTCAAAGTCCCATATCCTGGGAACTTCTTCAGTCCTAGGCAAGCTGTGACAGTTGGTCAC
Organism: Prionailurus bengalensis; assembly: GCF_016509475.1. Taxonomy (NCBI): domain Eukaryota; kingdom Metazoa; phylum Chordata; class Mammalia; order Carnivora; family Felidae; genus Prionailurus; species Prionailurus bengalensis. The sequence continues at coordinate 89,564,177 of NC_057358.1, forward strand.
CCAAGTGTGGGCAAACCTGGGTGGTTGGTCGTTCTACATGTGAAGCCCTTCGAATCTAAGACCAGGACTGTCTTGTATGGCTGGGGAGCTGTGCACTTTACAGCTGCTCAATAAAATGTTGGCAACTCTGAAACCACTGGCCAGAATTAGGATACAACATATAGCCATCAAGAGGAGCTCAACCCGAGGCAGGGCTCACCCCTCGTTAGCACCATATCAGTACTCGCCAGGGCTTCTGAACACCTGCCTGTGAAACTGAAGTGAAAGTGCGTAAGTCTTACAGAGTAAGTCTGTAACTTGCTGAGTGAGAGCTAGGTTGATTTGACTCCCCAAGAGTCACCTTTTTAAAAAAGTCCTACGTTCACAAGTAACTTGTTTTAATTGTACTTATATTGTAGGGTTACCTGAAGGTAAAACTTCTTAAAATCTACTTTCTCATCTCACTCTCTGTACCCATACATCTTGCATTCCAGAAGCTCCCCCTCCAACACACACATATACATGTGGTTGCCAAACCAACCCACATAAGGTACTTTTTGCTACCATTCTCCTTCCCCGTCTCTCCTCCGACACACACATATACATTATCGATTACGTCACAAGATTTCAAATACTGAGTCATGATTGCATTAAATTTCCATCAACATTTTAAAATACAGCCTCCGAATACAAGACAACATTTATTTGTATTTTACTACATGCTCAAATATCCTGCATTCGATAAATAGCTGGAACAAGTTTCAAAGATTAAAAATAAAACAAAACACCTACTTTCCAGAAAAGCCTTTTCAGAATGAAGTTTTTCTGGGCTGCTACTTTAAGTTCTGTAATTAGACAAACTATCTTCCTCAACGTATTGTCTTTAAGGAAAAGTTCAGATTTAAGTTGACCGAAGTGCTTAATTTTCTCCTCAGATCTACAGAAACACAAGAAAAAAATTTCCATGTAAAAAATGGTAAACGGCAGTTGAAGAATATCAACAATTATTGACAGGTTTGTAAAACTTTGTTTCTAATGGAATTTTAATATAGTTTTGTGCTTCTAGTTTTATTACTCATTAGTAATGGACCTTGCTTTCCCCAGATTGAGCTATTCATAACTCTCCAGGCATACTTTTGCCCGTGCCCCTTTACTCAAGCTGTATCCACGTCAGCAATGCTCTCAGTGTCCCTAGGAAACTTCTGTCTCTCTTTCATAGTCTAGCTTGCAGTTTGCTACATACCATCTACCATACTGCCTGAGCCAAATGGAGTATTATTTGCTTAATATTTTTTCTTTAAATCAACTCCCTTTGTGTGTGTGTGTGTGTGTGTGTGTGTCTGTGTGTCTGTGTGTGTGTGTGTGTGTGTGTGTGTGTGGAGAGAGAGAGAGAGAGAGAGAGAGAGAGATTATTCACAAAGAAAACTTTGTATCACTACTTTACAAGGAGAACCAGTGTCATGTGCCATAAATAGCAGGTAACTGTAAAAACATCAGGGAAGCAACACAGATTCTACATTGATGCGCCACATTCCCAGCCTGAGGCCTGCTCTCTCTCTGACAAAAAGGCAGATGAACATGTCTCAGAGAGCTCCCGCTTTGGTCACCAAGCCCAGAGGTTCTCCCTAATAAGACTGGACTAGTTGGAAAAGCAATCACTGTTCCACTGTGGAATTCAAAGTTGTTTCCTGCCATGTCAGAGTACCACATGCATTCATCTCTTGTCACTGACCTGCGTACGTTCGATACTTCAGGAAAAGCTGGCTTTGCTGAAGAGAGTAACGCCTCCCCCTTAAAGCCTTCCCTAATTCCAGCATGAATGAGGACCCTCTCCTATAGCACTTTTCCCACACGTCTTATATATTATATATGGTATATATATAATATATATACCATATATATATAACACACATATATATATTATACATAACACACATATACATATTATATATGTTACATATTATACATATGTATTATTTATAATATATAATGTGTATTATATATGTTATATGTTATATATGTGTGTTATATACATATGTGTTATATGTGTTATATATTAATATATATTAATATAATCATATTTAATTGTATAATATAATTATATTTATTTAATTATATAATATAATTATATTTAATTATATAATATAATTAATATATATTATATATATTATATATCTTTTGCCCCATTGTTGTGATCGTGTACTTGTCCTGGGCACTTTTCATGGACTATCTCATGCAGTCCCACGAAGGAGGTATGGCTGGGAATTAATGTTACATTTATGGGATGTTAGAAAGGTTAAGTAGCCTGTCCAAGTTCAAACAACTAGTGATTCAGAAGAGCAGGGTGCAAAGTAGTAGTAGAAGAGATGTTTCATATTCTGTGTAGGTCAGTGGAAACTTCCTAAAATTTCTGACTTGAAGTCAAAATATTTTTAAAAAATCTTTTTTAACATTTTTAGTCACTTGTTGAGAGACAGAGAGAAACAGAGCGCAAGCAGGGGAGGGGCAGATAGAGGGGGAGACACAGAATCCAAAGCAGGCTTCAGGCTCTGAGCTGTCAGCACAGAGCCCGATGTGGGGCTCCAACCCATGAACTGTGAGATCATGACCTGAGCTGAATTTGGATGCTTAACTGACCCAGCCACCCAGGAACCCCAAAGTAAAAATATTTTTACCACCTACTCCAACCTTAATACCAGCCATTTATCCCAATACTACTGCACGGAATCTTGGCTCTTGCCTACTACCTCCCCTTCTATTTAAAGACACTATGATTTTCTCTTCTATCCAATCACTGAGCCTCTCTTAGTAACAAAAACAGGAAGACTTCCTGAAAAACAGTCTCTTTTCCAGTGGAGAGTCTGCAAGAGAAATGATCAAGAATTCAGGGATAGAAGTCAGAGGCAGAAGAACATGATTATAAATATGGGGTTCAGATTACAGATCTGCCTCTCTTCACCTGAGTAATTACCATGGGCAAGTTACCTACTCTCTGTGTGCCTCAGTTTCCCATCTGTAAAATAGGGATGATGATAATACCTACCTCATCATTTTGATACTTCGGTTACTACATGTGCTTAGCACACGGTAAATATTTAATAAATAGTTTGTAAATAAAATACGAACGAGCTTTGAGATCCCACTTCCCTATGCATCCACTTCTAACTACAATCCCATTTCATTTAAAAAATACTATAAAATCCCTCTGTTCTCTGAGAACTCCAAAAACAGCAGAAATGTAGTTTTCACAAACAAGTGAGCTTAGAAAACCACAAGCTCAGAAAGCATACCAGCAGAATTACTTTCCAATTGACTTTCCTATTTTTCCCATTAGTCAACAATTTGCTGAGATTCACATAGGGACAGTTTTTTTTTTTCCTTTGGCACCTATGATAATAGACTGAAATACCAAACTTACAAAAAATTTTTTTTTCATAAGAAAAAACACACTAATCTCTTCATACTAAAAATCAATTCATATGTAAATTGAGGTCTCATATACATCATAAATACAGGTTAGATTCAGGAGTCTATATTTCTGTAGAGACATTGATATAATCACAGTTTCTCTGCCCAGAATATTTGTTTTTACATAGATGATGATAAACTTTACTTGGCTAATTTAAATAATAAAAAGTCTAGCACCAGAAGACTCCATTATTCAATTTAGGAATAAGGGGAAATGTTACATTAATTTTAACAGATATTCTATATATTTTTTTTTTTAATTTTTTTTTAACGTTTATTTATTTTTGAGACAGAGAGAGACAGAGCATGAACGGGGGAGGGTCAGAGAGAGGGAGACACAGAATCTGAAACAGGTTCCAGGCTCTGAGCTGTCAGCACAGAGCCTGACATGGGGCTTGAACTCATGGACCATGAGATCATGACCTGAGCTGAAGTCGGCCGCTTAACCGACTGAGCCACCCAGGCGCCCCATCAGATATTCTATATTTTCATCAGCTAGAAAATATAAACTCACTCAAATAATGTAGCAAGAAGGATTCTTGATCTAATGATAAGCTCTATTTTTCCCATATGTTTTCATTTTTGGAGGGGATATTCTACATAAATAATACATTTTTATAATGATTTACAGCTGGAAAAGGCTTTTCATACATTATCTCAGAAGCACTGTGTATATGTTCACAATAGTCCCTATACACCCATGATGTTACAGGACTCACATTTGTGACAGAGTTCTAATTTGAAACCCAAAGAATGTTTACTCCTTTTAAACTGAAGGTGCCTTGCAGGCAGAGACCTGTCTTATATATCTTGTACATAGACCACATTCTTCATAGTGCATTTTAAATCACTGCATTTTAAATGTGTTGCCTTCGGGAATTAACTTTGTAAGAAATATGCTTTTCATGAGTCAAGAGAGTGGTAGAACTCAACTCTCTTTCTGGCCTTCAAGGATAAATTTCAAGCCACACATATACAGAGAGATAAAGCCTATTTTATTATCCAGTTAGTTTTAAAACCACTTTAAATAAAGCACTAAAATTAAAACTGATACTTTTTTGCAGTAAACATATGAAAACAGATAGAAATTCTAAGCTGTCTGTATTACCATCTTTTAAAAACTAAATCACAAACATCCTTACTTTACCCCTACATACCTCAGAACATACCTCAAAATAAACATTTTCTTACAAAATCATCATTGTCACATCTGTCAAAATTATCAATAATTCTTTGCTATGGGCTAATACCCAGTCCACATTCAGATGACCTCCATTGTCTTAAAAATGTCTTTTTAGGGGCGCCTGGGTGGCTCAGTCAGTTAAGCGTCGGACTCTTGATTTTGGCTCAGGTCATGGTCTCACAGTCATGGTTTCAAGCCCCATGGTGGGCTCCGTGCTGGCAGTGCAGAGCCTGCTTGGGATTCTGTCTCTCTCTCTCTCTTTCTGTCCCTCCCTTGTTCTCTATCTCTCAAAATAAATAAATAAACTAAAAAACTTATTTAAAAAATGTCTTTTATTTTTGGTTTGTTGAAATCAAGATAAATAAGATACTTGTTATATTTGCTTATTATGTTTCTTAAGCCTTCTTAAAACTTTTATTATAGAAATTTTTAAGCATACACAAAAATGGATAAAATTGTATAAGAAACCCCATCTATCACCTAGATTCAATAATTTTTAACATTTTGCCAGTCTTGTTTTATCTATTCCCTTAAACACGTATACACACACCTTACCTGTTTTAAAACTGAAATAAAATATATATAACATAAAATTTACCATTGTAACCATTTTTAGGTATACAAATTAAGTGCATTCACAGTGTTGTGTAACCATCACTACTACCCATTTCCAGAACTTCTTCATTTTCCCAAACAGAAACTCTGTACTAATGAACAGTAGGTCCCCATCCCTCTCCCCTCAGCTCCTAGTAACCTCTCTTTTATTTTCTGTTTCTATGAATTTGCCTATTCTCAATGCCTCCTATAAGTAAGTGGAATCATACAATATTTGTCCTTTTATGTGTGTATTCTTTCACTTAGCATAATTTCTTCAAGGTTCATCCATCTTGCCACATGTGTCAGGACCGCATTCCTTTTGAAAGCTAATATACCCACACTTTAAATCAGATTCATGTTTAATTGTTTTAACAATTTATTCATTCATTCCATAAAGGCAGCCTACTGTGTGCCAATGACCAAGGTACAGTCTTGGCCCTTAAGGGGCATAGTACATAATAGGGCAGCACATAATCAAATAAGCAATCATAAGATAGGCTGTTGAGTCCTAAAAGATGGTAAGCACAGAATGTTCTAGAGGGGCCCCTCCTAATATAGTTCTGAGAAATGATTTTTAGAGAAAGGGATAGCAAGCTAAGTCTTGATGAGTTGAAGTTATTCATGAAGGAGAAGAAGAATAGAGAGTAGGGTTCCAGGATAGAGGAAAAAACAAACAAACAAAAAAACCACGGAGCTTTCTGAGAACTGTGAGATCATTTGGATCAGGAGGTTAGGGCAGTAGTTGAGGGGACACAACAGTTGAAGATGGAAAGATGAAAAGACACATCAGAAAGATCTTTATAAGCTGCTGTAAAGTTTAGACCTTTTTCTAAAGGCAATGGAGAGCCATTCAAAGACTTTAAGGGAGGGAGTTACATGATCAGATTTGTGCTTCCGAAAGATTTCTTTGTTGTTATGGAGAATGGTTTAGAGAGTGAAGGCAGAAGCCAGTTAGGAAAATACTGTAGGAGCTCAGAACAAAGGTAATTGGGCTGAGTATGTGACAGTCAAAGAAGTAGATGTTATCCAGATATATTAGAGAAAAGCAATAAATCATGTGGTGAATGGCTGGGTGTGGGGGGGGTGGGGTGTAGGGGAAAGAGAAGATAAGGATGACTTCCAGGACTCTGGCTTAGGTGATCTGGGGATAACAACATCAGGCCCTGTGTTAGGGAACACAAGAGGAAGGTCCGGTCCCAGAAGGAAGATGCTGAGTTCTGTTTCAAATATACTGACTTTAAAGTTCTTGTAAGACCTACAAGAGGTGATGGCCAGTGGGCAATTATGTTTGCAGACCTAAAATTCAGGGCAGAGAGTTGAAGTAGAGGTGTAAATGTGTTGGTCATCAACACCTGGAGTTACGAGAGGCAGAGATGAGGGAAGAGTCCCCCACGCAACTCTAGCATATCATCACTCCTTACCTATATGGCTTTTGACTTCCGATAGGACTGAGCTCACCAGCACGTAGGGGATCTTGTAAAAGAGTAGCTTTCTAAAAGAGGAAAAAAGTGGGAATAGTTAGAATCTTTGTTTACTGAAAATCAATTTCTCCTACTTTTAGTCAATACTGTATATCTATTCCTTAATCCATGCTATAGTACGTGATTTGTTTATGTAAATAATACCACAGAGTATTTGTTTCCTTATATAGTTTTTAATAATTTTAAACATGACACTTGCTCATTATAAAATGAAATTATCTATCAAAATCAAACAGTACAAAAATGCATAAACAAAAGATAAAAGTTCCATGTCTCTCCCTAATCCTCCCATCCCACTAGTCAAAGTACCTTACTATATACTTGATACTAATATAACACTGTATGCTAATTATACTGAAATTAAAAACAGTGACAACAAAGTACCTTACTATATTATTATCAGTTTGGTTTATATCCTTTCAGGTATATAAAAACATACTAATTATAACATACATCTATAGGGGCGCCTGGGTGGCTCGGTTCATTAAGCGTCTGACTCTTGATCTCAGCTCAGGTCATGATCTCAAGGTTCGTGGGATCAAGCCCGGAGGCAGGCTCTGAGGCAGACAGCGCAGAGCCTGCTTGGAATTCTCTCTCCCTCCCTCTCTCTCTGCCCCTCCTGCACTAGTGTGCATTCAAACACACATGCACCCTCTTTCTCTCCCAAAGTAAATAAACTTAACAAAAGACATACATCTTATACATATTAGATGATATCTTTTTATAATATATATTTAGTACTGGCTAAATTACATCACATATGTTAATCTGGAACTTTTTTTTCACTTAATATATGGTAGACAATTTTCCATTTCTGTATATATATGTTTACTTCAATCTTTTTAATGATTACCTAGTATTTCATAGCATAGATTATACAATAGTTTTCTTAACTATTCCCCTATTAATAGGGTTATTTTTTTCCCTCAAATCTTTAGTGTTGCCATTTTCCATTCATTCTGGGTCTTGAAAATAAGTTGGTATGTAGTGTTCAGCAAGTCCTCTAAATAATCTTTTATTTTATGTTAAGGCTTAACAGACAGGTCCGAAAGAATTTCTGAAACGTTGCTGATTTACAACTCCAAACAAACTTACCCCTTTCTTATTCCTTAATATCAGAGCAGGATGGTGAGTGGGTGGGGGAAGTATGTGCTTTTTCTCACTACTTTTGTTTTTTATTTATTTTTAAAAAATGTTTATTTATTTTTATTTTTGAGAGAGAGAGCATGAGCAAAGGAGCTGAACCATGACCTGAGCTGAAATCAAAGAGTCAGACGCTTAACCAATGAGCCACCCAGGCGCCCCACTACTTTTGTTTTTTTAAAGAAATCTCTATACTCAGTGTGGGGTTCAAACTCAGGACCCTGAGAACAAGAGTCAAATGTTCTACCAACTGAGCCAGCCAGACACCCCTGTTCTTAACTACTTTTGTCATTGTTTTAAGTTAAGGGGAAAAAAAAGCTGTCTTTTTTTCCTCTCTAAATGTTAATGGTTACTTTAAATCTAGAATTTTAATTTGGGGATATTCCTTAGTTATTTAGCTTTCTAGCACCTATCTTCACAACATGTAAATGACAAACAATTGCCATGTATTGTTTCTGTAGAATTTGAGATGCTAAAGAACTCAGATGTAATTATTTTTGGTGAAAGTTACAGATAAAATGGATCACTGAAGGAGACTTGGCTCTTTGGAAACCCTTAAAATCAGAATGAGTGCTGATTTCTCACTGGATAGTTTAGGTTTATTTTCCCCGAAAATACAGAGAGAGTTAACATGTCCATTCCTTTTTCCCAGTAGCATTTCCCTACTTCAATGTGAATAATCATTCTAGATCTCAAAGCACAAGAGATCAGTTAGCCAAGATACGTCTGACTGATTTAAGAGATTATTGTTTTTTAATTTCCTAAAACTTATAGAAGTATCACCAAGAATAACATGATGAAAGAAACAGTGTCACAAAAGTCATAACTTTCTAAATATTTATATTGAATTAATGTCTCATTTTTACTAGAATGAATGCTAACCTGATTGATTCATCATATGTATGAAATATTTGCTTGCCCATTTTCCATCTTTCAAGAGATAGAACATTATTTTTTTAATGTTAAGTGTATTTATTTGAGAGAGAGAGTGCACGCAAGCAGGGGAGGGGCAGAGAGAAAGGAAGAGAGAAAATCCCAAGCAGGCTTCACACTGTCAATGCAAAGCCCGACAGTGGGCTCTAATCCACAAACTGCAAGATCATGACCTGAGCCAAAGTCAAAAGTCGAACGCCCAACCAACCGAGCCACCCAGGCACCCTAAGGGATGGAACATTTTTAATAATAGCATCTTTTAGGGGCACCTGGGTGGCTTAGTCGGTTAAGCATTCAACTTCAGCTCAGGTCATAATCTCACCGTTTGTCAGTTTGAGCCCTGCATAGGACTTTGTTTTTTTGTTTTTAGTTTTATTTTGTATTTTGTTTTTAATTTATATCCAAGTTAGTTAGCACATAGTGCAACAGTGATTTCAGGAGTAGATTCCTTAGTGCCCCTTACCCATTTAGCCCATCCCCCCTCCCAAAACCCCTCCAGTAACCCTCAGTTTGTTCTCCATATTTATGAGTCTCTTCTGTTTTGTCCCCCTCCCTGTTTTTATATTATTTTTGCTTCCCTTCCCTTGTGTTCATCTGTTTTGTATATTAAAGTCCTCATATGAGTGAAGTCATATGATATTTTCTTTCTCTGACTAATTTCACTTAGCATAATACCCTCTAGTCCATCCACGTAGTTGCACATGGTGAGATTTCATTCTTTTTGATTGCCGAGTAATCATCTTCTTTATCCATTCATAAATTCATCCATCATGGATCCATTCATCCATCAATGGACATTTGGGCTCTTTCCATACTTTGGCTATTATTGACAGTGCTGCTATAATCATTGGGGTGCATGTCTCCCTTCGAAACAGCACACCTGTATCCTGTGGATAAATGCCTAGTAGTGCAATTGCTGGGTCATAGGGTAGTTCTATTTTTAGTTTTTTGAGGAACTTCCATGCTGTTTTCCAGAGTGGCTGCACCAGCTTGCATTCCCACCTGCATAGGACTTTGTGCTGACAGCTCAGAGCCTGGAGCCTGCTTCGGATTCTGTGTCTCCCTCTCTCTCTGCCCCTCCCCAGCTAGTGCTCTGTCTCTCTCTTTTTCTCAAAAATAAATAAATATCAAAAAAAATTTTTTTTTTAATGATAGCATCTACCAACTCAAAGATAACCCCCCTCCACTGACATTTATTTCAATGGTCATAGAAAAAAAATTAAATCTTGGCTCCACAGTAATTGTGCAAACTTGCATACATCATTTAATTTCTCAGTGCCTTAATTTCATCATCTATGGAATGAGAATAACAGTTCTACCTCCTAGGGTTGTGTGCAGATTAAATGAATTAATATATGAAAGCATCAAAGCAGATCCTACCTGTTAATACATGTCCATTATTGTTACTGCTTTTACTATCAGAAGGGCTATGAGTTTGCCTGTCTGACTTGCCCCAATCATGTCTCTGCTGCAGAATTAAAAAGGAGTACTAAAACCCGGAGTTAGTCAATTCAGGGAAACATAAATGGTCATTTTGAAACATTTAGATAGATCAAAATTTGGTTTTTCTGTTAGAACATATGTGGCCTCCTATTAATAGATCAGAGTTTCCCCCTCTATTTAAGATTTGTTTAGGGGCGCCTGGGTGGCTCAGTCGGTTAAGCGTCCGACTTCAGCCAGGTCACGATCTTGCGGTCTGTGAGTTCGAGCCCCGCGTCAGGCTCTGGGCTGATGGCTCAGAGCCTGGAGCCTGCTTCCGATTCTGTGTCTCCCTCTCTCTCTGCCCCTCCCCCGTTCATGCTCTGTCTCTCTCTGTCCCAAAAATAAATAAACGTTGAAAAAAAATTAAAAAAAAAAAAGATTTGTTTAAATTCTTAATTTGGAGAAAGCTGTTTAAAAATTTAGGAGCGCCTGGCTGACTCAGTTGCTGGAGCATGTGACTCTTGATCTTAGGGTTGTAAGTTGAAGCCCCACATTGGGTATAGAAATTGTTTAAAAATAAAATATTAAAAAAATAATAAAAGTAAGAATTTAAGGAGAAATTTTGAGCATTTAACATGTAATTTAAAAATTGACCATTCTGAACCATGCTATGAGAAAAAACTTGAGCTGTTCTGCAGTCTTTCAGTTTTTAGCCATTTATCAAACCCCTTGCTTCCTTAGCTTCTTCTGAATGAAAAGAGCCTGTCATATTTTTTAATATTATTGTGTTATAAGGTCAATAGTAAAAATTATATATCACTGAATATAACTGAAAAGGATCATGTTATTCCTGTAATAAATTACTTATTTTTAAACTGACCCTTGTGTAATACAAAGATTACACATGAGAGTTCTGACTCTGTCCCTAAACCTACTACATAATCTTGAGTAAGTCACCTAAAATATTCATTTTTCTCATTTCTAAAATAAGGTAAAATTCTAAGTACCTTATTTTGGAGGAAATCACTCCAAAATTATCTGCTCCTATGACAATGACCCTGATTAACCTCTTTTCAATAGCTCAGCTAAGAAATACAGAGACATATTGACAGTGTTGAACTTTATCTGAGCTCTGTGCTCTCTAAAAGCAGCAATGGTTGAGAAAACATCCCAGCTAACTGAAAAAGACCACCCTGCTCACAAATATTCCAAGATAAGACCTTGTCCATCCTTCTCCATGATTGCCAGGAGACTCCCTTGTTTACCTGCCTCTGTAAAACCCCTGGTCCATCCCTGTTTCTTTAAGACACTCATTAATAAGCATTTTCCATCTTGCAATAGCCTGAACAGAATCATGTCCTTAATTGTCCAGTGTGTTTGTCTTTCATAATATTATTAAATTCCAAAGCTAAATTTTGGAAAGCAGGAAAGGCATGTTGGCTTTAAAAATTACTCCAGCCAAAGTTACCTTATGAGGACACTTACTATAATATAATTGGTCCACGAACTTTTTAAGTGCAGAAATATCGATGAGGTTGTAGAAATAATGTACAAATGAAGTTCCAATGCCTTTTTCTCTAGGTTTGGGTTGCTCTGTAAAGGGGAAGCCAGGGAGGAATTTCCTGAGTAAAACTCATTTCCGTTCCCATTGCCCTTTAAAGGGACTTCACTTAGAGAACCGTTGTGATCTGACAGTGCCTTGGGTTCTTTCGTGTTGGTTGTGCAAGATGGCAAGGTGACAACCTTTCCCGTAGCTGATGTGGATTGACAGCTCCTCCTGGAGGGGGTGGGTAAGGGTCGAAAGGCACTTTGGCCATGAAGAGATGGCTCCTTGAGGTCTGAAGGAAGACAGAAGGTTGAGTCTGTGGATGGTGTGCTGACCTCTTGGTGGTACCTGTCAGGTAGAATGTAGCAGTAAACATAATATTCAGAACTTAACAGTAAGGGACAAAGGGAATCTGGTGGCCCAATTGCAGCAGTTTAAGACTTTGAAAGTAAGTAAATATTTTCACATAAAAGGAATACTTTTTTTTTTTTTTTAATTTTAGAAAGAGAGAGAGAGGAAGGGAGAGGGGCAGAGGGAGAGAGAGAATTTTAGGCAGGCTCCATGCTCAGCATGGAGCTCAACACAAGGCTTCATCCCATGACTCTGGGATCATGATCTGAGTTGAAATCAAGATTACGCTCAACCAAATGAGCCACCTAGGTGCCCCAAAAGGAATGCTTATTAAGAGAAGGGAGTGATTTAACCTCACTTGCTTACCCATTGGCCTAGTGGAGGTAGGGTATACTTCATTATACTTTTCTGCTTTCAGAAATAAAACTGTACCCAATGTCATTTAAAGAAGCACTTTCTATATCTAAAGTATTGTGCCTGTCCTTCGCCAAACCCCAACATTTCCAATGTAAGAACTTTTCATTCTGCTTTTGAAACCTGACTCTTCTTTCATTGGGCAATTCTGGTAGATCCTATGAAGAAAAAATTATTCACATGGAGATATTAAGTGAGATTTCTTTTTTTTTTTTTTTGAAGTGAGATTTCTTTTTTTTTTTTTTTTAATTTTTTTTTTCAACGTTTATTTATTTTTGGGACAGAGAGAGACAGAGCATGAACGGGGGAGGGGCAGAGAGAGAGGGAGACACAGAATCGGAAACTGGCTCCAGGCTCTGAGCCATCAGCCCAGAGCCTGACGCGGGGCTCGAACTCACAGACTGCAAGATCGTGACCTGGCCGAAGCCGGACGCCCAACCGACTGCGCTACCCAGGCGCCCCTGAAGTGAGATTTCTTAAGTTTTTTTTTTTTTCTGATTCACGTCTTGCTAATACTCTGATTTTTCCAGTGTCATTCCAATAGTGTCAGCACATTTTTCAGAATCAATCCTGAGTTCCACCCTCACCGTGCCCATTCTCCACCTTACCATGACCATTCCTCTACTCTGCTGCATGAGGAAGCAAGTGGTAGAGGCTAAGAAGTTGTAGGATATGATGAGATCTAAGTTCCGATCGTGGCTCTGCCCCTCAGGGATAATGTGACTTGGGTTGACCTAAGCTTCAATGTCCCAATTTTAAAATAGGAACCTATAATAGCACCAATCTCAAAAATTTTTTGTGAGGATCAAATAAGAAAATACATGCAATGTGTTTGTAACACTGGAAACACTCAGTAGGTGCTTAGCTATTAATATTACCCTATATGGCCTTGAATTACTGGTTTATCATTTTATGCTAAAATATATTGTCTCCCTTATTAGATTGGAACCTTCATGAAAGTGGAAAGCCACTTTGTTTTTATTAGTCCTTAAATTAACTTTAAATAGGTATAAAATTCATTTATTATCTGTACAAGATTATGAACTGTGTTGAGTTCCAGCCCACAGCTCAGTGTTGCAGGTACATGTGCACACACCCATATAAAGTGGTCATTCCAATTTATTCATCCAAGTTCCATCCCACTTAAACAGCCACCCCTTGCCAAACCCTTAGGCTTAAAAATAAAACCCTTAAAAAAATAGGGGTGCCTGGGTGGCTCAGTCAGTTGAGCATCTGACTCTTAATTTCAGCTCAGGCCATGATCCCAGGGTCATGGGATCCAGCTCCGTGTTGGGTCCGTGCTGAGCATGGAGCCTGCTTGAGATTCTCTCTCTCTCTCTCTCTCTCTCTCTCTCTCTCTCTCTGCCCTTCTCCCCTACTCACATGCTCTAAAAAAAAAAAAAAAAAAAAAAAAAAAAAAAAAAAAGATAAATAAAACCAACAAGCAAATTCATATATAGAATGAACAAAGCAATTCTGCCCCTGAGTATCTATCCCAGGGAAGTTTTCAGACAAGTCCATAAAGGAGGAGGGAAAAGGAAGAGGAAGAGAGTGATGGGGGAGAAGAATGAATATTGATTCCACCCCAATGCTCAATAAATGGATCTTTATGTTTTTATAAATGTGTAATTGAGCAATGAATCTTTGTTAATAATGATAAGCTGTGAGCAAATTATGTGCACAAGAATATATCTATTTAATGTTTTCAGAGCCAATTTTGAGAATGATGAAGACATAAAGACTTATAAAAACCCTTATTTCTGGAGGCCTTGATCAAATCCTTTCTCTTGAGTTTCTAAACGTTCTGGATTCATATACTTACCCATATAGTATATTTACATAGACAAGGGACTGGTCCTCCAATAGAATTATAACAACCTACTGTGCAAGAAATTCTTAGAAAACTACTAAGATGGTACCTTGTGCCAAATTATTGTACAACAGCATTTTTATTTTTTAAATACAGTAGCATTGGGGTGCCTTGGTGGCTCAGTCAGTTAAGTGTCCAACTCTTGATTTCAGCTCAGGTCATGATTCCAGGATCATGGGCTCTGCACTGAGCATGGAGCCTGCTTAAGGTTCTCTCTTCCTCTGCCCCTCTGCCCTTCTCCCCCACCACCCCCCCCCCTCAGAATACATACATACATACATATAGTAGTGTTATTAGTGACAGTTGGAAAGAAGAAAGCTATTCTGTCCCAAAGCTTGATCAAGCATTCTGAGGATGCTGAATAAATTATTGCTCAGTGGCTGACATACTGGTAATTAGCAATAACAAAAGAGCTAAGTCTTAATAAGGGCTAAGCGTCACACACAGTTTAAGCACTTTACAGGTACATGATTTAGACCTCACATATCATCCCTGTGAGCAGGGTACTATCAGGAGCTCCATCCTACTCGTGAGGAGTGAAGTCTGGGAAGGTTAAATCACCGAAGGCACAGTCCAGATTTGAGGTCCAGTGTAGCTGCAGAACTTGCACGTTTATGTGCTAGACAGAGAGAAATTGCACAACTCCCTTTCTCTATTTTCTATCAAGAAGTGTTGCTTCTTAGAGAAAAATATAAGGTTCATGTTCTTGGGTTTTATCCCCTGTTCTGTTTTGCTAGTGGCGTAGCACATTCTCATTTCATTGGATTGTCAGGTCTACTTCTTTTTTTACATTTATTTATTTTTGAGAGACAAACAGAACACAAGTGGGGGAGGGGCAGAGAGAGAAGGAGACACAGAATCCGAAGCAGGCTTCAGGTTCTGTGCCCAATGTGGGGCTCAAACTCAAAAACCATGAGCTCATGACCTGAGTCGAAGTTGGACACTTATCCGACTGAGCCACCCAGGTGCCCCTCTACTTCTGTTTATTAAACAGATCAGTTTCTCCAAAAGCTCATCCTTTCGCTTGCCATGGACTGTGGTTAGAAACTCTCCTTTTAAATTTCCAATAGCCAAATATCAGTAGAAGCTATAGATAGATATAAATTCAGATCAGAATCCACCCTAGGGGGTATGGGCAAAGCAGACCTAATCTGAGGGCTAAGCATTGGCACAATTTCTTTTTCCTCATGGATTATTCAAGGTGAACTCAATTAAATTTATATAAATCTTCCTCTGAGCTGGCACTGTAAAAGTGTTCTATTGATCTCAGCCTTCCTCTCTGTTTCTTTACACTCGCAAGCAATATGCAGTCTTTTTTTCCCCCCTGCAGCTTTAGGGAACTCTTAAGTAGGTCACAGTACTCTGTTTCTACTTGAAATATCTCCTTGGGTTTTCTCCTGTAAAATGCATATGAGAACACGGAACTATCCACTAATGAAGAGCTACACTAAAGACAGAGAAACCTAAATACTGAATCTCATTATCAGAGATCACTAATCTGTTTTCCATCCCTTAGGTGTTAAAACACCTGTTGTTTACTATTGCCCTAAAAAGCAATCATACTTATGTAAGTCTGATGTCCCAAGGTAACTGCATCCTTCTTATGACCTGCAGCTTCTCATAATTAGGCCTAAAACTTTACACCTCAGAGGTGTTTCAAAGCTCTGCACATGATAACATTCTTTAGTCCTCTAATTACTGTTTTTTATCCCAGCCTGCTCTTTGTTTATGCTTTTGACTCCTGTGCTTAATCATGGAGATGATAGTGCTAGAAAACTATGGGATGGATAGCAGACCTAGCTCCCTCCTCAGCCCCTTTATTTGGAAACTACTCCTTCCCTCCACACATGGAGCACACAGAAGCTGTTGTGCTTTTAAAGACTGACCTCTTGGCTGTGGTGGCCATTTTTCATCAGTGAGTCATTTATTCAAGCTAGGCATCAGCGACCTTCCCAGGATTTTTAAATTTTATGCAAGAAGGTGTGTGAGTTAGCCTTTATCTGGTGATGGGAGCTGTGACATGTGAATTTAAGACAGGCAAAATGTGAATTTAATAACTTTGTTTATTGTGCCTCAAAAGACATGGTATTCAGTGAGAAAAAACTGAGGCTGATCCACCTACATCAGACGATACAAAGTTCTGTGCCCACTCAAGCCCCCAGTTCCAGCTGTGCCTCAATCTCAAACCATTCCTACATTCTGCTGTTTGGCTTCTGACCTTTGCTGACTTTGCTCACTACTGAACATCTAAAATTGAATACAGGGGCACCTGAGTGGCTCAGTAGGTTAAGTGTCCAGCTCTTGTTTTGGCTCAGGTCATGATCTCACCGTTCACGAGACTGAGCCCCACATGGGGCTCTGCACTGACATCGTGGAGCCTGCTTAAGATTCTCTCTCTTCCTCTCTCTCTCTGTGCCTCCCCCCCCCCTCAAAATAAATAACTTAAAAAAAAAAGTGAAGGGGCGCCTGGGTGGCTCATTCGGTTGAGCATCTGACTTCAGCTCAGGTCATGATTTAACTATTCATGAGTTTGAGCCCCACATCGGGTTTGCCATTGTCAGCGTGGAGCCCGCTTTGGATCCTCTGTCCCCCTCTCTCTCTGACCCTCTCCCGCTTGCACTCTCTCAAAAATAAATAAACATTGTTTTAAAAAGTGAAAACCTTTATAAAAAATAATAATAATAATTAAAATTGAATACAGAGCCCAGTAATTAAAGCACAGATTAGAGTGGTAGGTAGACAAATCTACATTTGTCTCTGTATTTATGTCTATTTCTATATACATCTGTTGAATGAGTGTTGAACTATATGAGTGGTCCCAGTTATTCCAATAAAATCCCCTTTTAACCTAAGCTGGATTTCTGTTACTTCTAATAGACTAATAGAGTTCCGACCCCCACAATAAACTAAGACAACTACTGCAAACATTAATTAGAAGCTTCTTTTGTCAGGATCTCAGTTTGCGAGTTGAGCCCCACCTCAGGCTCTCCACTGGCAGTGTAGAGCCTGCTTGGGATTCTCTGTCTCCCTCTCTGCCTCTCTCCTGCCCCTCTCTCAAAACAAATAAACTTAGAAAGAAAGAAAAGAAGGAAGGAAGGAAGGAAGGAAGGAAGGAAGGAAGGAAGGAAGGAAAGAAAGAAAGAAAGAAAGAAAGAAAGAAAGAAAGAAAGAAAGAAAGAAAGAAAGAAAGAAAGAAAGAAAAAGAAAAGGAAAGAAACCTATTTTTCTAAATTCGAGGAAAATAATGAGACTCTCAGAGTGGTGTAGAAAAACTGGGGCATTCGTATGCCAAAGTGTGGAATGAAGAATATTGAGTCCGAGAGCATGTGGGTGGCTATCAGTGGCATTGCCTTTCCCTCAGTATTTCTAGTTATGAAAGTCATGTTAGGAATTTCACTTAGTACCATGAGACAGCAGAGAGATCCCTCCTCCCAGAACTAATTAAAGTCACAGCACTTAGGGCAATGCATCAACCCCTTCAAAACATGCTTTGTTATTACATGGATTTAGATGAGATCATGCTTCCCCAAGCCTATATAATGCAAGGCAGGCTAGGTCGTAAAGAACACGATTAATCATTCAACAAATATTAAGCAGCTACTATATGCCACACACTAGGCCAAGCACTGGAAATATACAGTGTGCAAGAATACCTAGGTCCCTGTCCTCATGAGGCTCACATTCTAGTGGGAGGACAGACAATAAACAATTGATAGGTAATTGTTTATAAAAGTGCTATGAAACAAAGGGAGTACTCTGATAAACCTGTGTGCATCTGTTGGAGGGTAGTATACCTCATTTTTTATGTTTGTTTATTTTTGAGAGAGAGAGAGAACAGGGGAAGGGCAGAGAGATACAGAATCCCAAGCAGGTTCCATCCTGTCAGTGCAGAGCCTGATGCAGGGCTTGAACTCACAAATCCTGAGATCATGACCCAAGCCGAAACCAAGAGTCGGAAGCTTAACCAACTGACCCACCCAGGCACCCCATGGAGGGTAATATACTTCAGACAGGTGATCAGGCAAGACCTTGTTGAGATGTGGACATTCAAGCTAAGACCTGAAGGATGAGAAAGAGTGAGCCACAGGAAAAGCAGTGTTAAGAGGGGAAATAAAGTGTAAAGGCCCTCCGGTGGAAAAAGCTTGAGGTGCTCTAGACAGTGTGATAAGCAAGGGGTAAAGTGACTTGAGATGAAGCTGGAGACATAAGCAAACGCCAGGGCGTGCTGGGCTGTTCAGACATGTGAAAAGTTTTATTTTTGGGGCAAAGAGACATTTGCAAAAAGATCATTTTGGCTTTAAGGTGAGTAATGGATTCAGACAGGGGTGGAGAGGTACTGTCTTAGCTTGTTTGGGTCTACTTTCAAAGCAGTTAGGCCACAGACTGGGTAGCTTATAAACAACAGAAAATGTATTGCTTACAGTTTTGGAGGCTGGCAAGTCCAAGATCAGGGTGCTAGTGTGGTTTTGCCTTATGCTAAAGACACTCTTCCTGGTTCCCAGCCAGTTCCTTTTTGCTGTGTCTTTACCTGGTGGCAGGGACTAGTGAGCTCTCTGGAGCCTCTTTCTCAAGAGCGCTAATCTCATTCATGAGGCCTCCACCCTCAAGATTAAAGCACCCCACCCCCCACCCCCCTGCCCCAAGGCCCATCTACCAATACCGTCACCTTTGGGGGTTAGGATTTCAACACAGGAATTTGGGAGGGACACAAACATTCCAACCACAGCAGGTACGGACAGTGGAGATGGGGGAGAGTGGAGAGAGGTGTTGCAAATCCAGGTGAGAGGAGAGTTGCTTGTATCAGAGGACTGGCAGTGAAAACAGAAGTTGAGGGATTATAGACATGTCCTGGGTACAGAACGCAGGAATCTCAGTAATTCAGGAGTACATTGACTGTTTAGCCCAAGATTTCCTAAACCATGGTGGCTAGCTAACAGCATCATCTCGGGAGCTACCAAAAACAGACTGCTGAGTCCCATCCCTAAAGCTTAGGACTCAGTAGTCTGGGGTGGAGGCCAGAAGTCTGAACTTTCCATGAACCCTTGAGAGATTCTGACTTGAGGCCAGACTTGAAAAAACCATAGATTTTTGCTCTTACTCCAGGTGAGCTTTCGTCCCACACCCTGCTCTGCGCTATCTCCTCACGTGGCCCAGCCAGCACGCGTTAAGAGTGTATACTCATCTCGGGGCGCCTGGGTGGCACAGTTGGTTACGGGCCCCACTCTTGATTTCGGCACGGGTCATGATCTCAAGGTTCGTGAGTTCAAGCCCCACATCGGGCTCTGTGCTGACAGTGCGGAACCTGCTTGGGATTCTCTCCCCCACTCTCTCTCTCTCTCTCTCTCTCTCTCTCTCTCTCAATAATAAATAAACGTAAGAAAAAAAAATAAAAGAGGGTGTACTCATCTCAAAGCAGCAACAACACCAGGAAGCAGCAATGAGCATCCCAGATTCTGGCTCCCTGAGTGGCAAGTTCAAGCCCAGTAGCCCATCTAACTTCAAACAGCAGGGGTAGTTAGGGAAATGAGCTCTCCTATTGAACTGACTCTCTAGCTAACCTGTTTTGGACAGTTAGCTTTGTTGAAAAAGCTGCCTGAAAGGGTGTGGTTTTACCTTCCTGTAAAAGGCAGAATAGTAGGCCTTTGCAAGTCTGATAATTGAGGTCCTTCTGAGCTTCATGGTTTCTTCATTATTATAGTCTAGAATTGGAGTTGTAAGTTGAATTGGCCTTAAAACAGCAGGCTCCCAAAGGCAGAGGCCAAGGGGAAAGCGGGCTTTGCTGCCCTTCATTCCCTAAGATTTTCAATAGCTTCCCAGCCAACCACCAAAAATAAATTCATATACCACATAAAACCAAAGGAAGAAAAGTTTCTTAACCACCCCCATCTTCTGCTGCATTCTTTGATGGAATCTCTTTTATGAAAATTCTGGAGCTATCCCTGGCTCCAGGAAGGATTTGAAACCAATCCAGATCCCCTTCCATATATACTAGTGTAAAGATTAAAATTCTGCTAGTTGTTTGTTTTGTTTTTTTTTTTTTTTTCTGTTCCAGGCCAGGATGGAATAACAGGGACTAGATATGCCCTCTCACCTAAAAAAAAGAACGAAAAAGAAAGAAAGAGAGAAAGAAAGAAAGAAAGAGAAAAAAAGTACAAAAAAATAAAAACAGCTCTTAAGACCCTGGACACTGGACATGATCTTATGGTTCTTGAGTTCGAGCCCCACATCGGACTCTGTGATGGTAGCTCAGAGCCTGGAGCCTGCTTCAGGTTCTGTGTCTCCCTCTCTCTCTGCCCCTCCCCCATTGTGCTCGCTCTCTCTCCGCTCTCTCTCTCTCTCTCTCAAAAATAAATAAATATTTTTAAAAAAGAAATGTTGTTAAAAAGACACTAGACACTGGACAACAAAGACAGTCATCTCTGAGAGGTAGGAAAACAAACAAGGTGAGACCTAACAACTGCTCCAGCTTCCTGCCTTGACAAAGTTTCCAGGCCACAGTGCAGCCAGGGAGCAACAGATGTTGATTATGGTGATACATATGATAAAATGTATCACACTGTATACTTCATTGCACTTTACTGTGTGTCAATGTAACCTCAATAAAACAAAATACTACTAATAAAGCTTCTCTCCTTGAGCTTCTGGTTTCCATGCCTACTAAAATGGAAGTCCCACTGAAAGGGGAACCATTTTATTTTATTTTTTTAAGCTTAGTTATTTATTTTGACAGAGAGAGACACCACATGTGTGCACGAGCAGGAGAGGGGTGGAGAGAAAAGGAAACAGAATCCAAAGCAGGCTCCTAACTGTCAGTACAGAGCCCAAGGTGAGGCTATTACTCACGAACCCTGAGATCATGACCTGAGCTGAAGTCCAACACTGAACCCACAGAACCAACTGAGCCACCCAGGTGCCCCTGAGGAGGAACCATCTTAGATTTGTATTATTACATTATCACACTGGAGTGTCAATGAAAACCCATGCACAGAATTTCTAGGGAGAGCAAGGATGCTTACTAGGGAAGGTGAGATAGAGGAATGCAGAGAGAAGGGAGAAAGAGGTTGGGGGAAATGCAAACAAGCTTTGCCAATAGATGGAATTAGCAGGGGTGGTTCCAGTGGAAATGTGTGGTTGCCACAGTGCACAGAGTGTTACAGGCACTTGGTGGACAAGAGCCTGGGACGCTCCAATCCCACCTGCTCCACAATGGGCAGGTGTTCTGCATGACAACGAGGGGTCCCACAGGAAATGCCGGACAGCACCTTACTGAGAAACCCTGGTGGAGGGATTCAGTGGTTCAAGCTCTTTGGCCCCTCCCCGACTCCCAGCATTACAAAGGGGTCTCAGAGTGCTTTCTGAGCTAAGGTTTGCAATGCAGAACAGAACACTTACTGGTCAGTCCTGTCTTAGCCAGTTAAGTTTTCCTGATGTTCCAGCTTCAAATATAATCAGAACCTCCAAAGCCTTGAGAACACTGACAGGAACACAAGAGATCATTTCTGAAGGTAACTCCTTAAACTTTTTTTTTTTAATTTTTTTTACGTTTATTTATTTTTGAGACAGAGAGAGACAAAGCATGAATGGGGGACGGTCAGAGAAAGGGAGACACAGAATCTGAAACAGGCTTCAGGCTCTGAGCTGTCAGCACAGAGCCCGACGCGGGGCTCAAACTCACGGACCGCGAGATCATGACCTGAGCCGAAGTCGGCTGCTCAACCAACTGAGCCACCCAGGCGCCCCTCCTTAAACTTTAAAAACCTTTAAGAGAGCTAGTTACTGTAGCCAAGTTTCCACCAGTTTTCTTGTCCAGAATAGTTGGTCATAAAGTTAAAATTCTGCAAATTGGTGATGTGTTCTTAGTAATAAATAAACAAATACATCAGTCGATCAACCAATATGTATCTATGCATCCATCTTCCTAAGCCAAGTTTTTATTCGTGTGAGAAAGGAAGTTACAATAATGAAATTCGGGTTTAGAAGAGATTTTGTAGGTCATCTTGTTTAATAAGAGAAGGTTACTGAAAGAAAGTGCAGTGGAAAAACACCCCCCTCCCCTCAATAACCTAAGTTAATGCACTGTATGGAAAAGCACAGCTTTGCGGACACTTCCCAATTAGGGCTTCATGTTTCCTTTATAGTATTTTGCAGTGTTTTCCTAACTTGGATATTTCCCCCATGCCATGAACTTTCAGGTCCCCAACCCACACTCATTTTCTCCATGCCAGTATCTCTCCTGACTTGCAGCTCTTCGGATCCTGTGCTCCCCTCCTCCTCCTAACGTCTAGATACTAAAGGTGTGCAACAGAATCATACTTCAGGTTCTGCAGCTTATGGAGCTCCCTTTTACTTATTTGTTTATATGTTTGTTTGTTTGTTTGTAATTTATTTTTTTTTCTTTAAGCTCTATGGCCAGTGTGGTGCTTGAACTCACGACCCTGAGATCAGTGTGTTCTACTGACTGAGTGAGCCAGGAGCCCCAGGACATCCTTTTTAAATTTACATCCGGAGGCACCTGGATGCCTCAGTCGGTTGAGCATCTGACTGTTGATTCCGGCTCAGGTCTTGATCCCAGAGTCCTAGGATTGAGCCCCACATCGGGTCAGCTCTAAGCGTGGAGCCTGGTTGAGATATTCTCTCTCTCTCTCTCTCTCTCTCTCTCTCTCTCTCTCTCACACACACACACACACACACACACACTCAGTCCCTCTCCCCTGCTTGCACTCTCTCTCACTTTCTAAAATATAAATTAATTAATTGATTAATTTATATCCAGCCTTCTCTCCTGCCTTCCAGGCTAAAATTTTTTACTGCCAGATGAACTTCACCAGCTGAGGCCTACTAGGACCTCAAGCTTAACCTGTCTAAACCAGTACTTGGGCTTGAACCCTCCTGTCATCCTTATTTCTCTGAAAGACATCACCTTACAGTAACCCTGGCTTGAAACCACAGTGGCTTCTCTGTCTCTGTCTCTTATGTTCAGTTGCCGGTCTTGTAGAGTTTGCCTCTGAAATGTGTCTTCCATCCATCCTTTTTTCTTTATTCCCTTTACCACTAGTCCAGTTCAGGTTCTGATTACTTCCCACCAACCTCTGATTTTTCCTTCTTCAAATGGATTACAGCACAACTGATGATTTGTCAATAGTTTCCTCATAATCTACGAAATGACACATAAAGTGTTCACTTGGACTTTTAAGATTCTCCATAGCATGGGCCCAGTTTTACTTTTTAACCTTATACCTGGTATTCCTGTTCTGTTTTATTTTTTTAATTTTTTTTACTATTTTATTTTATTCTATTCTATTCTATTCTATTTTATTTTATTTTATTTTATTTTTTATGTAATCCCTACACCCAATGTGGGGCTTGAACTCACAAATCCGAGATCAAGAGGTGAATGCTCTACTGACAGAGCCAGCCAGGCTCCCCCCCCTCCATTCTATTTTTAAATTCTTTTTTTTTAACGTTTATTTATTTTTGAGACAGAGAGAGACAGAGCATGAATGGGGGAGGGTCAGAGAGAGGGAGACACAGAATCTGAAACAGGCTCCAGGCTCTGAGCTGTCAGCACAGAGCCCGACGTGGGGCTCGAACTCACAGACCGTGAGATTATGACCTGAGCTGAAGTCGGCCGCTTAACCGACTGAGCCACCCAGGCGCCCCCCCCCCCCCATTCTATTTTTAAATCACTGTGGACTGCTTACCTTTCCTAAAACATGTTCTACTTTTCCTGCCTCTATCTTCCTTTTTTTGTTGTCTTTTGTTTTTTATCCCTTCCAGCTGCAAGATCTCCCTCTCCGTGTGCACTGAAAATTCACCATCACTCTGGCATTTTGACTTCTCCCCACAACTGAATATTACCTTTCCCCTCTTTATTTTTTTTTTAATGTTTATTTATTTTGAGAGGGGAGGAGGTGCCGAGAGAGAGAGACACAGGGTCTGAAGTGAGCTCTGTGCTAACAATAGAGAGCCCGATGTGGGACTCGAACTCACTGAAGACACTTAATATGTGTACTCTGTGTTATCTATGTTTATGCAAATGTCACACATTCTGGTTGAAATCAGCTTCTCAAAGATAGGAACTATGCCTTACTCATCGTTCTATCCTTTACAGGGCCTAACATCATGCCCTACACAGAACAAGAGATTATGAATGTATTTGAATTTAATTTTAATAAATTATTTATTTATATTGTAAAATCTATATATTTCATTGACATAAGAAATGTTATACTTTACTATCTAAACTAACTGGATTTGAATTTAGAAGAACATTCTCTCCAAATATCTTCTTCATTATTATATATATGAAATAAAACTTGGTCCAAAGCCATTAGTAGAGAAAAAGCATTAAAATGAGCAAATTGAAATATAAAATAAGTTTTAGTCAGCAAATTAAAAACATGCTCTGAACAAAATCTCACCTGAGAGAGGATTCATTCAAACTTCGGCAAACTTCTTTGCCTCTCCAAAAGACAGGGCCATTAATCTCTTCTTCAACTAAAAAGAAAGAAAAAAGAAAGAAATAGAAAAAAATCATTTAATACTTTACATAATTTGATTTTATGAAGAAGATATAGTTACATGTACTGAACTGATGATTGCTCATAAATCCCCACAAAAACTTGCAAGTCCCATATTATAAGCTGGGCAGGGGTACCTGGGTGGCTCAGTCATTTGAGCATCTGACTTCGGCTCAGGTCATGATCTCTTGGTTTGTGAGATTGAGTCCCGCATCTGGCTTTGTGCTGACAGCTCAGAGCCTGGAGCCTGCTTCGGATTCTGTGTCCCCCTCTCTCTCTGCCCCTCACCTGCTCACACTCTGTCTCTCTCTCTCTCAAAAATAAACATACATTAAAAAATAAAACAAACAGGCCAAATGATAAGCTGGGCAGCCTGATGGAACAAAAGGAACTTTGGCTTTGATGTTAAAACATGTACTCAACTTCAGACCCTTGTAAAACATTACAATTTACAAGACTTTACCAGTTACTTTATCATTTTGGACCCAGTATCTTACTTTATAAAAATGAAGATGAAAGGCGCCTGGGTGGCTTTGTCGGTTGAGTGTCCAACTCTTGATTTCTGCTTGGGTTGTTATCCCAGAATTGTGGGATTGACCCCATGTTGGGCTTGGTGCTGAGCCTGGAGCCTGCTTAAGATTCTCCCTCTCTCTCCCTCTGCCCCTCTCCCCCACTGGCAGTCTCTATCTCTTTCTCAAAAATTAATTAATTAAGAAAGATAATTCTGTGATCGAAAATAAGATAATGTGTATAAAAGTGACTCGTGGTGCCTGGCAGAGTAGTTACACAATAAACATTAATTTAAAGTAAAAATCAGAGAACAGATCATAACTTGCATCAAGAAAATTATCATGTCCTCCCAATTATGTAAGTGTATTTTGTTTTCTTGCTTAGAGGAACAAATAATAACAGTATGTAATAAGTGTTTGGAACAAGAACCCAATGGACCTTTCCACAGGCCATTTCAAGAGGTCAGTACTAGCCTTACTTTCTAGGCTCCAAGGGAACCTCGGTGTGGCCCCGTCGAACCATCTCCCCATCCCTGCAGGGATGCGCACGCCATACAGAGAGCCAGGGAGGGAAAATCGAGAAAGCCCTGCTCCCACAGAGAATTCCTTTCGGGATTTCGCTGGCTGTCAGCTGCTTCCTTTCTCGGTTTGCTTGCTTCTCTGTCCTCTTCCCTCCCTTTTAATTTTTGTCAGTTTATTTTTCTTTTGAGGTAAAATTTACATAATATGAAACCAAAATCTTAAGTGTGCTTTCACTGAGTTTGACCCCATTCCTTTTGAACACTTTGAACACTTTGCACAATTCTCTGTTACTGTCATGGATCTGAGAGGAGCCAAGGCCCCTTCATGCCTGGGAGAAAGAACCCTCTCACCTCAGAGGGCCAAAGGTGATGCTGGATGGGGTCTTTAAAAAGATAGCTAGAGGGGCGCCTGCGTGGGTCAGTCGGTTGGGCAGCTGACTTTGGCTCAGGTCATGATCTCGTGGTCCGTGAGTTCGAGCCCCATGTCGGGCTCTGTGCTGACAGCTCAGAGCCTGGAGCCTGTTTCAGATTCTGTGTCTCCCTCTCTCTGACCCTCCCCCATTCATGCTCTGTCTCTCTCTGTCTCAAAAATAAATAAAGGTTAAAAAAAATTTTAATTTTGAGAGAGAGACAGAGCATGAGCAGGGGAGGGGCAGAGAGAGAGAGAGAGAGAGAGAGAGAGAGAGAGAGAGGGAGACACAGAATCTGAAGGAGGCTCCAAGGTCTGAGCTGTCAGTACAAAGCCCAATGCAGGGCTCGAACCCATGAACGATGAGATCATGACCTGAGCCGAAGTCAGACACTTAACCAACTGAGCCACCCAGGCGCCCCTAAAAATACAATCTTTAAAAAAAAAGTAGGAAACTGCAGCTGCAGGGGGGGACTATGGGAAGGACCAAACTGTAGTGGTCATCTGTCATGTGGTCTTCTCAGAGCCTTCTTTTCTTTGAGGAACTGTCCTCTTCCACAGTATGGATGCCCATCCCTTAAATAATTTTTTTAATTATTTAGTTGTGAGAGGGAGAGAGAGAGAGAGAGAGAGAGAGAGCGCACGAGTGGATGAGGGGCAGAGAGAGAGACAGAATCCGAAGCAGGCTCCAGGCCCTGAGCTGTCAGCACAGAGCCCAATGAGGGGCTCAAACTCATGAACCTTGAGATCATGACCTGAGCCGAAGTCGGACGTTCAACCCAGGCGCCTGGGTGCCCATCTTTTAAAAAAAGGACTGCTGCTTCTGATGAAGTAAGTGATGATTCAGCTCTAGGGTCCCTCATTTGTATGAGTTCCTTCCAAAGTCTTAGGAGAAGCCCTGACCATGTGTGCCAATGGTTAAATGTCTTTATAAAATCTGCAAAGGGAAGACATGTTAACCACAGTCATTCAAGACCACAGGCTCTTCCCACTTCAGTTTTCCTTCTGTCTCACTTCTTCTCTTGGGAGTATCCACAAACGCTCTATGTTTGTGATTTCTTCTGCCTATCTATCTTGGGAGTGCTGCAGTCATTCTATTTGGTGTTTTAACTCTTTTTCTTAAAGAAGGCTCTGCATGTTATATGAGCTTCAGTCCCCACAAAATCTGGATCCACCCCTATCCAAGCCATACCTGACTGGTCTAGGGGTGGGCTCTGATCCAAGTTAGGCTGATCAATGTCTCCCTCTAGACTTGTGACATTTGGATGTGAGAGGCTGAACTAGGAGTCTTTGAAACTAGCTGCATCCAGAAGAAAGTCTCTCACAGGCTGTTCAGGCTCAGGAACAGGCCTCTGGGTTTCTGGTCTTCCACTATTGGGTCCTTCTGTTCCCCTCTTGATTCCTTAGGAGACTCCAAAATCAATCAGTTTTTCCTACTTGTAAGTGAATAATTTTTACTAATTACGTAGACTCCAAAATGAGTCAGTTTTTTCTACTTGCAAGTGAAAAACCTCTACATAAGTCTAAGACCCCAGTCATCATAGACACTTCTAATAGTAGGCATTTCACAAACTTGGGTACTAAATGTGATACAAATAATGCCTTTGGTCATTGCTGGAATTAGGTAGAACATATTAGCGCTTGTGGTGCAGAGGTCAAACAGGTTTGAGCCCCTTGCTTCAGGACCACACATTACAGACTGTGTGGGAGGTGTACCACAGGGGTCCTGGGGATATAGCAGTACCTCCTGCAGGCATCAAACAGCTAGGAGGAGAGCTGGAAAGAAACAGAGCACAGCACTGTCAGCATACTGGAAGGGGCAAGAAATCACTGAGGCTTTTCTATTAGGAAGTTCATATTCCCTAAACAATGAACGTAAGTTGTCTCTTAAACATCATTTCATCCAAGTTCACTAACCAACCTTGAACTTTCTCTTTTTTGTGTGACGTCATCAAAAGGTTATGACCAAAAATGACTTTAGTGCCTATGTCCCTGCCTCTTTATGTTAGCTTTAAATTTCATTTGTAACAATGGTGTGGAGAATCTCAGGATCAGCTGTGATCTCCACTGAGAAATGAAGTACAGCTATGGTCTCTGTGTCTGCATCAGATAGGAGTTCTGATCTCCTGGATGCCAGTGGCCAGAGTCTGGCAGGTACAAGGCCATAATGACAAGAGAGCCTGAATACAGATAACAGACGAGACCTATCCTCTGTCTGTTCCAGTATGTTCTCTAATGTGCACACAGCAGTTTACAGTCTTCTTCAGTAGCCTAAGTATGAAGTTTTTCCACCATTTAGCACAGTGGATATCTGATGGCATGTTCAGTAGTGCTGGTCAGCTGAGGAACATTTTTTAAAGTTTATTTTTATTATTTGAGAGAGAGAGAGAGCGAGCACACAAGCAGGGGAGGGGCAGAGAGAAGGAGAGAAAGAATCCCAAGCAGACTCTGCACCATCAGTGCAGAGCCCAATGCAGGGCTTGAACTCACAAACTGTGAGATCATGACCTGAGCCGAGATCAAATCAGACGATTAACCGACTGAGCCACCCAGCCGCCCCTGAGGAATATTTTTTAGAAAGGATGCTACAAACACACACACACACACACACACACACACACACACACACACAAAACCACAACAGTGCTTTCTTACCTGCAAGATGTCCAGTTATATTTATCAAAACCCTATTCCTATGAGGAAGACTGCCAAGCCTACGTTAAAACTATCCACTAAGCCTGAGAGACTCATCAATGCCTTGTCGCTTTAGTTTTTCCCATCTCATTGGTTTTAGAAAATATATAGGTTTTGGGTATAAAACAAAATCTCATATATTTATATAAAACCTAGGTTCAGTTTATGTTTCATCAAATTATGTTTCATTCTGGTTTGAGGATTAGTCTACTTCATGCTATGCCAGTGTTTCAAAATATACCCTAAAGCCATTAAGGTCTTTTCTATGCTTTAGGAACCGCAGTGACCATTTCTATAGCTACTAGACAGCTGTGGCTATTAAAATTAAAATTAAATTGAAATTCAGTTAGCACTACTCACATCTCAAGTGCTCAGTGGCTCAGGTGGCTCTTGGCTACTGTATTAGACATAATTCTACATACAGAACATCTCCCTCATTGCAGAAAGTTCTACTGGAAAGTGCTGTTCAAGAATGTACCTGAAACTAAAGGGCTAATAACCCAATTCATTCTAGAGCTTTAGCAGCTAGTGAGTGCCCCACAGTTGCTCTACTCCCATCAGCATTGTTCATTTAGAGTTAAACAACCATCCTCTTCGAGCTACACATAAAAAGTACAATTTAAAGTGCTACCTATGACCCATGTAAGGACGCATAGAGAAAAGCCTCTTTTTCTATATATCTCCAGAAAAGTAGGGCCTAATTAGGAATCCTGTTGCAAATGCAATGAATAAACTAAGTATCTTTACTACAAATGATTTGCACTTTTGAGTTTCCTTTGTTAAGATAATCCAGTTGGTTTGAGTGTAAGCTCCTTTGCCACATGACACAAATATTCCCTAGGCTTTCGCCCTAGAGGTTTGCAGTAAGTTCTAATAATTATCTTTATTCAGATGCTCAGTAGTTAATGTGTGCTACTTCTCTAGCCATGATATCATCATGATTAACACTAATGGCTACAGTAATGACTGTTTTCAAGTAGATGGTCAGACAGGTTTGAGCCTCTCTCTTGCTTCAGGACCACATATTACAGACTGTCTGGGAGATGAATCATGAGGGTCCTGGGTATGTAGTCATACCCAACCCAGGGAACAAGCAGCTTGGCAGAGAACAGGAATCAGAGCACATTACTGTTGGCATGCTGGAAGGGGGGACGTTTTTTATTCTCTAAGGTGTGCTGTGTATGACTCCTTGTGACAGTGGCAGTTTTGTGTTTTCAAAACTCATTGTATAAAGTGTTAGATGGAACCTTTAGAGAATAAAGTAAGGAAGGGGGAGTGGGGGAAAGTTATAAGTTTATGAACCAGCCATGCACATGAACACAAGCTAATTTTTTTTTTAATGGTTTTGTTTCTTTTTTCAACTTTTTTTGGGGGGGGGGGGGACAGAGAGAGACAGAGCATGAACGGGGGAGGGGCAGAGAGAGAGGGACACACAGAATCGGAAACAGGCTCCAGGCTCTGAGCCATCAGCCCAGAACCCAACGCGGGGCTCGAACTCACGGACCGCGAGATCGTGACCTGGCTGAAGTCGGACGCTTAACCGACTGCGCCACCCAGGCGCCCCACAAGCTAAGTTTTTAAAAAAGTTTTCACTGCTTTTAGCATCATTTGCGAAGTTCCTAAGAACTTAAATTTTATAAAACTTTTACCTGTCATCAGCTTCTCTAATGTGTGTTTTTATCTTCTTATACATGTTGGGGGAAAAAAAATCCAAGAATAATTATGCTCACGGACAAGGATAAATATGCATTTAAGGCAACCAACGCCAGTTAGGTTCCCTAATTAGTGTGACAAGAGACCTGGTGAGCAACCAGGGATTTAATAAGACTAATTACAACTCCTACAAATAGTTGCCATGCCATAGAGTGTCAGTGTGGAAAGGTGCTTATCCATGAGAGTGTACAAACACTGGACAGTTTTCTCACACTTTGTAGTTATTCAATACTCTAAGAATTCTGAGTCTGACTTGGAGTGAAGTCTAGTGAAGAATGAATTGGCTCGTGTGGGCTGGTCTGGCTACTCTGGCTAGAGGCCAGAAGTGGAAGGACTTATCCAGGAGCCCTGTCAGACTTCCTTCTGCCCCTCTTCTCCGCTAAGGATGCCATCTTAACAGCTGACTGCTTTCCTGCTGTGTGCCCTGCCTTGCCCACGTCATTTCATGTAATACAACAACCCTGTGAAGCTAGTGATAGAGACCAGGAAACTGGAGCTCACAAAGGTTGTAACTTGTAGACGGTCACACAGCTGGGAAAGGTGGGAGCCAGGATTCAAATGTGGGTTTGGCCGGTCCAAAGCCCATCCTCCTCTTCTCTGCCAATTATGGGGATTAATAGCTTAAAGGGCTCCTTAGGTACATACACATTTCATATACATATATAAATAAGACCATGAAATAAGCAGTGTAATGCTGAACTATATGTTCTATTTTCATCTATTCATCCTTAGGTTTTTAAAACATATTCATCAGAAACATTAACATAAAGCCCAAAATGTGAAGCATAAAAGCAAGTAAGCTCTAGTTGAGCTGGATGAGCGCCAGGAGCCCTGACTCCTCATCCTCCCCTTCTCTCTCCATCCCACTGTGAAATTTCTAGATCTCCTTGGGCACAGTGGGAAAATCATCTGCATCAGATGCTGAGCTCCCTGAAAACAAAATTAAAGATGGCCTTTCATCTTTCTGTCTAGGTGTGAAGCATACATAGCTCTTGGGTGAAAAGGTTCCCAACAAATACTTCTGAATGAAGATTGAATGCTGTTAATAACCATAATAAACCATATTTTTCAAGGTAGGACCCTGTGGCTTCCCTTGCTTGTGGGAGCCAAGATTCAAAGAGATGACATCAGGAGTTTTCCTAAAGCCAGGTTCACAGTATTTCTGGTTAGTTTCTACATATCTTCATGTATGGCAAGCTTTGCCCAGGCACTATGGTGCCAAGAATGGATGGGTCAGCTCACTAATCATCATGGAATTGCAAAGCAAAACCACAGTGAGGGGCACCTGGGTGGCTCAGCTGGTTCAGCATCCGACCCCTGCTCAGGTCATGAGCCCTCATTGGGCTTTGCGCTGACAGTGCAGAGCCTGCTTCAGATTCTCTGTCTCCCCCTCTCTCTGCCCCTCCCTGACCATCTCTCTCTCTGTCTCTCTCTCTTTCTCAAAGACAAATTTAAACAAAACAAAACAAAAAAAACCCACAAGATACCACCTCACAACTGTTAGGATAGTTAACCTCAAAAAGTCAAAAGATAACAAGTATTGGTGAGGATGTAGAGAAAAGGGAACATTTGTGCACTGTTGGTGAGAATGTAAATTTGTGCGGCCACTGTGGAAAACAGTACGGAGGTTCTTCAAAAACCTAAAATAGGACTACCATATGATCCAGCATTCCCACTGTCGGGTTTATATCCGAAGCAAATAAAGTCATTATCTCAGATACTTGTACTCTCATATTCATAGCAGCATTATTTACAGTAACCGAGACATGGAAGTAACCTAAGTGTCCAGGAATACATGAATGGATAAATAAAATTGGGAGGGGGGGTGGAGCAGACATCCTTACGCACACATTTGAACTTTAAAAGAAGAAAAAAAATCCTGGCGTTCCTGGCTGGCTCAGTCAGTAGAGCATCTGATTCTTGATATTGGGGTCATGAGTTTGAGCCACATGTTAGGTGTAGAGGGTACTTAAGAAATAAATAAATTAAATAAAATATAAAAACCAGGAAATCCTGCCATTTGAGACAACATGGATGAACCTGGAGGACATCATGCTAAGTGAAATAAACCAGCACAAAAAGACAAACTCATAGTAACAGGTAGTAAGACAGTAGTTACCGGGGGCTGGGAGTTAGGGAAAAAAGGTAGATGTTAGTCAAAAGATAGATGTTCATTATAAAATAAATAAGTTCTGGAGACCAAAATGCACAACATGGTGAACAAAGTTAACAATAATATGGTGTTTACTTGAAATTTGCAAAGGAAATAGATCTCAAATGTGTTCTCACCACACACGTACAAAATGACAACTATGAGAGATGATTAGCCTGATTGTGGTAATCATTTCAAATGTACTCCTATATCAAAACATCACATTAGACACCTTATATATAATTGTAATTTGTCAGTCATACCTCAGTAAAGCTGGGGAGGAAAAAAAGAACATTCTTTTTTGTCTCATAATGAAATACATCTTTTCTTGTGTCACTTTAAGAAATATATTACATACCTTTTTTGTTGTTAGAAGCGGCAATGAAATGGAAATGAGATGGATGAAATGGAAATGAGAATTTCTTGACACCTTTTGATTTTTCACACTCTTTTTTCAAAACAGTTGAAGAATAGATGATACGAATATGTTGGTTGGTTTCTCTGTCTGGTGGACTCAGAAATTGTGGGTAATCATCAATCTGGGAAAAAAAAAAATTGAACTGACTGAGGACAAATACAACTTTATCCTGTGATAATAAATCCCCTAAAGCTTAGGGCAAATTTAAACTCCATTCTTTCTTTTTTTTTTTTCCTCCTGGAATATCTTTTCTCTTTGTCAGGTTTCTCAATTCTTCCCCTATTTGTTTTAGTCTTTACTAAAAATATGCTCAGCAGCAGAACTCAAGTAACTATTTACACTATAGGATTGCGAAATAAATAGAAACTGTGTTTTTGTGTGTTAAAATATATCCCTCCCCATTTTCATTTTGAAAATAGATTTTTTAAAAGATCTTAAAAATGTAAAATTAATAGGTTTAACCTAGGATTTTTCTATGTAGTACACAATGTCCATTTGTGGGGAACAGTGTACAAAGATTCTGTGAATACAAACATCTAAGTGTGAATTATTGGAAGTTTCCTGCTCCTAAATAGCTTTCTCTTCTCTCCAAAGTACTCCATTTTCTATTCTTTTTTAAGAAATTCTATTCTTGGTTAAAAAGAGAAAAGTTCTCAATAAATACTTAGGATTTTTAGATCGTCTCTACTTCCCTTTTTATGACAGGTAGGCAGCAATAGCATCTGACTGAGAAGCTAAGCGTAGAGCCAGAGAATCACCAGAGGCATATTTAAAACCTTTAATCCAAGCATCAGGGGGAATACCTCTATAGACTTTTTTTTTTAATTTTTTTTTAATGTTTATTTATTTTTGAGAGACAGAGACAGAGCATGAGTAGGGAAGGGGCAGAGAGACAGAGACACAGAATCCAAAGCAGGATCCAGGCTCTGAGCTGTAAGCACAGAGCCCGACGAGAGGCTCAAACTCGTGAACTGCAAGATCATGACCTGAGCTGAAGCCTGACACTTAAATGGACTGAGCCACTGAGGTGCCCCTCCTCTATAGACGTTTCGCAAGCACTTACAATTTGTATAAAATGTTTCCTGTGATCATTCAATTTCATCATTCTCTTTTCACAAATATAGGAAGGAAATATCAAATAATGGCAATAATTTAAAAATCTAATTCAGAGGAATTAAAGATAGGAAGATAAATTAATGAAAAGCTATCAAGATCTACTCGAATTTAACTTTTGAAATTATTTTCAAATATATAGAGTAATTCAAACCAAGGTAACGAAGCATAGTCCAGTAGAGGTGTTCAAAGGATCTGCTTTCGTTAATAATAAAAGTTTATATAATTAGTGGGGTGCCTGGCTGGCTCAATAGGTTAAGCGCACTACTCTTGATTTTTGGCTCAGGTCATGGTGAGCTCAAGCCCGTTGTCAGGCTCTGCACTGACAATGTAGAACCTGCTTGGGATTCTCTCTCCCTCTCTCTCTGCCCCTACTTCCCTCCCACTCTCTCTCTCTCTCAAAAATTTTTTTAAGTTTATAATTAGTAAAGGATCCTCTTCTGAGCAATATTTTTCAGAAACACCTTAAGCTATTTGAGACCTTCAAAGATATACTGATAATGTTAGAATCCTGGGGCGCCTGAGTGGCTCAATCAGTTAAGCATCCGCCTCTGGCTCAGGTTATTATCTCACAATTCATGGGTTCAAGCCCTGCACTGGGCTCTGTGCTGAAAGCTCAGAGCCTGGAACCTGCTTCAGATTCTGTGTCCCCGTCTCTCTCTGCCTCTCCCCCACTTGTGCTCTGTCTCTGTCTCTCAAAAATAAATAAAAATTTAAAAAAAAAAATTTTTATTAGAATCCTATTATACATATGGCTAAGATTTTGTTTTGTGTAACTCTGTATTATATTTGTCTCTTGCCTTTGCCAGGAAAAATTATGAAAGGCTTTGAAATGGGCAAAAAAGATGATCTAGCTGTTCTCCATCATTTATTGTCTTTGAGCTGTTTTAAAACACTGTAAATTGTAGGAGTGCCTGGCCAGCTCAGTCAGTAGAGCATGTGACTCTTAATCTTTGGGTTGTAAGTTTGAGCCCCATGTTGGGTCTAGAGGTTACTTTGAAAAAAAAAAACAACAACAACACGCTAAGTTGTAGAAAACTGGTAATAGTGCAAATTATTCTAGTTCATACTGATACAAGTTGATTGTGTCCAGTAAAATGCAACTGATTACCACCCTTTGATAAAAAGAACAGTTGTTATGTATCTGAAACAGTGAAATTGTGTTTCTATGTTTACATATAGTTTCTTGTGAAATTATATGCTCTTTATCTAGGTGTTTGCAATTCAGAAAAGCCTTTACCTCTGATTACATTGGTGGGTTACATTTTCCTCTTTCCAGAGGGTATTAATAAATTAATTAAACAGACTTCTGTTTTGATGACCTATAGAGATAAGCACTTATATAAGAATAAAAGTTCTATAATTCCCCCCAAAATAAGAAAATTTAACATCTAATACTTTATTTTTTACTTTTTTAAGATTTTTTTTAATGTTTATTTACTTTGAGAGAGGGAGCACACACATGCAAGCACAAGCGGGGGAGGGGCAGAGAGAGAGAAAGAGAGAGAGAGAGAGAGAGAGAGAGAGAGAGAGAGAGAGAGAGAATCCCAAGCAGGCTCTGTGCTTTCTGTGCAGAACTCAACTCCGGGCTCGATCTCACAGACAGGGAGATCATGTCCTGAGCCCAAATCAAGAATCGGATGCTTAACCAACCGACTGAGCCACCCAGGAGCCCCCTGTTTTTCAATTTATATTTTTTAAGATTTTATTTTTAAGTAAACGTGGGGCTGGAACTCATAACACTGAGATCAAGAGCTGCACACTCTGAGGCGCCTGGCGGCTCAGTCGGTTAAGTGTCCGACTTTTGGTTTTGGCTGAGGTCATGATCTCACAGTTCATGAGCTTGAGCCCCGTGTCAGGCTCTGTGCTGACAGTATGGAGCCTGCTTGGGATTCTCTCTGTCTCCCTCTGTCTCAAAATAAATAAATAAACATTAAAAAAAAGAAGAAGGACACTCATTTAACCAGGTATGGCAATCCATTTTAAGGGCCAAATGCTTGGCTGTACTTATGGAACCAGTCCTTACACGCCCTCCCAGGAAAACTAGCCCAGAGACCTGGCTTACAGGTATTAGGAAGACCACTTCCTAGCAAGACAGGCAATCAACAAATTTTCGGGACCTCAAAATTCACTCAAACTTATAGGTACTACAAGAGAAATCTGGTGGAGCTTCTTGGGCCTGATTTCCTAGCCTAGGAAAAGCAAGTAATAAAGGCTTTTAAAAGTCGAACCTGACATTCATAAAAACTTCTAGACAAAAGTTTTTACAAAGTATTTTTAAGGAGGCCTATCTGGTAAATTAACACTCTTGCTGTACCTATGTAAATAATCAGGTCAACCTGAAGAGTCTTATTTTGTGAGTGAGTGATCTTTTCTTTGAGATTATTATGATGGGTGATGTGGGACAGATTGTCAGGGAAAACTGTGAAAGACTTTCAAATGGGGA
Source organism: Prionailurus bengalensis (assembly GCF_016509475.1). Lineage (NCBI taxonomy): Eukaryota > Metazoa > Chordata > Mammalia > Carnivora > Felidae > Prionailurus > Prionailurus bengalensis. The sequence continues at coordinate 89,601,059 of NC_057358.1, forward strand.
AGGGGGATCAGTAGGTATTCAGTTTAGCTCACCTATGCAGGCTATCTATGCCTTTCATTGTCTTTGAGGTTATGGTACAATGCTGTAATTCATAGAAAACTTTTCTGTGTGTTTTTTTAAAACAAATAGAAACTTAAAATTTCTAACTGATACAGCTGTCAACTTTTGTCCTATTTTTTCCCTTTATGCTTAGAAATGTCTTCTGTACCCTGAAATCAAATACTCACCTATGTTTTATACTTTCCTTTATGGTTTTCTCTCTTACAGTTAGCTTTCCAGTCCTTCTGGAGTCTAGAGAGAAGAGTGTTCCTTAAGACATACGTTGGTCTAACTGGTGTGATTCCAAGTGTATTTAATATTAATCTGGTAATAATTAGGCTTCAAGTAGAGACTGAGTATAAATAAATATGTAATTATGTCTGCCTCAAATTGCTTATTAGAAGTTTGGGGAGGAGAAAAAGTACCTATAATAATTTGAATAATAATAGCACAGTTTATGGAACATGGCAAATATATAGTACTATATATATGAGGTAGTTATTATAAACCCCATTTTGCAGTGAGAAAACGAACATTCAGAGGATGTTAAGTTTACAAAACTGGTAAAAGGTGGAACTAGAATTACGAGATAAGGCAGTTGGTTTCCAAGGCCAATGTTATAAAAACGACTAAACTTTAAGACCACAGCCCTAACTAGTGGTCAGAGGTAGGGATTTTGTCAGGGAAAAATAAAAGTGTTTCTATTCTAAAAGCAGGACTGGAGGGGCTTCTGGCTGGCTCAGTCTGTGGAGCCAGTGAATCTGGATCTCAGGGTCATCTCCATGTTGGGCATGAAGCCTACTTAAAATTTAAAAAAATGTTTAAAAAAATTAAAATTAGGGGCACCTGGGTGGCTCCGTCAGTTAAACGTCCAACTCTTGATAATGGCTCAGGTCATGATCTCTCAGTCATGAGATCCAGCCCCAAGTCGGGGCCCTGGGCTGACAATGTGGAGCCTGCATGGGCTCTCTCTCCCTCTGCCCCTCCTCTGCCCACAAATGCTCACTTGCTCGCTCTCTCTCTCTCTCTTTCTCAAAATAAATAAATAAATTTTTAAAAATGTTTTTAGAAAATTAAAAAAAAAAAAAAACAGGGCTGGAATCCAAACAGTAATCAAACAGCTGGATTCATTATTGTGTAGGAGTTTCAGTCAAATTTTGCTAATTCTTTCACTTGAGACTGAAGTAGGGCCAGATCTCTTTTTTATTTAGTTGCTATAGTCACTGAGTTTGGTTAGCTTTGTCATTCAAGAACATAATACCTGGGGCGCCTGGGTGGCCCAGTCCGTTGAGCATCTGACTTAGTTCAGGTCATGATCTCATGGTTCCTTAGTTTGAGCACCCCATCAGGGTCTGTGCTGACAGCTCAGAGCCTGGAACCTGCTTTAAATTGAGCCTCCCTCTCTCTCTGTCCCTCCCCCACTCATGCTCTGTCTCTCTCTCAAAACTAAATAAACATTTGAAAAAAAAATTTTTTTAACATTTTTTTGGAAGCACCTGGGTGGCTCAGTTGGTTGAGCATCCGACCTTTGGCTCAGGTCATGATCTCACGGTTTGTGAGTTTGAGCCCTGCATCAGGCTCTGTGCTGGCAGCTCAGAGCCTGGAGCCTGCTGTGGATTCTCTCTCTCTCTCTCTACCCCCCTCTACCCCTCTCCCACTAGTGCTCTGTCTCTCAAAAATAAATAAATGTAAAAACAATTTTTTTATTTTTTTTTTTAACATTTATTTTTGAGAGACAGAGTATGAGTGGTGGAGGAGTGGAGAGAGAGGGAGACACAGAATCTGAAGCAGCTCTAGGCTCTGAGCTGTCAGCACAGAGCCCGATGCTGGGCTCAAACTCACAAACTGCGAGATCATGACCTAAGCCGAAGTCGGATGCTTAACTGACTGAGCCACCCAGGCGCCCCAAGAGGTTCCTGTTCTTTATCTGCTCATAGTACTACTCTAATGCTTCTAAATCCCAACAGTGTGTTTACCCATTCTTCTGCTGATGGACATTTACGTTGTTTTTGTTTTTGTTTTAATTTTTTAATGTTTATTTATTTGAGACAGACAGAGCATGAGTGGGGGAGGGGCAGAGAGAGAGGGAGACACAGAATCAGAAGCAAGCTCCAGGCTCTGAGCTATCAGCACAGAGCCCAATGATGGGCTCAAACTCACAAATTGTGAGATCATGACCTGAGCAGAAATCAAGAGTCAGACGCTTAACCAACTGAGCCACCTACATACCCCTAAAAAAAGTATTTAAAAAAAGAACATAATACCTTCCTTAAATACCCTGTGGTGGCATTTATTCGTGTAAATATTTTCTGTATTCATTGGCATGGAAAGACATCCATGACATGCTGTAAAGTAAAAATAAGATTACAGACTGATATGTGGAACGTGGTTCCATATGTGTTAGTGCACAGAACACGGTTTGGAATGTTACGTGGTTAACTGTGGTTATCTCTGGGTGGTGAGATTTGTTCAAAGATAAACTGAAGCAATGTTAAAAATTTTAAGAGTCTATTTGGGCAAAAACCGATTCAAATCAGGCAGCATCCAATCTAGCAGATAGAAAGGTACTCCAAGGGGCTGTACAAAATGAAAAGACTTTTAAGCAGAAGGGAGTGGGAACAAGGAAGTTATACTTGGCAAAAATGTTAGTTATTGCAAAGTTACTTTCCTTTAGGAGATAGTAAGGGTCTACCAGGCAGATTACCAACTAGTGCTCATCAGGAGGTTTCTGATTCACTGGTTTAAGATTCCATTTCTGGGAGAGATGAAAATGGAATTAGGTTAAGTCTCCATTTGGGGCCTGTCTTTTAACATTATAAGTACAATGAGTACATAATTTAGTTTTACCTATTTTAATTCTAAGAATCATCTACATGTTATGACAAAGACAGTTGTTTCACTGATTTGTAAACTATTTCAGCTGGTAGCCCTAGCATCTCATAGTCCTAAAGCACAAATGTGTCACTCTGTCACCAAAGAACTAAAGGGGGGTGGACAGTGAGGACAACATCTAGCATGATGCATGAAGGCAGTCTACGGCAACATGACTTTTAAAAAGACATTTCTGTGCACACTGTGAGGCCTCCCACTATAAGGGAGGTGGTAAATGATTATAGTGATGACTGCCACACAGTCAAGGGGACACATCATATTCTATAAAAGGGTGGATGACATCGGATAAACGGACAGTAACGGTGAACAGTGGTAGTGCCATAATGATCTATCACTTTCCACTTGCTCCATTCTCTTATTCGTTCATCTAACAGTCACAATCTCAGTTGCAAATAAAGAGATTATAGTATAAAGTGTATATATGCACATATATATGTATATATACTATAAAGAGATTATGGTATGACTACAATACTGTAGATAGAACAAACTCTTACAGAAACATTTAATTCAACTTGGACTTGAATTACAAGGACAACGTTAGAGTAAGGAAGGTCGTTTCTCACTCTCTGTTTTTTGCATTTAAATTAAAAAAAAAAAAATCAGTCTTTTTTAAAGACCACAGCATGTTTGTGAAGCATGAGAGGACCACCCAGGAGCTAAGCAAGGCTAATTTACACATCCGTGGGAGGTAAAAAGTTTTCTGACTAGGAGGCTTCTCCACTGTCAGGCAAGGAGACTTGGTCCAAAGAATATGCCTTCAGTGCCTGAAGGGAGAAAATAAAGCTCTTCAGTGGGACACAGTTGAACTCAATCCTATGTTAGCAATTTATTTTAGACCTAGTGTTATCTGAAAAGCAAATTTTTGCATTTACACCAGAGACGTCATTAGGAAATTCAAAGCCAGAGTTTCTAGTTTGCCCCAAAGCAAGAAAAGATATAGATAGGTAGGTAGATGATAGATGTCATGCTCCTACAGAACTACTTTGTTTAAAATTTTCTAACTTTAGGGGTGCCTGGCTGCTCAGTCAGTAGAACATGTGACTCTTGATCTCCAGGTCCATGAGTTTGAGCCCCATGTTGAGGTACAGTTTACTTTTATGAAAAAATTAAAATTTTCTAACTTTATGTCTTAGAAATAAGCTTTAGTAGCTTATTTTAAGTAAGCTTAAATACTTTAAATGGTTTAAAATAAGCTAAGTAGTAATAATTTAAATCTTATTTGTAAACAAATATTTAGCTTATTTACGTGGGAAATAAGTGAACATTATTCATTGTATCATATAGCATTGAATTTATGTTTTTAGGACTATTTATCAAAGTTGAAAGAAGTGCTTTTACCCCGACACCTTTTAATACAGATAATAATATCTGAATATTGGGGTGCCTGGGTGGCTCAGTTGGGTGAGCGTCCGACTTTGGCTCAGGTCATGATCTTGCAGCTTGTGAGTTCAAGCCCTACATCAGGCTCTGTGCTGACAACTCAGAGCCTGGAGCCTGCTTCAGATTCTGTCTCCCCCTTTCTCTGCCCCTTCCATGCTCATGCTCTGTCTCTCTCTGTTTCTCAATAATAAATAAATGTTAAAAAAAATTTTTTTTAAGTTTAAAAAAAATATCTGAATATCTCCATGAAAATAATTTTAGAACTGCAAATCAGAAAACAGGAAATTTTTTCTCTTTTTTCTTTTTTTGTTTTTTTTTAGTTTATTTTTTTAACTTACATCCAAGTTAGCATATAGTGCAACAATGATTTCAGTAGATTCCTTAATGCCCCTTACCCATTTAGCCCATTCCCCCTCCAGTAACCCTCTGTTTGTTCTCCATATTTAAGAGTCTCTTATGTTTTGTCCCCCTCCCTGTTTTTACATTATTTTTGCTTCCCTTCCCTTATGTTCATCTGTTTTGTCTCTTAAAGTCCTCATATGAGTGAAGTCATATGATATTTGTCTTTCTCTGAATGACTAATTTCACTTAGCATAATACCCTCTAGTTCCATCCACATAGTTGCAAATGGCAAGATTTCATTCTTTTTGATTGCCAAGTAATACTCCAGTGTGTGTGTGTGTGTGTGTGTGTGTGTGTGTGTGTACACACACACGACATCTTAATCCATCCATCCATTGATGGATGTTTGGGCTCTTTCAATACTTCGGCTATTGTTGATAGTGCTGCTATAAACATTGGGGTGCATGTGCCCCTTGTGAAACAGCATACCTGTATCCCTTGGATAAATACCTAGTAATGCAATTAATTGCTGGGTCTCTCTTTTTTATGTTTTTTATTTATTTTTGAGAGAGAGAGAGAGACAGAGAGACAGAGCATGAACGGGGATGGGCAGAGAGAGAGGGAGACACAGAATCCAAAGCAGGCTCCAGGCTCTGAGCTGTCAGCAGAGAGCCTGATGCAGGGCTCAAACCCACGAACTGTGAGATCATGACCTGAGTTGAAGTCAGATGCTGAACTGACTGAGCCACCCAGGTGCCCCAGAATAGACTTTTTTCTATAATTTGCTGACATACAAAGTCTCATATACAATTAAATCAAACTATTTACATTTATTTGACAAATCACCTCTTTTAAATACAATTGCATGAAATTACTGTTGACCCAGTGCTATACTTATACTTCTCCACTAGTATAAACTGTACCTTTAGCTTATCTTTTCTCATTAGAAACTGAGGTTGGCAAGTTGGAGTTATTTGTAGATGGCCTCCTAAATTCTTCCAGTCAATATTATAAAAACTCTAAGACCATCGTAAGTTGTAGCACTTTCTTTTTTATCTTTAAAAAAAAAAAATTTTTTTTTAGTTTATTTTCAGAAAGAGAGTGAACACATGCAGGGGAGGGGCAGAGAGAAGAGACAGAATCCCAAGCCAGCTCCACATCATTAGCACAGAGCCCAATGTAGGGCTGAAACTCATGAACCGCAAGATCACGACCTGAGCTGAGATCAAGAGCTGGACGCTTAACCAACTGAGCCACCCAGGCACCCCTTTTTCCTTTTTTTTTTATGTTTATTAATTTATTTTGAGAGAGAGAATGAGAGAGAGAGAGAGCATGCAGGGAGAGGGGCAGAGAGAAGGGGAGAGAGGAAACCCAAGCAGGCTCTGCACTGTCAGCACAGAGCCTGATGCGGGGCTCGATCCCACGAACTGAGAGATCATGATCTGAGCCAAAATCAAGAGTCAGATGCATAACAGACTGCGCCACCAGGCACCCCTCTAGCACTTTCTAATGCCTGACCTGACTTTTTGTGCCCCTGAGAAAGTTTCCTACTATATAACCACCATCACTATTACTTGGAGCCATGTGGTACTCCAACTGTAAGATTTGGGCCTTGGGAAACATCTTTTAAAAATATCTTAGGAGATAATCAACAAGCCTTGGAATATTCTGACAGCCTGATACAAGTGTATATTGGGTCATCCTGTATCAGTTTGAGCAGATAAATTTATTCTGACAGTGTAATCTGTAGTAAACACCTAGTTTTTCTGGGGGTGAGGGTAAGTAGGTGGAAGGGGGGCTGGAGTCTGAGTAGCTGAGGTCACTCATGTAGGCTCTGCATGTGCATGTGTCCATCTGCAATACAAATTCTGTACACCAAGGCTCAGTTGAACTTGGTAGTACGATGCACATATTGCTGGGAAGATTAAGTACATCCGTGGTACTCTGATGGGAGAGGACACCTGGAAGCATGCACTAGGTTCTCCTGGATTTTATCTCATGCACCACTTTTCCCTTTGTTGAATTTAATCTGAATCTTCTCCTTATCATCAACCATTTGAATCTTGTGAGTCCTTCTGCTGAATCATCAAGCATGAAGGGCAGTCTTGGAGACCTCTTACACAGTAGGACGATCTTACCCAGCCATAAGGCCATTGGCTGAGACTACTGGTTCTGCCTCCTTTGGGCACTACCAGTTTTGCCCTTTCCCCAAGCTAAGAGTCAGAGAGGGCCAGCCCACCTTCATTCTTCCCCTTCAAAGGATTCATAAGGATTCTGATCCTTGTGGCCAGATCCTCTCCAGAGTAAAGATGGGGGAAGAGGAAGAATTCAGTGTTCAAACAGTGTCACATAGAATACAGTAAAGCTAACATTTATTGAGCACTCATTATGTGTTCTTTTAAGTACTTTATACTTAGGATTTCACTGAATCCTCAGAGACCTGCTCAGGGTTGCACTGCTAGTATGTGGCAGACCAGATTCAAAGTGAAACCTGTGCTCTTGACTTATACAAAATGACACACAAAGAATGAAACATGCATATGCCGAGAAACTAACTGCACTGTGGGTCAGAAAATAAGATTGTTTCTTTCTATTAGGAGGCAAAACAGTGTCACCATGACGTGGATTTTTGTATTCTCACTGTGAGACACCAAGAAGAAAGACTTTATTTACAAACATGATTCCTGTCATAACAAATGTCACACAACCCTCAAAAATTCCAAATTTCTTAATTACTGAATTGACCCATTTTGCTCAAGTGGCTCTCATTTCTTACGCATTCTGATGAATTGTCCACCTGCAGAGTTCCTATCAAAAGCCTGACATCAAAGAGGGATTAAAACATGAAAGAGAATCTCAGGTTCAGAAAGCCTGAGAAAAAATGAACTTATCATAAAATAATGTACAAAGATCAGGATTAAAATCACTTAAAAGCAAATTTCTGAGCAGAAGATACTAAAGTATCTGAAAGGAGGGGCACCTGTGTGGCTCAGTTAGGAGCATGTGACTCTTGATCTCGGGGTCATGTGTTCAAGCCCCATGTTGGGTGTGGGGATAATTTAAATAAATATTTTTTTTAAAAAGTACAGACTGAGGTCAAAAAATAAATAAATAGAAAATAAAGTGTCCCCCCAAAGCCATTAGGCAGACAGCGAACTAATTAGTATATACTGTTCTAATTAAATTCTTATAGATCAATTCGTTATTTTGTGCCCTAATTTTTTTTTAAGTTTATTTAATTTGAGAGAAAGAGAGAGAATGCAGGAGGGGCAGAGAGAGAGGCAGAGGAATCCTAAGCAGGCTCTGTACTGTCAGCACAGAGCCCAGTATGGGCTCGAACCCACGAAACTGCGAGATCATGACCTGAGCCCAAATCAAGAGTTGGTCTCAGGGGCACCTGGGTGGCTCAGTTGGTTAAGTGAGTTGGCTCCAGACTGACGTGTGGAGTCTGCTTGGGATTCTCTCTCTCTTTCTCTCCCTCTCTCTCTGCCCCACCCCTACTTGTGCTGTTTCTGTCCCTCTCAAAATAAATAAATAAACTTAAAAAAAAAAAAAGTCAGATGCTAAACTGAGCCACCCAGGTGCCCTTCTCCTGTCTAGTTTAAAAGATAATTGTATAAAGCTGTAATTATAAATCTGTGTTGATGGACACTTAATGTAGAAACTGTAATGTGTATGATAATAACAGCACAAAGGAGTGGGGAGGGAACAGACTTGTATTTTTGTATACTATTGAAATTGATAATGATCTGAGCTACATTGTTATAAAGTAGGATGTACATTGTACATCCCCAGGGCAAACATTGATTTAAAAACTCCAAAATACATGGTATAAAAGAAGTCACAAGAGAATTCAAATTGGATACTAGCAAATACCTATTTGACACAAAGGAAGGCAGTAATAGGGAGGAAATAGGGGGAAAAAGACATATGAAAACAAATAGCAATAGAACAGATGTAAACCCTGCCTTATCAGTAATTATACTACTGTGAATGGATTAGACACTCCATTCGAAGTCAGGGATTGAAAGGATAGATTTTAAAAACATGATTTGACTAATGATTCACTTGTACTATAACAAGAGACTCACTTTAGAGTCAAAAACACAAATAGGTTGAAAGTAAAGGGATGGGAAAGATATACTGTGCAAACAGCAAGCAAAAGACAGCTGAAATGGTGATAGTACTCTTAGACAAAATAAGAGTGCAAAAAAAAATTTTACTAGAGGGGAACCTGGCTGTCTTAGTTGTAAAACATGCAACACTGGATCTCAGGGTTGTGAGCTCGAGTCCCATGTTGGGCATGGGGTTTACTTAATAAAAACATATATATATATTTTAAAAATAAAATATATATATAAAATAAATATATATATTTTAAAATATATATATTTAAAATATATATATATATATTTTTTATATATATATTTAAAATATTTTATTTAAATATTTTATATTTTAAATATATATATATTTTAAATATATATTTTTTAAATTGTACAAGAGACAATTTATAATGATAATAGTTCAATCCATCAAGAAGTTATGACAATTATAAGCATATATGTACCTAAGAATAGAACCCCAAAATACATGAAGCAAAAACTGAAAGAATTGAAGAGAGAAATAAACTCAACCATAACAGCTGGAAACTTCAATACCCTACCTAAAAATTAGAGCAGAAATTAGTGAAATGGTGAATAGAAAAACAATAAGGAAAATCAACCAAGCCAAAAATTGATTCTTTGAAAATCAACATAACTGACAATCCTTTAACAAGATTGACCAAGAAAAAAAAGAGAGAAGACTCAATCTATACCTAAAATCAGGTATAAAAGGAGATAGTATCAACCTTACAGAAATAAAAAGTATAAGGGAATCCTATGAACAACTGAATACCAACAAATTAAAATGCCTGGATAAAACAGACTAATTCCTAGAAAGACAGGAACCACCAAAACTAACTCAAGAGAAGTAGAAAATATGAGTTGACCGTTAACAGCAATATGAATAGAACTATGAGAGATTGAATTAGTAACAAAAAAACTTCCCACAAAGAAAGGTACAGTAATACATGGTCTCCTTGGTGAATTCTACCAAATGTTTAAAGAATTAACACCAATCCCTCACAAACTCTTCCAAAAAGTAGAAGAGGACCAAACACTTCCTGTATTATTCTGATACCAAAACCAGACAAAGACATCATAAGAAAACTACAGACCAATAATATTTCTTGTAAATATAGATGTAAAAGTCCTCAACAAAATGCTTACAAACCAAATCCACAGAAATGTATTTAAAAAAGATTAAAAGGCACTGGAGTTGAGAGTTATAGATCTAACAGAAGACCTTAGCACAAGCATTTACCCATTCAGTTATCTCCCTTGTTCAAGAAAATTCTAAATAAAGTATCACTGAGAGAAATGATGACACTTAACTTTCATGATGTCGTTTTTTCCCCCCCCTATTTAGAAAATACAGGTTTAAGAGATTATTATTATTAGAATTGCTCTAATCCCTTCATTTACCATCTGGCCTATTCCATATTCAGTAGGAAAGGTAGGGTTTTTGTTTGTTTGTTTAATTTACAAAGTTAGTAGTTTCTCTATTTAAAAAGTGATGGCGAAAAGGAACAGGAACTTTATTATGATAAGACCTGATTAAAATATGTATTCTCGAGGAAAACAGCCCCAGGAAGAAATAATCAGCAAATCCAGAGGAGACATTCTACAAAAAAAAAAAAAAAAAAAAAAAAAAAAAAAAAAAAGGGCCATCTCTTCAACATGTAAAAACAAGGCAAGGAGGGGTGGTGATACTGTTAGTGTAAAAAGGGGTCCAGGAGACAGAACAACCCACACATTTGACCAGCACAAAAAGACAAAAAGATGTGACTATTGATGGGAAGTAATAGGAAATAAACAGCACCAGCTAGGAGTATTGTTGTCAAAACACTGCCCCTGGATCTTCCCCAGTTTAAAGCAACTATAGTGGATGAAGGACATGCCCAAGGATTCCAGATCCAGATTGTGGAAAATTCTCCAGAATAAGTGACCTCATTTCTCCAGCAAATAACTGACAGAAAAATGAAAGAGGAAGGAAGAACTGTCATAAATTAAAAGGGATTTAAGAGACAGATAACCAAACACAATTTGGTGGGGACCATTATTTGAATCCTAATTCAAACAAACCCACTATGGAGAGAGCCAAAGCATAAGAGACTCTTAAAAACTGAGAACAAACTGAGGGTTGATGGGGGTGGGAGGGAGGAGAGGGTGGATGATGGGTATTGAAGAGGGTATCTTTTGGGATGAGCACTGGGGGTTGTATGGAAACCAATCTGACAATAAATTTCATATATTAAAAAAAAAAACCCACTATAAAGAGACATTTTTTTAAGGGGTACCTGGCTGGCTCAGTCAGTTGATCTTGGGGTTGTAAATTCAAACCCCATGTTGGGTGTAAACATTACTTAAAAATAAAATCTTTAAAAAAAAAAAAAAGACATAAACCAGAGGAGAAGTCAAAAGGGAAAATCTGAAGGTAGACACCACGTACTGGACCACAATTTGGAGATCATTTTATTTCATGGGACATTAAGTAGTGGAAGTAAGTCCCCAAAAGAGCTAAATTGTGAGATATCTTTCAACTTCCATGGTCTTTGATGACCTAACTTCCTCTCTGACAGCAAGCTCTAACTCTCCCGTCTCTGTCTCCAAAAACTGGAGGAAAGCAAGTAATAAATTAATTCACTCAAATTTCAATTTAATGAATTACTTGTTCCAAGAGGATTTCAGAGCAAATCTGAAGGAGGGCCAGTGGTAGGATTAAAGGTACTGATGAGATAGCCTATCAATGTATGGAGATATCTTGAATGGATTTCCCTCAAATTAAACCACATTAGCAATTACCTATGTCAGGCTGTACACAAACTTATTCCTTAGTAGAAGCTATTTTTACATTTAACATTTGGCAAATTCTTCCACTGACATAATTAAAAAACTCACTGCAGCCTCCACCAGGTGGGTTTTTGTGTGTTTTTTTTTTTTTTTTCCATTATACTCTACCTGGGCTTTAGTGTATCAATCCCTAAGGACATCTAAGTAGATGAGCTTTTTTTGGGATCTATGAATATTGTTGGCAAGAATGATCCACCCACATATGCCAAAAAGAATTACCAGTTTGGAGAATTGGGCACAGCCCCATAATACTGGAGACTCCCTAGACTATTTCAGTGTTAGGCTTGAAAAATCATTGTCTCTGAGACAAGAGCCACAGCTAAGACTAAAAGGAAAAAAGCTTTCAAGGCTCGACCCTGTGAAGAGGATACGACATCCATCTGTGTCTTTGCAACCAGACCTGTCCTTGAATGGCGTCAGAAACAGCAATGACACCAGTGTGAGCTTTGAAGGACAATAATCTTGAATACAGAGGGGTGGTATGAGGAATGAAAAAGGTGTTTTATTTATAACTTCATCCTCTCCTTCCTGACAGCCAATGCCCAGGAGCCAGGTAATCTGCAAACTGAGGTGACCATGTTGTCTCTATTGCAAAACCTAAAAACTTCTAAAGCAATTTGGAATTTGGATGTAAGTGATGAATCACTGAATTCTGAAACAAATGTAGCACTGTATGTTAACTACAATTTAAAAAGAATTAAAGGAAGAAAGAAAGAAAGAAGGAAAGAAAGAAGGAAAAGGAAGGAATTTGGAAAGCAGGAATTTGTAGAAAGTCAGTTGTTACTGTGTGCATAATGGTTCAAGAATGCTGGCTGTAAGGTCAAAAGACCTGAATTTACATTCCAGCTCCAATGTTTTCTGAATATGACCTTGTGCAAATATTTCCCCTTTGGGGCGCCTGGGTGGCTCAGTCGGTTAAGTGTCCGACTTCGGCTCAGGTCATGATCTCGCGGTCCGTGAGTTCAAGCCCCGCGTCGGGCTCTGTGCTGACAGCTCAGAGCCTGGAGCCTGTTTCAGATTCTGTGCCTCCCTCTTTCTCTGACCCTCCCCTGTTCATGCTGTCTCTCTGTCTCAAAAATAAATAAACGTTAAAAAAAAATTAAAAAAAAAATATATATATATATATTTCCCCTTTGTCTGCCTCCATTTTATCATCCAGGGGGGGAAAAAAGACAATATCATCTTCCTCATAGAGTTAATAAGATTAAATAAGATTTAAAGTGTTTGACACAAGGCTAACACATTAGTGCATAGCCAATAGATATCTATTACAGTTAATGACCTTTGATTCTTCCTAAGAACCTCAGTAATGCAATACTGGATAGATTCATGGCCTACTCAGCATGGTATTTGTCTCTGATGATGGCAGCATGGGGCATTTGGGGAGAGAAGAGAATGCTCTTTTGTGTTACCTCAAATGAATAAGGCTTTATGTGAAAATATCTCTAACTTCTTTGACCACCTCTAAGAATAATACATCACTCATGAATGTATCTACATCGTTTGGGGCCATATTTATATGTGCAACTGATTACTGATTTCTCTTACTTTTATTAAAATACTACTTTTAGGGGCGCCTGGGTGGCTCAGTCGGTTAAGCGGCCGACTTCGGCTCAGGTCACGATCTCGCGGTCCGTGAGTTGGAACCCCGTGTCGGGCTCTGTGCTGATGGCTCAGAGCCTGGAGCCTGTTTCAGATTCTGTGTCTCCCTCTCTCTGACCCTCCCCCGTTCATGCTCTGTCTCTCTCTGTCTCAAAAATAAATAAACGTTAAAAAAAAAATTTTTTTTTAAATACTACTTTTAAAATGCAAAGGGAGATCCCTTATTTTTTGTTTTTCAATTGAAGTAAAGGTGATAGTACTTCTTTCTTGTTTCTGAAAATTTTGTGAACAATTCTATGTTTATCTTATCCCTTCGTCTTGTTTTCATAGTCTCGATTCAGATTTCTTCTTTCAGCTTTAATTTCAGAGAATAAACGCACCCTAAGCTTTTGGCAGTTGAGCATCTAGTTTCTAATTTATCCAGTTCAATTCATCATGGATACTTCTGAGTTGCTACTGCAAAGTGCAAAACTCAAAGATGCAAAATGTAAGATGGAGTTGCTCTTTTCAAAAAGCTTAGAGTCTTCTGGATATTCAGTGAAAACTTACTATTATTTTTTTAATGACCTGCTATGACCGAGGCAGGTATAGCTTAGAGAATCAAAGCTTAGAGAATCAAAGCATGGATGCCACAGGCTGACTCCGAGAGTGCAAATTCTGGTTCTGCCACTTAGAGGATGACCTTGGGCAAGTTGCCTAAGTTCTCTGTACTTCAGGTTCTTTATCGGTAAAGCTAGATACAATATTATCTGGGGTTGTTGTAAAGATAAAGAAGTTCCAGGGTAAGTACTTAGAACAGAGGCTGAGTGGCATATAGTAAGCACTCAATAAAATGTCAGCAATTTGAGGTAGACATTAGAGCTGTTCAAATACTCCTTTTCTCTCTTTCAGACACGTGGAATGCATATATGGTAGGATCACGTTTTCCTGCCCCCTTTTAAGATAGGCATGGGCCATGTGCCTGACTCTAGCTACTAAATGTGAGAAATTACATGTGTCACTTCTGGGTAGAAGCTTAAAAATAAGTACATAATTTTCCAAGTTAATTTCCCTCTGCCTGGTGATTAAGCAAGCATATGCTGAGATGGAGTCCCTGATACTAAGATGGGTGACTAAGTGTCACATATCTTGTGACTGAAACGAAGCTAACCCACAGTGGACAAGTAACTTGGATGAGATCGACTTTATGTTGTGTTAAAGCACTAAGACCTTGGGGTTGTTTGTTAGTGCAGTTAACCTAGGCTATCCCGACCAAGACACTATCATTCTAGGCACTGGGGGGTACATCAGTGAATCAAACTGACAAAATGCACACCCTCATGAAGTTTCTCAGGACTTGAATGCAGGGGTGCCTGCCTGGCTCATTCAGTAGAACACGCAGATCTTGGTCTCAGGGTCATGAGTTCAAGCCCCATGTTTGGCATAGACGTTATATTAAAACAAACAAACCAAGAACAAGACTCGAATGCAAAATCCAAACTATTTTGTGCAAACTATTAAGAAACCAGAGGTGGCCCTCAGTTGCTTAAGTGTCCAACTCTTGATTTTGGTTCAGGTCATGATCTCACAGTTCATAAATTCGAGCCCCATGTTGGGCTCTGCTGCTTGGGATTCTCTCTCCCTCTCTCTCTCTGCCCCTCCCCTGCTCGTGCTCTCTCTCTTTCTCTCAAAATAAATCAACTTAAAAAAAAAAAGATGGATTAGAGTTTACCACCTCTTTCTTCCTTCCACAGTGAGACTTTTGAAAGGCTGCAAATGAATCAAAAAAAAAAAAAAAGCTAGAGAAGAAAAGAAGCATCCATAATATAGTCTCATCTTCCATAACTCTTACTGCCAAAGTGCACGACTCAGGTAAACAACACAGAGATCATCTCATACAAGCACAAAGGAAGCATGAAAAAAGCTGAACCTGAGCATCAGGAGACCCTCTGAGACTTTGCCCTGGCTGTTCCGCTAACTGCCTATGTGTGATGAGTTGTCAAGTCTCCAGGGTCCCTCAACACTTGGAATAAGGAAATAGGATCTTTCCCTCTGAGAGGTAAACTTATGATGTATCTGAGCATCCATTTACTCTTCCAGTTCTTCCCATTGACAGATAGTTTTTGACCATCTTCTATGTGTCAGGCAACATAATGCACAGTGACCCAGGGATGAACAAGACAGACAAGGTCTCATGGAGCTTGCATTTACTATGGGGGATGGACAATAATCAGTCATCAAACAGATTAATCTTATAATGCCAGTAATGTTAAGTGCTTTGAAACAAACAGATGTGGTAAGTGTGATGGGGAGTGGTACTCTAGATTGAAGGGTCATCAGAGGCATCCCTGTGGAGGTGAAACTGAATTTGGAAACATGACTGGCAAGAAGGAACCAACTCTCCGAAGATCTGGAGGAAGTGTTCCAGATAGGATGGCACGTGCAAAGTCCCTGAGGCAAGAAGGAAGAGCAAAAAGAGCTCAGGGAAGAGTTGGAGATGAGTCAGAGATAGAGGGGTCATATCATGGAGGCTTTTATAGGCAATACAAAGAAGAAGAGTGATATAACTTAACTCACACTTCATGTTTAAAAAGATCATCCCAACTGCTAGATGAAGAGGAATGAGTTTGGAGGTAATTTCAATAGTTGAGGTAAGGGACTGCACAAGTGGCAGAAGTAAAAAAGGTAAGAAAGGTCCTGGCCGGATATATTTTGGAAGAGAAGTGACAAGGATCAGAACATACTATCCCAAAATATGGCACCTTGGTATACTGAATATTTTGAGCTGAAGGAATTTGAGAAAACAGCAGATGCAGGAAACTCTCTCTGATCTTTTTCCACCCTGCTCTCTTGAAGCAGGTCATAAGACCCTCATGGGAGAGGTGCCCTCCCTATACCCAGAGAAGGACACTGAGAGAAAGAAATCCAAACAAACAGACCTTGCCAGTTTTCCCTAGGTTATTATCCTTAGTCATACCCCCTTTTTTGTGCTATCCCATTTTTTTTCTTTATCCTAATATTAAACACACACAGGGGCGCCTGGGTGGCGCAGTCGGTTGGGCGTCCGACTTCAGCCAGGTCACGATCTCGCGGTCCAGGAGTTCGAGCCCCGCATCAGGCTCTGGGCTGATGGCTCGGAGCCTGGAGCCTGTTTCCGATTCTGTGTCTCCCTCTCTCTCTGCCCCTCCCCCGTTCATGCTCTGTCTCTCTCTGTCCCAAAAATAAAAACGTTGAAAAAAAAAAAATATTAAACACACACAGATTCACCTGTCTCTTCAGGTCTTTGTTACCTTTATAGAGGCTCCCATATCATGTAAAATTTATATGAAATAAATGTGTAGGCATTTCTCCTGTTAATCTGTCTTTGTCAGTTTAATTTTCAGACTCAGCCAGGGACCCTGAGAGGGTCAAGGGAAGCTTTTTCCTCCTCTACACAAATCAAGAGGGTATAGTGATTGTTGGATGTAGGGAGTGAAAGAAAGAATTAAGGCTGGTAGATGATGTTATTTCCTAAAATAAGGAAAGCCAAGGAAGGAACAAATTTAGGGGTAGAGATCAGGAATTCTGTTTTTGAATACATTAAAGTCGACATACCTACTGGACAGATTTTTCAAGAAGAATAAACAAGACAGTATATTTAAACACCTAATACAGGGGCGCCTGGGTGGCTCAGTCGGTTAAGCATCCAACTTTGGCTCAGGTCATGATTTCACGATTAGTGAGTTTGAGCCCAACGTTAGGTTCTGAGCCTAACAGCTCAGAGCCTGGAGCCTGCTTCAGATTCTGTGTCTCCCTCTCTGTCTGCCCCTCCCCCCCCCCCTCTCTCTCTCTCTCTCTCTCTCTCTCTCTAAATAATAAACAAAATTTTAAACACCTAATGTATAATCAATGCTCAAAAAGTTATTTTCTTTCCAAATTTATTAAATCTTCTAAAGTCAAGTGCCCTAATATGAAAAGAGAAGATAATATCTATGTTACAGACTCATAGTGAACCTAACAGACTTAATATATGTGAATAAAGATTATCAATAATAACACGTATGTGGCTGTTACCTGCGCCAAGTACTGTTTTAAGTGAGTTACATTTATTTAATTTAATCCTCTCAAAAACAATCTAAGGTATCACCTCACGCCAGTCAGAGTGACCAAAATGAACAAATCAGGAGACTATAGATGCTGGAGAGGATGTGGAGAAATGGGAACCCTCTTGCACTGTTGGTGGGAATGCAAACTGGTACAGCCACTCTGGAAAACAGTGTGGAGGTTCCTCAAAAAATTAAAAATAGACCTACCCTATGACCCAGCAATAGCACTGCTAGGAATTTACCCAAGGGATACAGGAGTGCTGATGCAGAGGGGCACTTGTACCCCAATGTTTATAACAGCACTCTCAACAATAGCTAAATTGTGGAAAGAGCCTAAATGTCCATCAACTGACGAATGGATAAAGAAATTGTGGTTTATATACACAAGGAGTACTACGTGGCAATGAGAAAGAACGAAATATGGCCTTTTGTAGCAACATGGATGGAACTGGAGAGTGTGATGCTAAGTGAAATAAGCCATACAGAGAAAGACAGATACCATATGGTTTCACTCTTATGTGGATCCTGAGAAACTTAACAGAAACCCATGGGGGAGGGGAAGGAAAAAAAAAAAGAGGTTAGAGTGGGAGAGAACCAAAGCATAAGAGACTCTTAAAAACAACAAACTGAGGGTTGATGGGGGGTGGGAGGGAGGGTAGGGTAGGTGATGGGTATTGAATGAGCACTGGGTGTTGTATGGAAACCAATTTGACAATAAATTTCATATATTAAAAAAAAAAACAATCTAAGGAAGGCACAGAGTAGATGTTAAATAACTGGACCATGTCTATACAGGTAGACAGCAAAACCTGAATAAAAATAAAAATGTATTATTAGGGGCATCTGGGTGGCTCAGTCGGTTAAGCATCCAACTTTTTTTTTAATGTTTATTTATTTTTAAGAGAGAGAGAGAGAGAGAGAGAGGCAGACAGAGAGAGGGAGACATAGAAGTGAAACAGGCTCCAGGCTCTGAACTATCAGCACAGAGTCCGATGCAGGGCTCGAACTCATGAACTGCAAGATCATGACCTGAAGTCAGATGCTTAACCGACTGAGCCACCTAGACGCCCAAGCATCCAACTCTTGATTTTGGCTCAGGACATATCTCACGGTTCTTGGGATCGAGCCCCGCATCAGCCTCTGTGCAGACAACACCAAGCCTGCTTGGGATTCTCCCTCTCTCTCTCTCTCAATAAATAAATAAACATTTAAAATATATATATATTATGAAATGCCCAATGTATATTGCAGATCATCAAATCAGAAACAGAAGAAACAGATTATGTTGAATATTTAACAAATATGTATTGACCATCTGGTCTATCTAGGAGACAGAAAGAAATACAGCAATGAAGAAAACAGACCAAAAGGCCTGCCCTCATCAGCACAGAGGAGGAAAAACAGCTCAGAGAAAGAATGACTTGGGCTTAGCCTAGAAGATGTGTTGGCTGTGAATGTACTAGTGGGGAAAGCAGGGATTAGTTGGCAAACTACTGCGGCCCCTACGGCACAGCCTGTGACCTGTTTCTTTTCAAGCTAAGAATGTTACATTTTTTTAAAGTAAACTCTATGCCCAACGTGAGGCTCAAACTCACTACCCCAAGATCAAGAGTAGCATGCTCTACTCACTGGAACCAGCCAGGCGCCCCTGTTTTTACATGTTTTAAAAGGAGAGAGAGAAGGAGGAGAGGAAGAGGAGAATTATAAATATGATGATCTGAACAACTTTGAAGGAGGAGAAAATGTTCAAGACAAGCAAGCAGGCCAGGCTGTAAAAGGTGCGTTTGTGGCCCGTTGAGGAAGCCACACGGAGCCTGGGACGACTGGAGAGCCATATTCACTGGGAAGGGTGGTGAAAAGACGAAGACAGGCGAGAGACTACAGGCAAGGCTGCTGGAGTTGACGGATTTTTTTTTCTCTGTAGGTGATGGGATGGCCTTGATGGAGAGTGAATTCATAGGAAATTCACTTCTGGAAAGTTGCTTGAAAAATATGTGCTTAATCTTGGAAGAGCTTGAAGAAGTGTTTTGATGCCCACAACAAGAGCAGAACTGTAGAATATCTTCCAAAAGCAACTTTTGAAAGAGTGGGGGAGGGGCAGAGAGCGAGGGAGACAGAATCTGAAGCAGGCTCCGGGCTCTTAGCTGTCAGCACAGAGCCCAACGCGGGGCTCGAACTCACGAACCTTGAGATCATGACCTGGGCCGAAGTCAGATGCTTAACTGACTGAGCTACCCAGGCGCCCCCAAAAGGAACTTTTAAAGAAAACGTCAGCCTTTTTATAAAAGCTCCACCCAAGCAACCTTAGAAACTCTCTTTTAGGACATGGACCATATCAAACACTTGAGATCTCCGGGTGGATTTTAAGCACATGTTTGCTGGAAGGGAAATCTCATTTGTATCCAATCCAAGTTCTGGTGTAACTTTTTGCTGCTGTTACCCTCAAAATTTTTTAATGTCTATTTATTTATTTCTGAGAGAGAAGAGAGAGGCCGTGGGGGGAGGAGCAGAGAGAGACAGAGAATCCCAAGTAGGCTCCATGCTATCAGCTTAGAGCCTGATGCAGGGCTCAAACTCACAGACCGTGAGATCATAATCTGAGCTGAAATCAAGCACAACTGAATGAGCTGCTCATGTGCCCCTCCATTTTTTTTCTTTAGGAGAGAAAATGGAATTTTATTTGCAATTTTTTTTCTGAGGTGTAACTGTAACATGAGACATGAACTAAATAAGGAATCTGACTGAACATGGGAAGAAGGCTGGGGCCCAGAGGCATAAAGGACTGGTTTGCTTGGGACTTTACTGCTGTGACAGCTAGAACAAAGGCAGAATGGAAACCTGAGCCAATTGAAAGTTAAATAACAAGAAGACAAACTTTTACAGTAAAATGAGAAAACCTTTGAGAATGGAAAAGGATGTCTAAAGAGTTGGCCCTAGAGGACAGCACCCTAGTTAAAAAAAAAAAAAAAAAAAAAAAGATTAAACAGTTTATCTTTTAAGGAAGGAGAAACCAGTTCTAAGAAACAAAGGTGCCTGGCACCGAAATCATGTGATTTAAGAAACTACTGACTTAGCACGGATAGGAGATGACTATATGAGATATAACACAGAAACCAGGAAAATTCTCTATATTATGGTATTAAGTTCGGGCTTAATGTTCATAGAGGGACGATTAGTCAGCTACATCTGTGGCCAGTAATTGGTGCTAGAGAAAGCAACTGTGTGACTGACACCCATTTTTCATACACCCTGTGAAGCTGTGCAAGCCACTGAACTATAATAACCCTAGAATTATCTTATAAAACCTCAGAAGAAGGGATCGTGAAGGCATTTGTACTTGGCATGATTATATTTCTCACTGAAACAATACTTTTAAAAAATGATTACCCGTTTTTAAAAAATATTAAGAGGAAAACAATTCTGTATTCATTTGCTGTTGTAACATATTACCATAAACTCTGTGGCATTAAACACCACAGATTTATTCTCTCATAGTTCTAGGGGTCAGAGGTCCAAAATGGGTCTCACTGGGCTAAACTCAAGGTGTTGGGAGGACGGCATTCCTTCTGGAGGCTCTAGGAGAAAACCTGTTTCCAGGCCCTTTCCAGCTTCTAGAGGCTGTCCACATTCCTTGTCTCCTGGCTCCTTCCTCCTTCAGAACCACTAGTCTCTTTGCTGCAGTGCTCTGCCTGCCTCTTTCTGCCCCCCTTTTCCACTTTGAAGGATTTGTGATTACATTGGGCCCACTCAGATAATCCAAAATAATCTCCCTATTTTATTTGTTTGTGTAGGCTTCTTCTTTTTTTTTTTTTTTTTTTTTTTGCTTTTTATTGGACACGTTTGGTTTTTTTTTTTTAATATCCTTATTTATTTATTTATGTATAGAGAGAAAGAACAAGTGGGGGAGGGGCAGAGAGAGGGGGCACCAGAGGATCCGAAGCAGGCCCTGCACTGACAGCAGAGAGCCCCATGCGGGGCTTGAACTCCCAAGCCCTGAGATCATGACCGGAGCTGAAGCCAGATGCTCAACTGGCTGAGCCACCCAGCTGCCCCAGTCTCCCTATTTGAAAGTCATCTGATAGCAAGCAACCTTAATTGCATCTGCAACTTTTAACTCCTCTTTGCCATGTAATGTAACATATTCACAGGTTCCAGCGATATTCTGCCTACCACAACTTTAACCGCAGTTAAACTATATCGTGCAAGATGGACCTTCAATCTGTCAGCAGTGCTAAAATCATAGATCTATTCAGCACCTTTATAGACATTACACATTCTTCTATAAGCCTGAAAGGTAAATTATGTACATAAAGCATGACCAAATAAATTGGTATGCCTTTTTGTAGGATTCTTGGCTTGGAGGCCTAGGGAACTTTATTGCACTTTTCAGATTCTAACAGCTCAAAAAGAAAGATTTATAGCAACTACTGAAATATATATACTGTATTTCTTGTTGGGGAGAGTCACAATATCCTAAAATCATTACATTTTGTCAAAACAATAAATGTTTACACTGCAGACAGTATTCAAAGCTGAGCATTTAATGTTTTGAAGACATTTGGTAAAGGAAATTAATGTTTTAAATTTTAGTTCAAGAGAATGAAAATAGTGGTAGTAAGGAAGAAGGCAGTTTTGCTTCAAACTTTTACTCAAAAAAAAAAAAAAGCAAATAAATTTGCACAGTGATATTAGCCCACAGGGCTATTTTACAAAGAAAAAAAAGAAAGCTTTTTTTTTTTTCTCAGTTAATTTTATCCTTTTTTTACAGATGTGTTCCAAACAAACTAGGATTGTCTTTGCAAAACAGCCCCATTAAGAGTTCACCAACTTCTCCCTTGGGTGATGCAGAGACTCAGACAAGGGGGGGGGGGGGGAACTAGGCTAGACACTTGTCCCCAGTGGAAAAAAGAACACACCTGGAGAGCAGCTGAGATAAAGGGAGCCAAGGGGGGAAAAACAGTAATTGGAGAGGAGACTGCTTACAATCTTTTGCTGATTTATAAGGTATATCTATTCCTGGAGGGAAGGGATACAGTAGCAGAACACTAAAACTGGGACAAGGGGTGGCTGTGCCAGATTGTATCTTCTGCGAGAAGTTTTCCCAGCATGGCCTGGGCCCAGCTTGGATCAAGTGACCTGTGTGAGATTGCCGGGCATCCTGTGCACATCTCTTTCTTTCATTCATTCATTCATTCACTCATCCATTCACTTATTCATACTGAGCACCTAACACGCTCTAAGCACTGCTGGTAAAATAATAATAATAATAATAATAAGGCATAAAGTATTTAGCACACTGCATTTATTCGCATTGGTTTTGGCTTTTTATCTCTCCCACAACAGTTTCTAGGAAGGGGCCCTATTTCCTTTGTGCATCCTCAGTGTCTAGAACAAGTGCCTGGCACAGGCTAGATGCTTAATGAAAAAAAAAAATGACTTTGAAGCGTATTTTTGATAGGGGGTTATGTTCTCAAACCTGTATCCCTATTTGGGGGTACAAGGGCTGACCGGTACACACGATGAGAATGGGCAGGGCATTTTTATTCGGAGTCCATACAGCAATCCACCGTTTTCCTGTGTGGCTGCTAGTCCCGAAGTAAGTTAAAGAAAAGTACGGGAGTCCAGAGGGGGATAGGGAAGGTCTGCCTTCCCCTCCTCTTCCTGCGTGCGGCAGGCCTGGAACCTGGGGGGGAGGTACCCAAGAAGGGATTCCCGCGAGCCCGCCTGCCCGCCCGCGCTCCTCACCAGGTCAATGGCCACGACGTCCCGCAGCGCCACTGCTCGCCGTATGGACTTGGGCGGGTTCTCGGTCAGGTAGATGAGCCGATCGCTGAGGACCACGTACTTGAAGGTGTGCTTCTCCGAGTCGGACACCACGATGCACGGCTCGTAGGCGCGGATGGCGTCGTAGACCTCGGGCGGCAGCCGCCTCCGCAGGAACGCGTCCAGGCGGCTATTCGTGTGCGCAGGGAAGCCGGCCCTTGCGGAGCCGGCCATGTGCGGCGGCCGCGGCCCGGCCGAAAGCGGGGGTTTGGCGGACGCCTGTGCAGGGCCCCGCCTCCGCGCCGCCTGCGGTGGAACCCGCGCGCGCCACAAAGCCGCCCGCCCTGCCGCGGCCACCTACCCCGGGCGCAGTGCGCGGGGCCCCCAACTTCGGGGCGCGACCCCGGGGCCTGGCTCCCGGGAGCACCCTCCCCGACCCCGCCTCCCGCCCATCCTCGTGCCAACCTCAGACAACAATGGACCGGGCGAGACGCTGGTCCTTCAGGTGAATCATCATCACGCATCCCCGGGGGCTGCGGGGCGGGTATTTAGCGGCTCTCTTCGCCCTCTGCTCACAGCAGCCCGAACCCCCCCCCCCCTCCCCACCGCCTGCCCCAGTTCTGGGGGACCGCGCGGTTCCTAACAGACTGTGCTGATGACGGAATCCACAAGTTTAAACTGCTCTTCCGTTAGAAACGAGAGGAAATTTACCGATTTATTTTTTTAACAGGCAGAACACCCCTAGGATGCTCTTAAGAGCAACCACACGGATTTAGCATTTGCTTATAACATTGCCTGATACAGTCCTCTAGTGTTTCATGAGTATAAACACACACCTTTTCTGTCCAACTAATTGAAAGCTCTCTCTCTGAAGTAAATCCTGTACGTTAATTTGGCACGCCAGAGCCTAATGGGGATGCTTGTGTTCCCCGTGTCCAGAGACAAAGCCCCGTAGACCGGCGGAGCCCGGTCTGTGTAGGATAAATGAATGGGTGAGGCCTGCATTTAAGGAAATGGAACACGAGGGGTTGAGGAATGCTGATTGCCCAGCCCTGAAGCCGCATGACAGTAAAAGTACTGAGTCGTTTTTACAGATCACTTATCGGTTTAGGTTAGTGAGATGAGAAGGGCATAGCAGACACCTGCCTCTCATAACCCTAGGTAGTAACTTTCATTTTAATTTCAAGTTCTGGGGAAGTCATTCTCTCTCCCTGCCCATTAACCCAAAGAAATGATACACATTTATGTGTATTTTTGTTCCAGCCACCAACAACTCAGAATCAAATTGTATATTCTTTATTGCAGTTCATGTTCTCCTCCTCGTATTTTACTGTTGTATACTATATGCTGTAAGCAACTTCATGTCTTTTTTTGAAAAAGTATAAACGAATTAAAATACACAGATATTGTGGACTAAATCACTGCAAAAAAGGAACGGAGGAGAAATGGTTGGGTGGCTAACCAAGTCTGAGGTTAGCAGCAAAACAAAACACTATTTCTTTTATTGGAGAGGTTGTGTTTAGTGCCTAAGGAGAGAAGTGCCACCTGCTGACAAAATCATAAATGACCTAGCTAGCGTTCCAGGTTTTCTTAGAATCTGTTCGTACATCTGTCGGAACCTTCATAACTTCATAGCTGGGTAAAAAGGGAGCCCCAGAAGCATGGCTGTTTCATCTAAAATAAAGACCATTCCCTATCTAAACCACTCTGAACAATTTGTCGCCTCAAACCAACAGAAGGCAAAGGCCTTTTACCTTTGCCAAATAGTTGCCTCACAAGACTGTTCAGAGGCAAATGACCACATGGCAAGTGAAATGTGAGGCCCAAGTAGGGGAAAAGGCCTCACTGCCAGCTGCTGTTTGGTGTTTGTCAGGCTTCTGCTGCAACCTCAGGACTAACAGAAACAGTGACTGCACCCGAACTAGAAAAGACAGCATACCTGATCTATCTGCCGAGATACCCATCATAAATGCACTTGTGGTGACAAGGACTCTTAGACTTAACAGACATGAAGGTAAGCACATGAAGAAGGGATTCTGACAAAAGGATCAAGGGTTAAGGTGACCTCAGTGGAACTTTTGAGTTGGTTGTACACAGAAAAGGCAGTATCATGGTTTCCAGGCACTTAGTGTTCTATACTGTTGCCAAGGTAACGACAAAGTTCAGATTGCAGGAAACGGGGTTAAGATAGGGGAAAGATCACTAGTTTTGGAGTCGGGAGAACTGGATTACAGCACGAACCCCGTTGCTCAGTATCAGTGAGATTTCTGCAAAGTCTCTTAACCTTTTTTGGACCTCAGTTTTATCATCCATAAAATGAAACTATCAATACTTGCCTGGCCAACCACTAAGTTGGTGTCGGGATCAAATGCAATGAATTATGAATTCTAAAAGCACTATAGACATGTTTTCATATTTGTATTGCCTTATCTTTTGGTAAGCTTTATGTGGATAATTAACAAAAATACATCCGAGATAGGCAATTACTCTTTATCTTCTAAGTCCATCTAAACTCAAAAAGCATTTAATACAGTTCCGCTGCAATCAAGCGCTTAGTAGATGTTTCTTGATGAATCTTTCAAAAGTAATGGAACATTACTTACCCAGAACTAATCCCCAGAGGCACTCTTCTTAACCAGAAGAACTTTCACCAGAACAGAGTAGCCTTAGGTTGAGGGATGGTCAATTCAATTAGTGTGAAAGGACAGTAGTTATGAGCACAAGACTGTAGAGCCAGATGACCTGGGTTCCATTTTCATCTCTCACATTCAGTAGCTAAATGATCTTGGACAAGTTACTTTAATTTCTTGGTGCCTTAATTTCCCCATCTGTGAAAAGAGGGTAATAGTACCAACCCCATAGGATTAATATAAGGATGTTTCTAAAGTACTTTATAACAGGTACCTGGAACAGAGTAAACACTATACAAGTGTTTTAAAAATGAACTGAGGGGCGCCTGCGTGGCTCAGTTGGTTGAGCGTCCAGCTTTGTCTCCAGTCATGATCTCATGGTTCATGAGTTTGAGCCTGGCATCGGGCTCTGCTGTGAGCATGAAGCCCGCTTCGGATCCCCTGTATCCCTCCCTCGGTCCCTCCCCCACTCATGCAAGCATGCTAGCTCTCTGTCAAAAGTAAATAAACTTAAAAAAATAAATAAATTGAACTAGTGTGTCATTTCTTGGTATATATATGGTCATTTGGTTCCCCATGTACAAAATAATACCAAATTCTTCTCTGTTGTATGCTAGCCTAACTTTTTAAACTTTAAGGCTCAAGATAAAAAAATCTAATCTACATATATACACAGACAAAAGAATGTCATTTTTTTTTAGTTGTGTTTTTGGTGGATAAGTGATCAGTGGGCCATAGGTCATAAGAATCCTGTAAGGAGGGGCGCCTTGGTGGCTCAGTCGGTTAAGCCGCCGACTTTGGCCCAGGTCATGATCTCGCGGTCCGTAAGTTCGAGCCCCGTGTCGAGCTCTGTGCTGACAGCTCGGAGCCTGGAGCCTGTTTCCGGTTCTGTGTCTCCCTCTCTCTCTGACCCTCTCCTGTTCACGCTCTGTCTCTCTCTGTCTCAAAAATAAATAAACGTTAAAAAAAAAAATTTTTTTTTTAAAAATCCTGTAAGGATTTCAGACTAGAAATACATTTCGATCTAGGGAATCCCAGGTGTTCCCATCTCCAAGTTTCAAACTAAAGACAGTATGCATAGAAAGATACTCGAAATCTGTAGTAGGAAAATAAAACCTGAATTTTTGAAGGTGTCATTTAGGAATCTCTGGGTGTTTCTACTCGGTATCAGTGGATACTGACCGTTTAAATATCTGTTAACAATTAGCAATCAACTGACATGGAGGAGAGATGTCATTATAATGAAGCCTAAGGGACTCTACAGTGCTTTGGATTAAAAATTAAAAAACTTTCTTTTACTAAATAATGCTTCAATGTTCTCTTCTGCCTCAGGCTTCCTGCTACACACCCACTTCCTCTAAAAGAAACCAATGATTGCACTAGGACCAGTAAAGACAGCTTACCTGACCTATTTTCCAACTTCTTTCCCTGCCAGGAAACCCATCATGAATGAATGAGCTTTTGATGACAATGGCACTGGGTTTAACAAGCATCGGGATGAAGCAGATGAAGAACAGAATTTGACACAGAACACTGTGGTTAGCAGCTAACAATCGTATTATTTTTTATTCAGCTCAATACATTTCACAGATATTTACTGAGAAATTACTATCCATACACAGAATCAAGATAAGACTTTTCCGTCTTCAAGAATTGACTCATAGGTAAGACAACCACACAATTTTAATACAAAACAAAACATATTAAAATATATTCATGACAAAAGACGTTAAGAAAAAGCAACATCAGAGAAATTAAACAAACCTGGTTGAAAAAATCTGGAAATATTTCATAAGGGACAGCATTCAATAAATGTTCAAAGACTGAATGAAACAATTTCATTTTTCCTTTTGTTAGAGTCAGGTTGGTTGTTTTTTTTTTTTTTTAATGTTTTTCTGATTATGAAAATACTATCTGGTCATTGTGGAGGATTTTTAAAACTACAAAAATGTACAAGGAAGAAAAAAAATCCTCTGCAATCTCACCACCTAGCAATAACTTTCTTGTACATATGAAGAGGGGGGGGTTGAATCCCAGCTCTGCTACCTTTTATGTACTTCAGTTTCCTCATCTATAAAATAGGGATAATGACAGTACCTACCTCATAGAGTTGTTGTGAGGGTTAACATATGAACACTTAAAACTGTTTTAGGCACAGGGGCACCTGGGTGGTTCAGTCAGCTAAGCATCCAACTCTGGATCTGGGCTCAGGTCATGATCTCATCGTTCATGAGATGGAGCCCTGAGTCTCCACTGACAGCTCGGAGACTGCTTGGGATTCTGTCTCTCCCTTCCCTTGCTCACAAGCACTCTCTCTTCCTCTCAAGATAAATAAACTTAAAAAACAAAACAAAACCTGTTTCTGCCACATAATAAATGCTCCAAAATGTTGGCAATTAATTTGTGAAAACACTGCCAAATGCAAGCATACGTGCTTTAAATTTGTTTAATGCAAGCATACATGCTTTAAGTTAAAATAATGATGGTGTTATTTATCAACATTTAAAAATATATATTTATTTTTGAGAGAGAGAGAGTGCAAGCAGGGGAGAGGCAGAGAGAGAGAGGGAGACAGAATCCCAAGCAGGCTCTTTGCTGTTAGCTCAGAGCCCTATGTGTGGCTGGAACTCACGAACTGTGAGATCATGACCTAAGCCAAAATCAAGGGTCAGTTGCTTGATTGACTGAGCCACCCAGGTGCCCCTATTTATCAACATTTTGATAACTGGCATTTTATGTTAGTCTGAAATGAGAACACTAGACTATAAAGTGGTCAGACTTAGGGACACCTGAGTGGCTCAGTCGGTTAAGCATCCTACTTCAGCTCAGGTCATCAGCTCAGGTCATGATCTCCTGGTCTGTGAGTTCAAGCCCCACATCAGGTTCTGTGGTGACAGCTCAGAGCCCAGAGCCTACTTCAGATTCTGTGTCCCTCCTCTCTTTCTGTCCCTCCCCCTTCCCCATTTGTGCTTTGTCTCTCTCACAAAATAAATACTAAAAAAAATTGTTTTAAAGTTGTCAGATTTAATAACCCTTTTGGGTCCTCCTCAATTAGATTCCACCAAATGCTTCTTTTTTTTTTTTAATTTTTATTTTTAAGTAATCTCTACACCCTATGTGGGGCTTCAAGTCGCATGCTCTACCAGCTGAACCAGCCAGCCTGCCTCCCTAGAGGTGCTTCTTTATTGGTTTCAAAATAATGTGAGTTTTCAAAATTGAAAGATTCCTTAAATCCTAGATTATTGAACTACCATAAAGGGTCAATATTACTAGATAAACTTTAGATAAGCTGTAGATAATAGGTAAGTGGAATAAACCAAACATATTAAAGATTTTGGAGCCACTTGGACTAGGATTAGTATCGGGTCCCCATAGTCCATAGTTGACCAACACCGGTAATATAACGATCTATGCAATAATCTACTTACTGAGTTTTAACTACAGGCTGGCATTATCCTATGTGCTAAACTCCAGATATACGCTGAACTAGGACAGGAATCCTTGTAGGACATTTTAAAGTTACAAACGCGATGCAACAGCGATAGAAAATATTGTATATATGAGTGGTGTAGCGTCTTGCACCTAGTGGGTCACTAAATAAATGTAGCTGTTGTTACGTTAATTTTATTATACATCTGTTCTGAATTTCCCCTCCCAAATTGTCACTTCAGTCTGAGTGACTATTGCCTAGTCTGTATTCTGTAGTGAATAATCAACAATGAAACCTACATAGTGAGCACTTATGGTGTGCAAAAGCATATATTAACTGAATACTCACAAGAACCCTTTGAGGTATTATTACTGTCCCCATTTTACAAATGATAAACTGAAACACAGAAAAATGTCAAGTGCCTGAAACTGAGGTCAACAAGTGTGTGGGGTGGAGAGGTTGGGGTTGTGGCTGGGATTCAAATCTAGGCAGCTGGAACCAATACTGCCTCCGAATAAACGAAGTAACTACCAGAAAAGTAACCTACGAGCAGAACTCCCTAAGAATGCTCTCCTTTTCACGAATGACAATGTATTAGTACGTTTCAAGTGGAATTTAAGAATTTTCAGCGCCCCTGAGAGGATCCCCACGCTCCTAGACGCTAAACACGTGGGACCATGGAAGAGCAATTAAACTGAATCACATGTGGTTTGGATCCCGTCATCTGGATCTCAGGAGCGCCGCACTCGAATCCACCAGCTAACCTGAGGAGGCCTTTACGGAGCGTGCTAAGCGCGCCCTACCCTGCGGCCAGGACCACCAGGATTCAGCGGCGCGGGAGGGACTCGCGCCGGACACCCCATCCCGGCATGCACCACAGGCCCGGCGAGCGCCCGGAAGCGCCGCCTGCCCCGTGCATGCCGGGAGTTGTAGGCTCCCGGCCCGGGCCCGCGGGCTGCCGTCTGCACTCTCCATGAGGCTGCTGGAGCTGGCCCGCGCGGCGCCGACGCGGGGAGCGCGCTTCGCGCTGACTCAGCGGCGACGGAGGCGGCGGCGGCGTTAGCCGGCCCCTCGCGCTCTTTCCCTTCCTGGGGCGCCGACCCCGCCCGCCTGCTTGCTAGGTTGCCGGTCCGGCGCCACGCAAGAGAAGGCGTCAGGGGACGCGGAGCGGCGCGCGGCCCCAGCCAGCTCTGTCTCCGGCATTAGCGCTGCGGCCGTGGCGGAGGACGACGGCGACAAGGACGAGGGCCGCTCTCCCCGCTCCCTGCGTGCGGCGTCGCTCCGCTCCGCTGACCAGCCCTCGGGAGTGCAGGCGGGGAGGCGGGATGGAGTGATAGGGAAGGTGACTCGGAGCTTGGGGGCGGCGGGACCCGGATCCACCTCGGTCCGCTCGGGAATGCGGGGAAGTTGCCTGGGCGGACTGGCCCGGGGAGCCCCCACGCCGGGGTTGGGGTGCGGGCCGGGGGCCGTCCAGGGAGGTGCGCCCCAAGGCTGGGCGGACTGGGTGGGGGTGGGTACGAACCGCGGCCGTCGCCGCGGAGCGCGTCCCGAGTGCGTGGCCGCCCGTTGCCCGGTGTTTCATCACCCGAGTTGCCACGAGGCTCCTTTCGGGGAGGGACGGGGTGGGGGAGGAGGGGGCAAGGCCGGCCGAGGAGGGTCGGCTTCATCTGTGGCCCGTGATGTGCTAAAGGTGGCCAGCCTCATTTGTAATAGCGTGTCCTACCAGTTTCAACTGCGGAGACCTCAAACTTGCTTCGCTGCCCACCCCCCAGCCCCAGGACAAAAAGGAGAAAAGTAGTATTTCTGTGTAGTAATTTTGCCAGCACAGACACGCCATTTCTTCTCTTCCCTTCACAGTTCTGCAGGAGTAGACAAGCGTGATGTTTCCCTATAACCAGAAGAAACAAGTACTTTTTGAAAGTGCTAATTAGTTGTTACTGGGGGAAGTTACGTTTTATTAAAGCGACTTGTCAGTGTCGTGGTAAAAGACTGGAAAGATTCAGTCCTGGTCTTTGAACAGTCTTTAGTAGGCGTGGAGGAACTTTCCCAGATTGTTTGATTTTTTTTTTTTTTAATGGCTATCAAGGAAAAGTTAGGGCTCAGTATTTTAAGTATGTTGCTTGCTTCCCTCCACAACATTTGCTAGATGCGTAATTGATATGTTTATCGCATTGTAACAAATGTGTAAGCCTGCACGTCCGTGGCTTGTTAGAACATTAAGTGTTCATGCACAACCTTTAATTGAGGGAATGGTTACCTTTTCGCACAGGTTGTAACTTTTCAGTTCTTGGCACACACATATAGGTAATTTACCATTTTATGCTTATTTATGTTCCACTGCATATTGATTTTTATCCAAGTGCCTCTCTGTGGGGGATTCTTTCTGTACCGACAACGGTAACAAGTTTATGTTTCCTTAGGTTATTTACTGGCCAGTTTTTTTAAGACCAGTGCTGTTTCACTTGATAGAACTAAAGCGACCCAGCTTAAGCAGTTTTCCCTAAATTCAAGATGATTTTATAGGACTTTTTAATACGGAATTCACAGAAACTCACATTTTCTGAGTATGCAGTTTTCCAAGGAATCATTAAATTTTCTTTTCATTTTTGCAGGGGTGAGGGAAGAAAACCTGTGTTTTCCAATCTGTTCAAATGCCCATTTTTTAGTATATGATAAATCTAGACTACTCCAAGTAGTCCCCTTCCTGTAGCAAGCTCTGAATTCTAAATAACCTGTTGAGGGCCCACTATGTGCCAGGCATGCTTTACATGTATTATCTCATTGAAGTCTTAACAGCTTTATGAGGTAGATGGTCTCTTTCCCACTTCATAGAAAGAGCTGTCTTTTTCAGATTTCCTAGTTGTCCATGTGGCCCCAGTTTGAAAATTACTAGATTGGGGTACAAATCCAGGTATTTCCAAACCCAAAGCCTATGTTCTATGTCTTAGAGGCATAATGGTGAATATTTGAGACAGTTCTTTTCCCTTCAAGATTATGGAGAGAAAACAAGGAGGCAGTGACAACATATCAGCACTTAAGAGGGGCGTTTAATCCAGTTTAGGAGAATTGGACAATAGGGATCAAAGAAGTTTTCTGGAAAGAGGTGACATCTAAGCTGAGTTTTGAAGGACAGGCAGGGGTTAACAAAGTAACAAGAAAAGAGCAGTGAGTGCAAAGATGAAAGGCCAAATACCACTGGCCTTGCTGGGTTCAGCTGAAGAATAGTCATTCAAAAGTGTGTGCACCTTAATCCTGAGGGGGGGGGGGGGGGCTACACTGCCTTGCTGTAGTCTGCAAGTATCTAGAAATAAGAAAGGGCTGGACTTTACTCTCCAAGAGCTCTCAGCACATAACCCGATTTATCATTTGTTTCAGGCAGGCCCTGAGGAAGACAGAAAAGCATATTGTAGTTGGGGTCCTCTAACCTAGATCAGATCCTGGCCTCACCACTCCCAAAAAGGCTGTGCACCCCCATCCCAGGCCTTTAGTCTCTTGGCTTCTTTAGGCTCTGATCTTCTCTTTGGTTTATGATAATTAAAACACCCCCCCCCCCCAAAAAAAAAACAAAACCCTACAGCCTTTTTATGTGAGCAGTAGTCCTGGTTTTTCTACCTCATAGGTATTGAGAGGATAAATGTGATTTTCACATTATTTAGAATTTGTTCCTTGTTTCCTCAACTGTACATTGTATCAAAAACCAAGTAGCCTTTTGGGACTTAATCATGTTCTTATTTGAGAACGTTAGACCATATTGTGAAAAAGTGCATTGCTTTCCAGAGACTAAATATTCTTAAGACTAGTCAGTATTAAGTTCTTTATCAATTTTTATAGCTACTATTAAAAAATGTTTTGTGAAATAACATTTCTAAAAGTGGCTGTCAAGAGAGTCTGTTGTTTAAAAGTTAAATGCCTGGCTTTTCACTCCTCCACTTCTCTTTCATTTGACTTCTCTTGAAGTACTTGGTAGACACTCCAGTAAGGATATTGAACTCTGAGGTCACTATTTAGCCATTCTGAGTTCTGTACTTTTTTTAAGGTTTGTGATATTGACAAATGGAAAGGGGCAAATTAGTATAATAAGATCATCTAGGCTTGTCATTTTTTGGTGTAGTCACACAGTTGTACTTTTAAGTACTGGAGGTAATATGTGCTCGCTTCGGCAGCACATATATTAAGTACTGGAGGTAATAATATTGCATAAATTAGATACTTCTGTTTAGAGATGAGTTACTTCCTATATTCATGATCTTAAAGAAAAATTTGAGAACATCAATGACATGCTAGATTTTTAGAAATTACACATTTGTGGAGTATTTAGTATTTCTTCTAAGACAGGCTCCTTTAGTTGTAATTCTGGATAGTTTTCAAAAGTTCTTTTAACATTTAAACTTCTTTGCATAATGTTATCCACTTGTGATATTCTGGATAAGCATTAATTTTGTTTATCAAATGTTTTCTTTCAACTTTTTGTGTGTGTTTGTGTGCAGATGTTTGTGGATTCTTCTGTGGGATCAGAGGGCACGCCTATTGTAATCAGAAAACTCCAAGAATAGCAGCAGGGATGGATGAACAGGCTCTTTTAGGGCTAAATCCAAATGCTGATTCAGACTTCAGACAAAGGGTAAGTTAAGTCAGCTTAATCATTTTTTAAAGGTTACAATAGATTTGCATTAGAGGACTTGAATTTAAAAAAAAAATACATCTGATGATGAAGATTTCATTTGAGTAGAAATGAATGGAGACAGATTTGATGTACTTGAATATATTCTGAATATACAAACAGTGAGCATTGTGATTTGTGTTTTAAAAGTTGGTTTAACAAGTATTGAAATCCCATGTGTGATTCAAGGCAGCTCTTTATGTCACATCAGTCATTGTTTCTATTTAGTTAAAAGTTGTAATGCAAAGACTGTTCGAAGAACTTTCCATAGTGACAGGCATGCATATTTTATCTTTCTGTTGCCTGGCTTGGTCTGATGTTAATGATACTTAACATCCTTGTTATTTAGTCCAGGCAGACGTGCAAATTAGCACTTAGAATATGCCATGTCTTAGGTTACATAAAATGGTCAGATGACAAGGAATCCATGGGGCGCTGGGATATTTGGACAATTAAACATAATGTAGGCTACACCTGTAATCATGGCTATAGCTGAATGATAAAAGAAGAATCTAAAGAGCAAGCCTATAATTACATTTGTTAAAGATGTGGGTGTTTTGAAGTATAGGGTAAGTGGAAGGAGAATCATTTTCTCTTTCCACTTCTCATAGCAAAGGACATTTTTTTACAAATGAGCTAAATGAGGTTAACAATCTCACTAAATAGTATTGCAGTTTTTGTTGTGCTTTTAAGCAGAATTTTCTTCGTAGTAAAAAAAAAAAAATCTCAAGTAGTTTCTAATACGATTTCATGCCTCTGCTGTTGAATAAGTAACAAGCCCTCCACATTGAGGGCAATAACAGGAATTGAGATTTAAATATCTGGCTAGTTACAAGATACCTAACAAACTAGTTAGGACATCAAAAGACATTTAAAATCATGTTTTCTCTGTGTAGACAAATTTCTTTCCACAGGAGTTTAAGCTGCCTTACCTTCAAACCCTTAGTCACATAGTTGAAGTATCATAGATGTTTACCTTGGTATTGTATGGCTATGATTAAAAGCCTTTTAGTATTTGTTATTATAGTCTTTTGTGTTATTTTTTTTTATGATCCCTTTTGGAAATTATTCATTTTTTATTAAATACCACAATCCAACAGATTAAAAAAATTGTTTTAAATGCTTATTTATATTTGAGAGAAAGAGAGATGGAGTGTGAGTGGGGGAGGGGTGGAGAGAAACAGAGACAGAATCCTCAGCAGGCATCAGGCTCTGAGCTGTCAGCAGAGCCTGAAGCAGGGCTCAAACCCACAAACTGAGAGGTCATGACCTGAGCCGAAGTCAGATGCTTAACAGACCAAACCACCCAGGTACCCTCTCCCAACACATTTTTTAAATGTGTAATTATTGTATTTTTTGGAGAAGTAAACCTAATGCATTGTTAGTAGTTTTAATATAAAGTTCTGCTTTTATCATTAAAATTGAGTTCCATCAGTCATAGGCATATATTAAGCATCCAAATTCAGGCTTAATTTGATCTCCTTAAGCCATCCTGAGTAATGGAATTAATTAGGATAAAAAAGAAGGAATCTTAAAGAAAGTGACTTCTAATAGTTCTGATGCTGGAAATGAGTAGTTGGGACACAAATTCAGTTTGATTGTAAGATAACTGTGTGCCAACCCCATTTCTTAGTTGTCTGGCTATAGTTCTGTTTTTCTACAGGGGCAGTAGCTGAAGTGCCTCTGTTGCCACTTAGAAGCAGCAATCTAGAGCATTAGAAAAAAGGTATGAAATAAAAGAAATAGGTGATAAAAGCTTTGACTTGTTCATCATTGCCACAAATTTTTATTTTAAAATGTTGGTAATGCATGGATTCAGAGTTAAAAGACTTCAGTTAAAAACTGGAAACTTTCAAGTTATTTTCACTTTTTTAATGGAATCTCTGTCTTTGGCTTAAAACTTACTAGTTGAAGAAACTGGTAGGTCAGTGATATACTGAATCCCCCCCCCCCTTTTTTTTTTGGTAAGTGATACATTAGGTGGTAATGAAACATACATGATTGACTTCCACCTTGTCCTTAAATGGGACAATAAATGTTCCTAAAGGAAACACAACGTTTCATGGAATATTGTTAGACAACAACTGAACTAGATTCTTTGCAGCAGCCTGGGTTCTTCTGGTCTTAATTTTCAAAGAGAGCCATTATTTATACTTGTGGGAGCAGCCAGTGAGACCACATATGAAAACCCATTCCCTAATCCCTCACTGATACAATTATAATAAAAGAATATCACTTAAATATGGTAGCTTTTTGGCTTCTTTTTTAAACCTCTAACCTAAAGGAAAAATTTTACATCTTGATTGTGTGTATGTGTGTGTGTACAGACATATATGAATAAATATATTTTTTATTTATTTATTAAAAAAAATTTTTTTTTAACATTTATTCATTTTTGAGAGACAGAGACAACATGCATGGGGGATGGGCAGAGAGAGAGGGAGACATAGAATCTAAAGCAGGCTCCAGGCTCCGAGCTGTCAGCACAGAGCCCGACGTGGAGCTTGAACCCACGAGCTGCGAGACCATGACCTGAGCCGAAGTCGGATGTTTAACCGACTAAGCCACCCAGGTGCCCCAAGTAAATACATTTTTTACATGTGTATACTGTGTGTATGTATATATATGTGTACATATATACACATTTTATATATGTGTGTATATATATACATACACACGGTATACACATGTACACACGTATATATACACACACGTACTCATATATAACAAAACAATTTATGCAACATTATATGTGCAGTGTACTGATATTCTGTCATTTTTTTTATTGCTGATCAAGACCTATACAATTTATTTCATCACTATTGGAGCACAAACCATAGCTTTAAAAATATTTACTAATTAAGATTAGGTTCCTCTAATACGTAATGTTCTTTCTACGTCATTTCAAGGTTTATATCAGTCATTTCAAGGTTTATATCAGCTTTAAAATTATCTAGCACTGTTTTTGTGTTATTTTCTTGGCTGTTTGAGGTACTTTTCACAGCTCGCTCGGATTACTATTTGTCCATTGTCCTACATGACATCTGTATCTGTCATTGATGCCAGTTGAAACAGGCTAATGGAAGAGTGGCAGAAGTCCTTCCCATTTTCCCAGCAATCTAGTAAGGAGCACACGGACTTGGTGCTTCATCCATCTTGACTATACTTTTGAACAAAGCCCTGAATTCCCAAGCAGAGAAATACAAAACATTTCCTAAAGCTTTTCAATTGTTAGTACCTTTCCAAAATTCATATCATGTAATTGGACTTTAATTTTGTAATCACCTCTTTAATAGCATATTTGCTATTAAATAGGAAAAATGCCCTTTATGTACCATTTTATAATTACATATACCTCAGGAACACAGCACTTGACAAAGCACTTGTGGTTTTTCTCTTAATGCTCCTAATTATTCACGGAGGTCTGCAGGGCATTTTTGTGTTGTCTTCTTTGCTGTAAGGAAACCGGAGTGTCTAACTAATAGAATTTGCTTTTTACGTAACTTTTTTTCTAGGAATGATCACTAAGTCGCACATACTTAGAAGCCAGTATTTTAGCTTTTTTTTTTTTTTTTTTTTTTTTTAGGTGGACTGATTTATTTTTGGTTTGCTACTCATAGAATATTTTAGTATCAGTAAGGCACTGAGACTGACCATTCCACATGTGTTTTCGGCTTTGTAATCTTACAGGCCCTGGCCTATTTTGAGCAGTTAAAGATTTCCCCAGATGCCTGGCAAGTGTGTGCTGAAGCTCTGGCCCAAAGGACATACAGGTAATTAAAACAAAATTTGCATGACTTAAAGGAATTTAAATTTCTGTGAACCTGCTAGGACTCTTAAATTTACCTGTATTTGGAAAACGTTTCTATAAAAACATTTTATGGCTTGTGTTTTGGAAAACCGTTCAGTGTAGAAATGAGAAAAATAGTAAACTAATAATTTGGCCATTCCAGCATGGACTTTTCAGTAAGTCTGTCTTTTGCCGTATGCTTTGCACTCTATAGCAGATCCCAGCAGGAATACAGTGCAGTAAGAACTTCCTTATGATGGTTTTCTAAAAGGTTGGCAGAGGAGGTAGTCATAAATTGTATGTATCTTAAGTTTTTTTTTTTTTTTAACGTTTTATTTATTTTTGAGACAGAGACAGAGCATGAACGGGGGAGGGTCAGAGAGAGAGGGAGACACAGAATTGGAAGCAGGCTCCAGGCTCTGAGCCATCAGCCCAGAGCCCGACACGGGGCTTGAACTCACGGACTGCGAGATCGTGACCTGAGCCAAAGTCGGCCGCCCAACCGACTTTCCCCTTTTTTTAATTTTTTTTTTTTTTTAACGTTTTATTTATTTTTGAGACAGAGACAGAGCATGAACGGGGGAGGGTTAAGTTTTTATTTTAATTTAAAGTATACAAAAAATTTAGAGTGTATACACATTCACTTACCAGCTTCTTTATATTAAATCAAGCTCTTTCCTTTATGTATATGCCACTAGCATTTGCTTCATCATTCTTACATTGATCACACCTATAATGCATCCTCTACAGTTTCCACTTTGGATCTCTAGTGGATTGAAGAAGTTAGATGTTTTAGTTACTTAGCCCCACCTCTCCAAGTCTTCTAGTTATCTAGCCCACATCGAATATGCAGAAGGATTTTCCCTTTATAATAAAATTTCTTTAATTTTTCTTTTTGTTTGTTTATTCACTTAGAGACAGCACAAGTGGGGGACAGGTGGAGAGAGAATCCCAAGCAGGCTGTCTGCACCATCAGCTCAAAACCTGACCTGGGGCTCAGATTCACAAACAGTGAGATGATGACCTGAGCCAGTCAGTCACTTAACTGACTGAGCTAGCCAGGTGCCCCCTTTTTAAAAAAATTATTTTAGGGGTGCCTGAGTGGCTCAGTCAGTTGAGTGTCCCAGTTCTTGATTTTGGCTCAGGTTGTGATCCCAGGATTGGGGGATTGAGTCCTGTGTCGGGCTCTGTGCCAAATGTGGAGCCTGCTTCAGATTCATTTTCTTTCTTTCTCTCTCCGTCTCTCTCTCTCCCTCCACCTCCCTCCCTCTCTCCCTGTCTCCCCCTCTCCCTCCCCCCCTTTCTCTCTTTCCCTCCCTCCCTCTTCTCCTCTCCCCCCAACCCCCTGCTCCTCCCCCTGGCTTGGCATACGCTCTCTCTCTAAAATAAATTTTAAAAACTTAAAAAGGAAAAAAAAATATATTAAGAATTTTTATTTTAATTCCAGTTAATTAACATGCAGTGTTATATTGTTTCCAGGTGTATAATATAGTGATCACCCTGTGCTCATCATGACAAGGGCCCTCCTTAATCCCCATCACCTATTTAACCCATTCCCTTAGCCACCTCCCCTCTGGTAATCATCAGTTTGTTCTCTATAATTAAGAGTCTTTTTCTTGATTTATGTATCTTGCTTTTATTTTTTCCCCTTTGTTCATTTGTTTCTTAAATTCCACATATGAGTGAAATCACAGAGTATTTCTCTTTCTGTGACTGACTGACTTCACTTAGCATTATACACACTAGCTCCATCCATGTCGTTACAAATGGCAAGATTTCTTTGCTTTTTTATGGCTGGATAATATTCCATTGTGTATATATACCACCTTTTCTTTATGCATTCATCTCTCAGTGGACACTTGGGCTGCTTCCAAGTCTTGGCTATTGTAAATAGTGCTGCTATAAACACAGGGGTGCATGTATCCCTTTGAATTAGCGTCCTAAGGTTTTTCCTTTTTGTAGTGTGACTTCCTGTGAAGTCTTTTTAAAGTGTTCAGCTTAATTTTTACAAAAATAGGAACTTTGATGCTCATTTCATTAGTTTATATAATGGTTAACTAAGTTACTTAACTGAAAAAGGCATACAATTGACATAGTAAGGCGTAGGGAAACACAGGTGACTTAGGGTAAGCAGACAACTTGCTGGTGGCAATATGCCCCTGGGTGTTAGTGATGACTTCTAGCTGGCATAGTCGACATGTTGTGGCTGTGAGTTGCCACCGTTGACGGTTGGAACCAAGTACTCCACGTTAGAGTTTATTTCGAGAACATCTGTATGCCTTAGAGGATATAAGATCTGGCTTTTAAAAGGATTTCTGTAGTATATTTTTCAGTGGAAACCTAGGTCTTTTATAGTTCAGTTAAGGCTTCAGTGTCATCCATGGTAAGGATAGAAACCTTAAGTTCTCAGAAGAGGTGGTAATTAAACCTAACTTAATTAAAAGATTGTTTCAACTTCTTGTGTGTGAAATTATTTTGTTTAGTTAATTCATGTAGTCTAAATTAAGATACTGCCTATTCTTGTATTTACCAGTTAGCTTTAGATATGAAAAATTGTTCAATGATTAAGGCTGGCCCAGACAAACTACACTAGATGAACAGATTGCTGTTACTGCTGGTATTTTTGGTTTAGTTTAGTTTATTTATTTATTTTGAGAGAGAGAGAGTTGAGAGCAGGGGTGGGACAGAGAGAGGGAGAGAGAATCCCAAGCAGGCTCCACACTGCCACCGCAGAGCCCTATGGGAGACTCGAACTCACGAACCGAACCGCAAGATTATTTGACCTGAGCTGAAACCCACTTGAACACTTAAATCGACTGAGCCACCTAGGCACCCCTGTTGTTCTCTAAACGGATTTTGTTAGAGATTGTAGTTGACTCACTGCAGCTCTGCATCACCCCTAGAGAGACCCTTGAGAGTAGAAAATTGGTAGATAACTGATTTTTGCTCCCTTCTTACAAGGGCAGGGTATCTGTAACTTGGTTTTCTGCATGAAATTTTGAGGCTGAACTACCAGTCCGAGTGGCACTGCTTGTTTTGGATTTGGTGCAATGCAGCTGTCTAGGGTTGAATTTTAAGTATGATTTCAGTTACTAATCTCTGTTTGAATCAGTCTGGGTATTTGACCATTTGTTATTCTACCCCTATTCTAGCCTTTCTGTTGTAAAGTGTAGGAGTTGTTACAGGAATCCAAACATCTAGAATTTAGGGGGAATGCCTTCTGTTTGCAAAGCAGTATACTTAAGCTGCATCTTAATTTTTGTCATCATTGTATCAGATTTAATGGAAATATTCATCATTGTATAATATTGAAGTTCTAAACAAATGGATATCAGTGTAATATATGAGATCAAGAGGTAGAAAGGAAGCCAAAGGTCTCCTTGGAGAAACTTTTCAGATGTTTCACTAGTATTTTACTTTTGATTTGTTTTCTCTAAATTCTGTTCTAACCTGGTTTTCCTTTTTTCTTTTTCAGTGATGATCACATAAAGTTTTTCTGCTTTCAAGTACTGGAACATCAAGTTAAATACAAGTAAGGCTTTTCTCACTGTTTTGACTCTGAAATTTGTGAGGAGAGACCATTTTCTAATTTAGTTTTTTTCTGGGAAAATCATAAGCTGTAGGTTGACAGTGCATAAGTCACATCCAGTTTATAGATGTGTTTTGATTTATCCCAAAGTGTTTTAAAAATACTGACTTCATTGGTTACAATAAAAAAATCCAGACATTTCACACAACAAATTAGATTTCAAGCTTCTCTGGAAAAATCAGAAGATCTAGCAACAGCAAACCTGTTTTCTACATGATAACTCTGTTAGAGGTTAGTGGCAGAGTGGCCACTTGCATTTAGAAACCTGCCTCAAGCAGAAAACAGTGAATCGCTGCTCAGAGGACCCTTAGTTTGCCTGTCGATTTATTTTGTAAGTCACAGACCTCAAAACATAGCCATATTTCCATTTGAAAAATTCCACAGCTACCATTGTATTTTCACGTGAGCTGAACCTTAAACTAAGATCAGTGGTTGATATGCTACCTACCAGGCCCACCTGGTCTTTTCTTTAAAGCCGTGATGAGAAGCATTATCAATTTATTTTAGGAAGTTTTAAGTAATTGAGTGTTACATAGATTTTTCCCTTTCAAATATATGGGGCTGTTTCTTTTTAAACCACAGACACCAAATACAGGCGTTACTATTTTTCTTCTCTATTTTGGACAGATACTCAGAACTAACTACAGTTCAGCAACAACTAATTAGGGAGACGCTCATCTCTTGGCTTCAAGCTCAGGTAAACTAGTAATTTTATTCCGTACCTCATATTGCCAGATACTTAAATTTTTAGTTTTGTAAGAGTTTAGAATTTTACCTCAGAAATGTTGGACATTTATCCTCCATTTGATCCCATAGCTCTTTTAGAAAGTGCTGATTTCAAAGATCATGGGTATAAGAAAGCCTCGCAATAATTTAAAATTATGTCAATAACTGAAACTGTCATGCTTTCCATGACACATTGTTGAAACTTGGTTTTAAAATAGTTTGTTGTTGTTTAACTACTTGACAGAAACAGATACTTTGTTTACTTTTAAACATGAGCCCTCCTGGACAGCCTCTTTACAAAGGGTGGGGGGATCTTAGAGTTTTTTGTTCATGTTGTGTTCTTTTTTGTTAATTTTAACTAATCTTAACATGTAAAGTAGTAGTTATGTAGGTGGAATTTTTATTTTCCTTAAAGAGCAAACAGCTAGAAGAAAAGCAGTTAGTAAAAGGAATAAGTAGTAAAACTCTTACATGTGAAACTTTTCTCTAAAAGTGTGAGAAAGAGAAGTAACCATCTTTGACTGTTTTCCACCTGGATAATCACTTAAATACTTTGGTAATTTTTAAGCATATTTGTTGCATAGCTAATCTAGATTGTGTAGAGGTTTGGTGAGTTTTTGCCTATCAATGATAAATAGGAAAACAGTATGAGAGTTTCCAGTTTACATTTAATTTCAAGGACAATTTCTCTGTTTGTCAGATGCTGAATCCCCAACCAGAGAAGACGTTTATACGAAATAAAGCAGCCCAAGTCTTCGCCTTGCTTTTTGTTACAGAATATCTCACTAGATGGCCCAAGTTTTTTTTTGACATTCTCTCAGTAGTGGACCTAAATCCAAGGGGAGTAGATCTGTACCTC
The DNA here is from genome assembly GCF_016509475.1 of Prionailurus bengalensis. NCBI lineage: Eukaryota > Metazoa > Chordata > Mammalia > Carnivora > Felidae > Prionailurus > Prionailurus bengalensis. The sequence continues at coordinate 89,643,784 of NC_057358.1, forward strand.
CGAATCCTCATGGCAATTGATTCAGAGTTGGTGGATCGTGATGTGGTGCATACATCAGAGGCAAGTAACTTCCCATTAATTGTTAGTTGATTTTTTTTAAGTTTATCCATTTTGAAAGAGAGCATGCGTGAGAGAATCCAGTTCGTGAGCACAAGAGGGGCAGACGGAGAGAGAAAGAATCCCATGCAGGCTCTGTGCTGAGCCCAATGCAGGGCTCAGTCCCAAGACTGTGAGATCATGACCTGAGCTGAAATCAAGAGTTGGATGCTCAACCAACTGAGCCACCCAAGTGCCTGTAATTGTTAGTTTTTAATGAAGATTTTGTAGGAGGTGATGGGCACATAATAAAAAAACAGTGGGATGTCTCTTTTATTCAGAGACACATTGTCTTTTTTTTTTTTTTAATTAAAAAAAAATATTTTTTTTAACGTTTATTTTTGAGACAGAGTGCAAGCAGGGGAAGGGCAGAGAGAGAGGGAGACACAGAATCTGAACCGGGCTCCAGGCTCTGAGCTGTCAGTACAGAGCCTGACATAGGGCTCAAACCCATGGACTGTAAGATCATGACCTGAGCTGAAGTCAGATGCTTAACACACTGAGCCACCCAGGCATCCCTGGAGACACGTTTTCTTTTCTTTTTCTTTCTTTCTTCTTTTTTTTTTTTTCCAGTTATTTATTTTTGTAATCTCTACATTCAAGATGGGGCTCAAACATCCCCAAGATCAAGAGTTGTATGCTCTTCCAACTGAGCCAGCCAGGTATCCCCAAATTTTTGCAATGATTATAAATTCACCCATTTTTAATTTTGTTCTACAAAGGAACTTGAACTGGCCTTTCCCCCCAAGTGTATGTTGAAATTAGAGTATTACTTTAGAGGGTTGTTTGGGTTTTTTTTTTTGGTTTTTGTTTTTTTGGTGGTTTTTGGGTTTTTTTGTTCATTTGTTTCGTAATGAGGCAAGTACTTTCTCCAATGAAGTACACAAATTGGTTCTCAGGAATTTTTGAAGCAATGCGGTCTGTATTTACTCCTGCTATATAGTTAGTGAGGAGGTATCGTTGCTTATCAATCTGTGCCCTTTCTTCTGTATTCTCAATTACACAGCCCATCACCTTAGTCTTTATTTCTTCATTATCTGATATAACTTTTCTCCTTATTCTTTCACTTTTTTTATATATATATTTTTTCAACGTTTATTTATTTTTTGGGGGACAGAGAGAGACAGAGCATGAACGGGGGAGGGGCAGAGAGAGAGGGAGACATAGAATCAGAAACAGGCTCCAGGCTCCGAGGCATCAGCCCAGAGCCTGACGCGGGGCTCGAACTCCCGGACCGCGAGATCGTAACCTGGCTGAAGTCGGACGCTTAACCGACTGCGCCACCCAGGCGCCCCGAGCATCTGACTCTTGATTTCAGCTCAGGTCATGGTCCCAGGGTCATAGGATCAAACCCCCCATCAGACTCCATGCTGAGCACTAAGCATGGAGCCTGCTTGAGATTCATATTCTCTCTCTCTCTCTCTCTCTCTCCCTCTCCCTCCCTCCCTCCCTCCCTCTGCCCCTCTCCCCCGGGGCGCTCTATCTCTCTCTAAAATAAAAAGAAGCTTTTTTTTTTTTTTTCAACGTTTATTCATTTTTGGGACAGAGAGAGACAGAGCATGAACGGGGGAGGGGCAGAGAGAGAGGGAGACACAGAATCGGAAACAGGCTCCAGGCTCCGAGCCATCAGCCCAGAGCCTGATGCGGGGCTCGAACTCACAGACCGCGAGATCGTGACCTGGCTGAAGTTGGACGCTTAACCCACTGCGCCACCCAGGCGCCCCTTCTTTCACTTTTTTTAATGGTTTATTTATTTTGAGAGCACGTGGGCAGGGAAGGGCAGAGAGAGAAGAGAGAATCCAAACAGGCTCCGTGATGTCAGTGCAGAGCTTGACACAGGTCTTGATCTCACAAAAAAAAAACCGCAACGTCATGACCTGAGCCAAAATCAAGAGTAAGATGCTTAACTGATTGAGCTACCCAGGCACCGCACTTTCTCCTTATTCTTTTTTTTTTTTTTTTTTTTTTAATGTTTACTTATTTTTGAGAGAGAAGCAGTCCAGGCTCTGAGCTCTTAGCACAGAGCCAACATGGGGCTTGAACTCATGAACTGTGAGATCACTACCTGAGCCAATGTTGGACACTTAACTGACTGAGCCACCCAGGCACCCTTCACCTTCTTCTTAAGGGACACAACAGGAATTGCTTGATTCAGGAGTATCTGGGTGGATCAGTCAGTTAAATGTCCGACTTTGGCTCAGGTCATTATCTCACGGTTTGTGAGTTTGAGCCCTATATTGGGCTCTGCACTATAGTGCAGATCCTCTGTGTCCCTCTCTCTCTGCCCCTCTCTATCTCAAAAATAAATAAACATTAAAAAAAATTGCTTGATTCAAATGTGTAAAATAATTTAAAGTCATATGTCAGAGATACTTAAAACTGTAAAGGTTATTATCATGCATTTAAATTATTACCATTCCTGCAGAATGTATAAAGATGTTGATTCACTATGTTGTATACCTGAAACTAATGTAATATTGTAAGTCAACTGTACTCAAAAAAATTTTAATTAAAAACAAATTTCCACTCTCTTACGTAGGTTAAATAATCATGTTTGTATAATATTGACAAGTACCTTTTATCATATGCTTTAGATTTCTAAGTAATGCTTATTTATAGTTGGGTTTTTTTTTATTAAAAAAAATTTTTTTAATGTTTACTTGTGAGAGAGAGAGAGAGAGTAACAGAACATGAGCAGGGGAGGGGCAGAGAGAGAGGGAGTCACAGAATCCAAAGCAGGCTCCAGGCCCTGAGCTGTCAGCACAGAGCCCAATGCAGGGCTCGAACTCACAAGCCATGAGATCATGACCTGAGCCAAAGTTGATTTAACTGACTGAGCCACCCTGGCGCCCCTATGGTTTGTGTCTAATAAGAAATCTGGCGCTGTGGAATGCAACAGAAAAAGGATATTAAAAGAATCACAGGATATGATTTTAGAGTTGAGAAATAGAAAACAGTGGCAGGGAATGTGTTAACAAGTCTGGAAGTTTAGTAGTGAGGAAATTTGTGTAACTATTCAGATGTCAAAAATTATTTTGTGTGGTAATCTACTCGATGCATAAGATGTTTTATTTTGTTTTTTAGGAGGCTCGTAGGAATACTCTAATAAAAGATACCATGAGGGAGCAGTGCATTCCAAACTTAGTGGAATCATGGTACCAAATCTTACAAAATTATCAGTATACTAATTCAGAAGTGACATGTCAGTGCCTTGAGGTAGTTGGGGCTTATGTCTCTTGGATAGACTTATCCCTTATAGCCAATGATAGGTAAGTATACATATATTATCAGGATTTAAGTCTACAAAATACAGTGTGTAAAACTCATGTGTTTGAAAACGTTGTAACAGTTTTATTCTGTTGCCAGGTTTATAAATATGCTGCTAGGTCATATGTCAATAGAAGTTCTACGGGAAGAAGCATGTGACTGTTTATTTGAAATTGTAAATAAAGGAATGGATCCTGTTGATAAAATGAAACTAGTAGAATCTTTGTGTCAAGTATTACAGTCTGCTGGGTTTTTCAGCATTGACCAGGTCGGTAAATTTATGTATTAAGTTTTCAAAATTGTTAGAACAAAGTAGGACAGGTATTAATTTAAATACGCTTTCTTTTTTCCTTTTTTCCCCAATGTTGTAAACTCTCCTTGAGATTATCAATAAGGAAACACTGTATTCAGAAAGCCATAATGTTCGCTCTAGCATTTGCCTTGGACAGTAAATTATGTTGTTATATTTAATAATTATATATATGATAATACATATTATGATATATATAATATATATTATGTCTACATAATATATATAATAATACATATATAATATACACATATATTTATGTATCTATAATATATATGTATAGGTATATATGTGTGTGTGTGTGTATATATATATATATATATATATATATAATTATACCAGTTCTTAAAGTCGAAGACCTGGGATGGTACCTGCAGTTGTGCATTTTTAACAAACTCCCAGTTGAATCTGATACCATCAGTCTGTCCTTTAAATAGCAACGAACTATCCTATATACATGGCAGTGTGTTTTGACCAAAACTATACCCCGTTATAAATGTTACATTTTCACCATACTTTTGATTGTTATTCATTTGAGCTATGTACGTGGTAGCCCCATAAGAGTGAGGGCTCTGAGTGTGGTAAATAAGTAATTTAGAAACAGAATATGGAAGGGTTTTGTTTTTAAGATTTTTTTTTTTATGTTTATTTTTGAAAGAGTGCAAGTGGGAGGGGCGGAGAGAGGGAGGCAGAGGAAACAAAGCAGGCTCTGTGCTGACAGCAGAGAGCCCAATGTGGGGCTCAAACTCACAAACCGTGAGATCCTGACCTGAGCCGAAGTTGGATGCTCAACTGACTGACCCAGCCAGGCGCCCCATGAAGGTTTCTCTTTTGCCTGTGACAGTGGTAAAAAATTAAGAAATCTTTGAATTGCTGGTATGTCAGTAGTACAGCTCTCCCGTTATCCTTGCCGACAGAAGAATAGTAGTGTTTTCTTACATTGCTAACAATTGTCTTATTTATTCTGCGGTAAAAGACCTAAAATGATGAAACTAAAATCTCTAAAGAATCATCATAAGAATAATTAATGCAAATAATGTGAAGTTTAAGTTCTGACTCTTAACACTGGTATGACCTTAGGCAGGTGGTTATAATGGCAGTTCTATCTTCCTGTAGCATAGTTGAGGCTCACATAGTTTCAGAAAGGACTGTTACAGACTGTTATACTGTAGTGTGACATTAACTGTTATAGCATATTTACTAAATCAAACAATTTAGAAGGTTTTGAAACCACAGATTTCTTTTTTTAAGCTTTTATAACGGCAGTAGAAGCACATAACCGTTGGAAAGAATTGCTTGGAAGAGTACCAATGGCCAGTAACAGTAGAAGAATTCAAATTCTAATGAGTTTCCAGTCCAGGTAGTAGAATAGTTAAATTTCTGTTAAGTTTAAAATCGGTTGTAGAATTGTCACTTGATTCATACTAAAGTTGATAGAGTTTTTCTTCTTACTCTTAGGTGGGAGGTTTTAAATTGAGGTCTCTTTTGATTGCTTGTAGGAAGAAGATGTTGACTTCCTGGCCAGATTTTCTAAACTGGTAAATGGAATGGGACAGTCCTTGATAGTTAGTTGGACTAAATTAATTAAGAATGGGGATATCAAGAATGCTCAAGAGGCACTACAAGCTATTGAAACAAAAGTGGCCCTGATGCTGCAGCTACTAATTCATGAAGATGATGACATCTCTTCTAATATTATTGGATTTTGTTATGATTATCTTCATATTTTGAAACAGGTAAGTCCTTGTTTTAATCTTTTTGTCCAGTACATAATATAGAAGAGCCACAGAGAATTGAAAAATACAGGAAAAAAGAAAATACCTGTCATTCTAGCTAGCTACATTTACTGTTAAATATTAATGTCTTCCCATCTTCTTTTTTTTTCCAACTTCTTAGCCAGAAAACAAGAATGGCCAAAATCTAAAATTTGCTAGATTTTAACAAGCTCCAGAATTAGCTGTAGGTTTACGTTATTTTTTCATTTTGAATCTGTGTATGTTTGTTTTTAAGTAGGCTCCATGCCAAGCGTGGAGCCCAACTCAGGGCTTGAACTCAAGAACCTGAGATCAAAACCCAAGCAGAGCTAAGAGTCGGATACTTTAATCAACTGAGCCACCCAGGTGCCCCTGTGCTTGGTTTTAAATATAGTAGAAATTTTGTTAAATAAACATCATTCGTTATTTTAACTAAATATACATTATTTCTTATAAATAATTTTTTACAATTAAAAATCTCTCCTTACAGAGTTGTTTCCAATAAGGACTTAAAATGTAGACAGTAATAGTCTCCATGTTAGGGCTTGTAGCCATTTATTTATTTTTGTTCATTTTTTTTCTTTTAATATTTATTTTTGAGAGAGAGAAAGCGTGCATGCAAGCGTGGGGAGGGGCAGAGAGAGAGGGAGTCAGAATCTGAAGCAGGCTTCAGGCTCTGACAGCACAGGGCCCAACGTGGGACTCAAATTCACAAACTGTGTGATCATGACCAGAGTGGAAGTTGGAGGCTTAACCAACTGAGCCACCCAGGCGCCCCTGTTTATTTTTGAGAGAGAGAGAGTAGAGGAGGGGTAGAGAGAGGGAGAGAATCCCAAGCAGGCTCCGTGCTGTCAGCACAGAGCCCTACAACATGGGGCTTGCTCCCACAAACCATGAGTTTATGGCCTGAGCTGAAATCAAGAGTTAGACGCCCAACCTACTGGGCCACCCAGGTGCCCTGAGAAGTTGCTGATTTTTTTGTTGTTGTTTTAAAGCGTTTTTTTATTTTATTTATTTTGAGAGAGCACAAGCAGGGGAGGGGTAGAGAGAGAGGGAGAGAGAGAGAATCCCAAGCAGCTTCCACACTATCAGTGGGCTTGAACTCATGAACCAAACTGTGAGATCATGACCTGAGCTGAAATCAAGAATCGAACACTTAACTAACTGAGCCACCCAGCTCCTCAAGAAGTTAGTAATTTTTAAAAGGCTGCAGGCCCTGGGGTGCCTAGTGGCTCAGTGATTAAGCATACAACTCTTTATTTTGGTTCAGGATGTGATCTCATGGTTCCTGAGATTGAGCCCCACATCTCTGCACTAACAATGCAGAGCCTGCTTGGGATTCTCTCTCTGCCCCTCTCTCTGTCCCTCTCACTCAAAATAAATAAGTAAATTTTTTTTTTTTTCAATCACACAGCAGGGCAGATTTATTAAAAACAAATTAATAACTTCTCATTATGTCATTAGATGAGAAAACCATTGCTATTTTATTTACATTTGATTAGTTGAATCAAGTCCAGCTTAAAATGATTTTTTTCCAAACTGAGTTTAGCTTCTGTATTATTGTTGAAAACATAACACATGTCTGCATACATACCTTAAGAAATTTCAAGTAACAGAAAGACATGAAGAAAGTTAAAATGACTATTGGTGATTCCACTGTATGTCTCTTAATGGATTTCTAGCATTTTTTCTTTTTTTTTTTTGCCTTGTTTGAAAATAAGGGAAGACCATACTTTACTGTCCTGTAAACCTCTTGGCTGAATACATTATAAATAATCCTTAGAGTTGAAATTCATCTATGTGTCAAGTTATTTACTAGAAATGGACTTGCTAGATTTTAGGTTAGGTGCATTTTAAATACAGAAAGGTACTACCAAACTGCCCTCCACAAAAGTTGTGTGCATGTTTTAAAAGGTCTTAATTGATGAAAAAAACATTTTGATGAGTACGACTTTAGGAAACCTAATAAATTATTGCTTGCTTTTTTTTTTAACAGCTTACAGTGCTCTCGGATCAGCAAAAAGCTAATGTAGAGGTAATTGACTTATTTTTGCTTCTTATAAAGTGATACCAGAATTTGTGACTGCAGTCTGTCTTGAAATATAACAACTTCAAAATATGTCAAAGGAAACTGACCCAAGATATTTATTCTTAATTTTAGGCAATCATGTTGGCCGTTATGAAAAAACTGACTTACGATGAAGAATATAACTTTGAAAATGAGGTAAGAATTTTCGTTGGGAAGAAATCAGTTTTATTTACTTACCTCAAATTAACATTTTCAGTTTTTGCTTAGAGTTCTTTATTTTTTTTTTTTAATTTTTTTTTTTCAACGTTTATTTATTTTTTGGGGGGGACAGAGAGAGACAGAGCATGAACGGGGGAGGGGCAGAGAGAGGGAGACACAGAATCGGAAACAGGCTCCAGGCTCTGAGCCATCAGCCCAGAGCCCGACGCGGGGCTCGAACTCACGGACCGCGAGATCGCGACCTGGCTGAAGTCGGACGCTTAACTGACTGCGCCACCCAGGCGTCCCTAGAGTTCTTTAAATAAAACAAATATTTTAACACTCTTGCTTGTATTGACCTCCACCTTAGGTGAAATTAATAGAAGCCTCATAATCCTTCATAATACCCTCAAAAAATGCCTGTTTGGTATTTTATCCCTTTTTAAAACACTTATTGTAGCATTGAACTTCGTAAAATATTAACAATACAATTGCTGATCATATCTCACTTTGTATTTAATAGAAGTGATGAGTTGAGACCTTGTCAGTGGACCTCAGATCATAAGTGTCTATGGGAAAGTGGGAATGAAGCACTTAACTCTCTGGACTTCTTGTAGCTACAAGTTTTGTCCAGGGTTGCCAATGAGTTATTTTACACACAAGGATCATCAAGTGCTTTCTATCAACTCAAGCGTGGTTTATACTATTTTGCAATGTGCTAAGTGTTCAATTCCCCATCTGAGGCTTTCAAAAACTTTGGACTATAAAAAGGTAATGGTGATGATAATGAACAAATTGCACACTTTAGTACAAAACTTGTTATATACAATATCTTTATAAGATATTACAAGATACAAGGAGTATGAATAAGGTGGTGAAGCTTTCGTGAAGCCCATTGTGAATCCATTCTGCCTCTAGGTTCTTGTCCTTAACCTCCTCCCTATACTGTTTCTGGCTCTAGGTTTTTGAGGGCTAGGGCTGTGTTCAGAAATGTTTGTTGTGAGCAGGGGAGGAAAGGCTACTAAACGTAGTAATTTTTCCTACGTAAATAAATGTTAATGAAAAAAGTACATATTAAATTTACAAGTGCAGAAAACTATGAGAATGAACCATTTACATGAATTTTAAGGTCTTTTAAGTTTTAAAATGAGAATTTAAAAATCTGTCTTAGGGTGAAGATGAAGCCATGTTTGTAGAATACAGAAAACAACTGAAGTTGTTGTTGGACAGGCTTGCTCAAGTTTCACCGGAGCTACTGCTGGCTTCTGTTCGCAGAGTTTTTAGTTCCACACTGCAGTAAGTGTGTGCCTGTTTTTGTAAGTGGTCTACCTCTTCCCTTTTACCCGTGATGATGGTCTACAATGCATAATTCGTGTAATTTATTAATCTTTGTTACTTACCAAGGTCTTATGTTGTATGTGAAGCAATGCATTTGACTCCAATTATCTTTTTTTTAATCCCTGTATAGGTAACCTGCAGTGTTATATTAGTTTCAGGTGTACATTATAGTGATTCAGCTTTACACATTACTCGGTGCTCCTCACCATGAGTGCACTCTTAATCCCTTTCACCTATTTCATCCCCTCCCCTTCCCCCCTCTGGTAACCATCAGTTTATTCTCTAGTTCTCTTTTGTTTATTTGGTTTGTCTTTCTCTCTTTTTATCTCTCTTTTTCCTGTGTCTGTTTTGTTTCTTAAATTCAACATACGAGTGAAGTCATCGGGCATTTGTCTTTCTCTGGCTTATTTCACTTAGCATTATCCTCTCTAGCCCTGTCCTTGTTGTTGTTGTCTCCATTTATGATGATCCTTGTGGGGAAACACCACTTTTGGAACATAAACAGCGAAATGTATCACGAGTCATTTCTAATTTTGTGATGTAATTTTGTTGCCTGTTAAAATTAACCATTACTATGATTTCTTAAAGAGGCTTTTGTTGGTGTTCTATAGAATGTTTATATGCAGATGTCATGTACATGTTCTCTCTTGGTAGGAATTGGCAGACTACACGTTTTATGGAGGTTGAAGTAGCAATAAGACTGCTGTATATGTTGGCAGAAGCTCTTCCAGTATCTCATGGTGCTCACTTCTCAGGTGATGTTTCAAAAGCTAGTGCTTTGCAGGATATGATGCGAACTGTAAGTATACTACAGATCATTTATTTTGAACATAATTTTCTGTTTTCACTGCAAGCTAATGGGAGTTCCTTAATTAGCATCTGTTAATACTGGGGTATTTTGATGTTACAATGAATTAAGGACAGATGTCTTAACTTTTTTCTGCTCCAGTTGGTAACGTCAGGAGTTAGTTCCTATCAGCATACATCTGTGACATTGGAGTTCTTCGAAACTGTTGTTAGATATGAAAAGTTTTTCACAGTTGAACCTCAACACATTCCATGTGTCCTAGTAAGTATATATTTTATCCTCAGTTTCTGGGTTTTTTTTCCAGGTATTTCTGCTAATGAGCAGATAGTAGTCTACTTTTATAAATTTTCTTGGAGCCAGAAGCTCTCAGAAACTCTTGAATACACTGAAACCGACCCCTCCTCTATTTCTTTAAAATAGACAGTTTCTGGCTTAATCAGTCATCTAAAACAAGTCCTCCAGGGCCTATTGGTGTCCTCAAGAATTATTTGTTAAATATACCAGGTTCCTGCCCTCTGGGAGCTAAGAAGTAAAATTTGATGGGAACAAACATGTATTGTGACAATAACAATAAAAGCCGTAAGTGAGTGCAGAAGTAGTGAAAGTGTCTCCGTTTCCTTAGATGGCCTTCTTAGATCATAGGGGTCTGCGGCATTCTAGTGCCAAAGTGCGGAGCCGAGCTGCTTACCTGTTTTCCAGATTTGTCAAGTCTCTAAAGTAAGTACGAAATATCAGCTGTTATGTGTCCTTTTTAAGATTATTAAATATGACCTATAAATTATTTTCTAAAAACCTATTGTAGATTTGTTTGTCTAAGGCTTTTTTTTTTTTTTAATGAAATGTTCTTTTTTGGTATCATAATGTTAGGACTTCATTTACTATTCATTAGCCCCCGGTACTTTGCAAATAAAGCATACCTTTATATAGAACAGCTGTCATCATTAACGGCATTAGTTATTTAATTTTTTTTTTTTAATGTTCATTATTCACTTGTGTGTGTGTGTGTGTGAGAGAGAGAGAGAGAGAGAGAGAGAGAGAGAGCACATGAGCAAGGGAGGGAGAGAGACGGAGGGAGACACAGAATCCAAAGCAGGTTCTAGGCTCTGAGCTGTCAGCACAGAGCCTGATGTGGGGCTCAAACTCATGAGCTGTGAGATCATGACCTGAGCTGAAGTCAGATGTAATGGCATTAGTTAGTTATTTAGCCAACAGTTTTATTGGTGTTATAACTGTACGCCTTCTTTGAAATTCTAAAGAATATATTTCTTATTCTTAGAAATAAATTTTTTAACCTAATCTGTTTTTTTTGGGGGGGGGGTATGAAAACTCATTCTAAGGCTTATAAGGTTGTAATTTTAAAAAATCATAGCTAGTCTTAATGGTTACATTAACGTAGAACGGAACTTTTTTTTTGTTTAGTTCTGCCCTTTATAAAGGGGGATTTGGTATTTTGAGCACTATTTACATAATTGTGATTTTTTTCTTTTGCCTTTTTTCAGTAAACAAATGAATCCTTTCATTGAGGATATTCTGAATAGGATACAAGATTTATTAGAGCTTTCTCCACCTGTAAGTATCTATCTTTCCAAATTACAGATTCTCTCCAAATATCATTGAAGCCATACGTGCCTTTAGCCTTTAATGCTAATGCCTTGTAGGCAGTTTTCTTAATGAAGGGTCAGGGTGGCAGAGAGGAAGAGGGTGTGTGCAAGGGTTAATTACTTCTGTTTACCAAAATTCTGTTGGGATTAGTAAACATCATACTAGAATTAATAAAATAGTGATAGAAAATAATCAGGAGTTGACTGATAAATTTGGCAGAATGAGGTATGGTCTGTTCTCACTGTTAAATCTTGGAAGTATCTTATGGAGAAGGAAAAATTTAATTTCTAAATTTTTTCTTATTTAGTTTATGATCATATTAGCCATTCTAAGTGACTGCTACCAGTAGAGTGACTTTTTTTGAGTAATTTAAGGCTTTGGCTAAAAATGTTTAAATGCTGGTTGATATTTTGGTATTCATTTCATCAGAAAGATTTAAATTGAGATACTTTGTAAGTATATTTTGACCTCTACATGTTTTTGTACACTGACGTTGACCCATTTTTTTCATTTTGATAAAAGTTCCTACTAAAGCTTCCACTTGAGAAGTGTTAGACATAAAATAATACTTTTGTTCTTTTCATTGAATATCAAAACTTAGGGTTCAGTGGTTACATAATTTCACTGAATGAAAGATTACTAATGAATTATATGCTTAAATTGTCTTGGCATATTACAAAACCCTATACATGAAAGAACTTCACCTAATTAATGCCAGTTTTCCCTGGCAGCTTTACAGTGACCTTATAAGACCTAGGCATTCAGAAAGTTTTATGTAGCAATATCATCTTATACATATTAGAAATCTTTGATTTTTTATACTGTTTGTATAAACAAGGGCTTAAACTATAGCTGCAATCCCTTTTTAGTATATAAAAACACTTTGTTTAGAGGCTTTTACTGAATGTTGTCTGCTTAATAGGGTCATGAGTACCCATTTTTAAGTACCGTTAATTAACTCATTTATTTTTTATTTTAAATATTTATTTTTGAGAGAGAGAACATGAGGTGGGGAGGTTGGGTAAGGGAGACCGAAGACCTGAAGTGGGCTGTGCACTAACAGCAGTGAGCCTGATTCAGGGCTCAAACTCACCAACTGTGAGGTCGTGACCTGAGTCGAAGTTGGATGCTCAACCAGCTGAGCCACCCGGGTGCCCCAGGACCTGATATCCATATAGCTGCTTTATCTTGGTGTTTTTAACCCCTAAAGCAGTGATTAGTCCTAGTGGTACTTAAATGCTTTAGCTACTTCTATATGGGGACATGCTTCTTTTAATAAATGAGGTACTCTTTTATATAAAATCACCACATAATTTGTTCTAAAACTAGATTTTTATGTAAATATTTTTAAGTTTATTTATTTTGAGAGAGAGAGAGAGTGCAAGCAGGGGAGAGGCAGAGAGAGAGGGAGACTCTCAAGCAGTCTGCACTGTCAGTGCAGAGCCCAGCACAGGGCTATGATTCATGAAACTGTGGGATCATGACCTGAGCCGAAATCAAGAGTCGGACTCTCAACCAACTGAGTCACCCGGGCACACTTTTTATGTGATTTTTCTTAGGTTTATTTATTTTGGGAGAGACAGAGACAGGGAGAGGGGCAGAAAGAGAGGGAAACAGAGAATCCCAAGCAGGCCCTGCACTGTCAGTGTGGAGCCCCATGCGGGGCTCAATCTCACGAAACTGTGAGATCAAGACCTGAGCTGAGATCAACAGTCTGATGCTTAACCAACCGACTGAGCCACCCAGGTGCCCCATGTGATTTTTTAACAGGGAGCTTTAGTGTTGGATCTAGAGTGCACTCTGGTATTTTCACCCTCCTTTTGATCCCTCCCAAAGTAAAAAGTAATAAAAATCATAAACGTAATGTAAAAAAATAATAAAAGTCATTAATAAGAATTGACCAGTGTATGGGATATTTACCTATGCTTGAATGAGAACTATTTCTTCCATATGCAGTCTTATTTTCATACATTCTAAAGTAACAACTGGTGTGTGTGTGTATGTGTGTGTGTGGTGTGTTTATTGTGTGGTTTTTATTGTTATTCAATTCTTAAATACTCCTCAAAATATTTACCTGTGTGATCTTTGTATTAACATTCAGAGCACCTTTACACATCTCATTCGCCTCGTAACAGTTTTACAAATAAGATTGTTCTCAAAAGTGAACAAGTTAGAAGGTAACTAATAATTTATATGACAGTTTATTGTTTTATCAAGGATAGAATTAGACCTTTGATCTTTTGACCTCAAATTCCATTCTCTTTCCATTATGTGGTACTGGGAGAAAATTTGTTTTTGGTAAGTACTTGATCTACTTTTTAATAATGAGTTGATGTGATAGATTGTATCTCCTGTCCCTATCACACTAATTGTACTTAAATGAGGGGAACTGAACAACGATAAACACCAGTAGGATTAAATTTCTTTCTAGGAGAATGGTTACCAGTCTTTGTTGAGCAGCGATGATCAACTCTTTATTTATGAGACAGCTGGAGTGCTGATTGTTAACAGTGAATATCCTGCCGAACGGAAACAAGCATTAATGAGAAATCTGTTGACCCCACTAATGGAGAAGTTTAAAATTCTGTTAGAAAAGTTGATGCTGGCACAAGATGAAGAAAGGCAGGCATCACTAGCAGACTGTCTCAACCATGCCGTTGGATTTGCCAGGTGAGTGTGATTGCAGTTAAGATTGTAAAGTGAGTATGCATACACAGAACACACATCAAGAACCATTTACTTGGATCTTTTAGCACTGGGTGCACACGCACACACACACAAAATAATTGGGCACACATATCCATGTTTTGAAAACTGGATTGTCCAGAAAATTATCTAAACCTTTCTTCTCTATATCCAATAAATTAGAAGATTTAACTGAAGAAGGGACTAGGTCACATAACATTTTGCATTTCTGGTTTGATAACTATCCAAATCCTTGATCATCTGACTTCTTTGGTATAAGTTGATTGTATATTTAGGGGCATTAACTGAAGAGTTTATATACTAATGACATGTGGAGACATCTTGGATCAGTTTAGGTACTTAAACCAACTTGAGCCACTCAGGCACCCCTGGATCAGTCTTGGTTCTTTAAAGATGAAGTCTTGAGGTTTCTTTCTAGCTCTTGGATTGTGTCCTGAAGACCACCCCAACTGCCTTTTTTTTCCTCTTTGCCCATACATTTTATTGGCAGACAATAACGCATGAAAGCTGGATGGAGTGGTTGCTAATGGGAAATTGCTCTATAGAATACTTCAGTGTAAAAGCTAATGTTAGGATATATAAATAACTTGAATTCTAAAGACTGTTTTCTAAATTTAAGTCAGTAGTTTGCAGATTGTCTAATATAGCCCAGTCATAGTAAGTGTATTTTTTTTTCTCTTTTCTGCTTGCTTTATCAGGATTTTAGTAAAACATTTAAGTAGATTTTCATTAGAAGGCTTGTATTAATGACCTGTCATTCGTTTAACCTGAGCCTATTCTGGAATGGTAGCTAGAAGCGATAGTATGCAAATAACTGTATTAGCCGAAGATGGAAGCAGTTGTGACATAGAAAATAGATAATTGGCAGGGCACCTGGGCAGTTCAGTCAGTTGAGTGTCCAGCTCTTGATTTCTGCTCAGGTCATGATCTCATGGTTTGTGAGTTCGAGCCCGCATTGGGCTCTGTGCTGACGGCATAGAGCCTGCTTGGGATTCTCTCTCTTCCTCTTTGTCTGCCCTTCCCCTGCTTGCTTGCCTGCTCACTTGCTCTCAAAATAAATGAATAAAATTAAAAAAAAAAAAAAAAAAAAGAATTGGCTTCTTAGTTCTGTCAGTTGTGTGATTTATTGTGTTTTGTTTTTTTTTTAAATAATATTTATTTTTGAGAGAAGCACAGCGTGAGTGGGGGAGGAGCAGAGAGAGAGGAAGACACAGAATCCAAAGCAGGGTCCAGGCTCTGAGCTGTCAGCACAGAGCCTGATGCAGGGCTCGAACCCACAAACTGCGAGATCATGCCCTGAGCTGAAGTTGACCCTCAACTGACTGAGCCACCTAGGCGCCCCAATTGTGCATTATTTTTAATTACTCCATAAAACTTCCAAAGAATAAAGCTAAAACTAGTTGCTTGATTTTGCTTATGTAGTCGAACCAGCAAAGCTTTCAGCAACAAGCAGACTGTGAAACAATGTGGCTGTTCCGAAGTTTATCTGGACTGTTTACAGACATTCTTGCCAGCACTCAGTTGCCCCTTACAAAAGGATATTCTCAGAAGTGGAGTTCGGACTTTCCTTCATCGAATGATTATTTGCCTAGAGGAAGAAGTTCTTCCATTCATCCCGTCTGCCTCAGAACACATGCTCAAAGATTGTGAAGCAAAAGACCTCCAGGAGTTCATTCCTCTTATCAACCAGATTACAGCCAAGTTTAAGGTACCACAGACCTTCAGAGCTCAGAGAATCACCTGACTTACAAATTAGACGTATTTTGGCATTTGCCCCTTGGCTTATTTTTTAAGTATAAGTCACTTGAGGGCATGGACCATAGGTCTTGTGGTCAACCCCTGTCTAGCACACTGCCTGACACATAGGACATCCTTAATAAATGTTTTAGTAAAAACATTTTTTCTGCTCTTTGCAAAAGAAAACTATTAGTCTGCTCTTTTAGAAGAGCAAATAAAAATGACATTGAGTACTAACGGTCTAGGGGTAAATGAAAAGGATTGTAACTTGGGTACCCAAGCAGGAGTTTGAAATTAATTCAGTGTACTAAAGTCACTTTTATTGTACAAGGAGATTTAAGGCAAATATAAGCCGCGTAATAAAATTTACTAACAGTGCTTTCTGTGTTCAAAATCTGTTCTAAGCCTTTTTTTGTACATTCATTCAATCCTAACAGCCCTAGAGATAACTGTATTTTATATATGAGGAAATTGAGACAAAGATGTTAAGGAGTTTGCCAAAAAGCATGTAAAGCCTTGAAAGCCCAATCATATAAATTCTGCTAAAAATTTAGCAAAAGAGAATTCGTTTCTTGAGAATTTAAATTTGAATATATTCCATGGCGATACTTGATGGTGAAATACGTCTGAGTCCCTATTATTTTAACCTGAATCTTGGGCTGTAGGCAATGAGCTAGCAATTTTGAAGATTTCAATAATGCACATGTTCAATGTAGATTTTTGTTTTGACATTGGTATTTGCTAACAAAATTATGTAAATATATTAAATTCTGGATAAAGACTATGTAAAACATGTTTTTTCTGTTTCATATAAATTATCTTACTCATTTCTGAAGTAGTAACAGTTTTTTTTATCTTCAGATACAGGTATCTCCTTTTTTACAGCAAATGTTCATGCCTCTGCTTCATGCAATTTTTGAAGTGTTGCTCCGACCAGCAGAAGAAAATGACCAGTCTGCTGCTTTAGAGAAGCAAATGTTGCGAAGGAGTTACTTTGCTTTCCTACAGACAGTCACAGGCAGCGGGATGAGCGAAGTCATAGCAAATCAAGGTGGGGGTGCCGATACTGTCTGCTTGAGGCCTTGTCACAGTTGCAGTTGCACGTCTGTAGGAGTAAGAGCTCATTGAAGTGAACACCAAACTTCTAAGGTGGTTGTATGTTCGCACCTGGGTTGACAGTTCATTATCATCAAGGTGAAAATCTATTTCATGCAGAGGACCTTAAAATTAATTTGTATTCAGTTCCCTTTTTCCTAGGGCAGTATTTTTTTTTTTAATATTTGTAGTTTCAATTATTTTTTTAAGTTTATGTATTTTGAGAGAGACAGACAGTATGAGCGGGGGAGGGCAGAGAGAGGAGGAAGAGAGAATCCAAAGCAGGCTCCACGCTGTCAGCACAGACCCTGACACGGGGCTCAAACCCCCAAAACAGCGAGATCATGACCTGAGCTGAAACCAAGAGTCAGATGCTTAACTGACTGAGCCACCCAGGAGCCCCCTAGGGCAGTTTTCTTTAATTGGTTCTTTAGTAGTATAAATAGCATGGTGGCACCTTACCAGCATTGACCTGACAATTGAGTCTCACTGGCCAGCTTGCCATCTTGAAATTAAAAATAAATGGGACTGTATGGATCAACATAGAGAATTTTGCTACGTAAGAAATCCAGAGGTCAGGATAACAAGAGAATAATTACTTTTTAATGTTTTATGCTTAAAATTTAGCCAAGTTAATAAAAATTGAGGGATCTTACCAATTCTGTAAATGCTTTTGTCTTGTTACACTATATGAAGTGAAAGCTTCAGGTTGCTTTTCTAGGTCTTTTAAAAATTAAACTCAAGTTTTTATTTTGCTTCAGGTGCAGAAAATGTAGAACGAGTTCTGGTTACTGTTATCCAAGGAGCAGTCGAATATCCGGATCCAATTGCCCAGAAAACGTGTTTTATCATCCTCTCCAAGTTGGTAGAACTCTGGGGTAAGATGATTAAAGCAAAACAAAACACTTCATTCCACAGCTTGTTTCCTAAGACTCTTAGAGATGAAGTGGAACCCCAGCTATAACATGGACGAGAGCTGGGAGTTGATTTTCCCCTCATGATAGTTGACTTTCTTTTTATGCAAGATGAACATTTGACTTTTCTCGACAGGAGGTAAAGATGGACCAGTGGGATTTGCTGATTTTGTTTATAAGCACATTGTCCCTGCATGTTTCCTAGCACCTTTAAAACAGACCTTTGACCTGGCAGATGCACAAACAGTATTGGTAAGCACCTCGGAATCTTTGTTCACCTTGTGTACATCTCATGTATTCTAATTCACAGTTTACTTAATGCCAGATTGACTATATTAGTCTCATTGGCCCACCCCCACCGTTTTTTAAATTTCAAATTAGGATTCACTTTTAAAAGGTTGATCTCTTCTGGATCTTTTGTGGGTTCTTACTGAATCCTGATACTGAAGTTTAGAATATAAAATCCAGCTCCTTCAACTTTAACAGTCCTTTTTCAAGGACTGTGAAAGGATACATTATATAAACATTGTTTAAAGCTTGGTTAAGTTATACTTTTCCACTGCTTTCATTCTAAACCTTGCTCTTAATGGTATTTTCCTAACCATTAAAAGTAACTTTCTCTTGCTCAAGTAATAGTTTCCCTAGCTCTTACTTTCAAAATACTTAATTTCAAGCAGTGCCCTTTAACCATTTCCCCAAAACCTAGTAAAAGCTAGTTTTTGTCATTTGATTTACTGCATTAAGACAGCATTTTTGTATTTTTTCCCTTTTTCTCTCCAACCCACTTACTCCACATGCTGGTCACTTTCCTTCCTCTGTCTCTTGTTTGGAAGTAATTGTTAATGAGCAGTGGCCAGGGAAATAAAAAGACAAGTGGGATCACTAACCAAAAATTGACTGTATTAAAATTCTCAACCTTGTTGTTCATAGGCTTTGTCTGAATGTGCGGTGACATTGAAAACAATTCAT
This sequence comes from Prionailurus bengalensis, assembly GCF_016509475.1. Lineage (NCBI taxonomy): Eukaryota > Metazoa > Chordata > Mammalia > Carnivora > Felidae > Prionailurus > Prionailurus bengalensis. The sequence goes on from NC_057358.1 coordinate 89,662,607, forward strand.
CTCAAACGGGTAAGCTTTGTACTCCACGCCCCTTCGTTTTAATCTTACACATAGATTTGTTAACATTTTGGGTTTTTTTTTTTTTTTTTTTTTTTAGAAAAGCACAAGCGGGAGAGGGGCAGGGGAGAGAGAGAGAATCTCAAGCAGACCCCACGCTTAGTGCTGAGCCCAACATAGGGCTTGATTCCACAACGCTGGCATCATGACCTGAGCCTAAATCAAGAGTTGGACACGAGCCCCCCAGGCACTCTGCCAAGCACTATTCAAAAGCTTTATATTTCTTAACTCATCCACTCCTCACAATAACTTCCATTTTTCATATGGGAAAACTGAGGCTCAGAGAGGTTAAGTAACCTCAAGTTGCTAGAAATTTGCCAGAGTCGGACTTCAAACCAAAGCAGTCTGACTCCAGACTCTCTGTTCTTAATCACAATGCCATATTGTGTTTGAAGTATACATGTGTTGTTCTAATTCATTTTTATGCATTATTTTAATATCAAGGAAGAAAATAATTGAGTTCTAATTATCTTAATTTTTAGGGCCCAGAATGTGTTCAGTATCTTCAACAAGAATACCTGCCTTCCTTGCAAGTAGCTCCAGAGATAATTCAGGTAAGAGTTGTCCCAGCAGATTCCTTTTAATTTAATTAAAGAAATATGACTGTGTAGTTCAATTTATATTTGGATTCAAGAAAGTCAAGCTGCATTCAACTTGATGTTTTACTGTATACAGGATAGTAAGAGTTGAAACTTCGGGGGTATGTGAAACTGAATGGGAAAAAATTGTATTTTTATTTTCACTAAACTTTAACCAGAAATTTAATTTCCTACCATGGTGTAGGTGACAAATCATAATGCCATTCCCATTGCCTGTGACTTTGTCCCTGGTAGAAATCACAGATGTTTTCGTTTCACATTAGTTGTTCCAGGAATCTCAAAATACTGTGTACGCTCCAAGATTTTGAAATTTTAAGTTAACACCCCTAGACCTTGTTGTCTCAGTCAGCATCTCTTACTGTTCCACCACATATCAAAAATATTTTTGAGGGGCGCCTGGGTGGCGCAGTCGGTTAAGCGTCCGACTTCAGCCAGGTCACGATCTCGCGGTCCGGGAGTTCGAGCCCCGCGTCAGGCTCTGGGCTGATGGCTCAGAGCCTGGAGCCTGTTTCCAATTCTGTGTCTCCCTCTCTCTCTGCCCCTCCCCGTTCATGCTCTGTCTCTCTCTGTCCCAAAAATAAATAAAAAACGTTGGAAAAAAAATATTTTTGATAACCAGAAGTCATTATAATTAGTTTCCTTTCTAATCCCATGTGTTATAAATGTATATATATTTTAAATGTTTTTAATGTTTATTTATTTTTGAGAGAGAGAAAGAGAGGCAGAACGTGAGCAGTGGACGGGCAGAGAGAGGGAGACACAGAATCTGAAGCAGACTGCAGGCTCTGAGGTGTCAGCACAGAGCCCGATGCGGAGTTTGAACTCACAGACCGTGAGATCATGACCTGAGCTGAAGTCAGACGCTTAACCAACTGAGACACCCAGTATTTTAAAAAAACATTCTAGGGGTGCCTGGATGGCTCAGTCGGCTAAGTGTCCGACTCTTGATTTTAACCCAGGTCATGATCTCCTGGTTCCTGGGTTCGAGCCCCACATCGGGCTCCATGCTGACTGTGGAGCCTGCTTGAGATTCTCTCTCTCTGCCCCTCACCCCCGCTCAAAATGAATTAAAAACAAGAACACAATGCTTTAAAAAAAAAAAAAAAAACTAAAAGTCCAGTGGGCTCCCCAGACTGCCAAAGGGCACCCTAGCACACAAACCTGTTCTGAAGATTTGTGCTGGGGGGTTCATTGTACATGTGCCAAGCTTATCAATGCTTAATTTTTAAAATCTGAAACTGTATTTTGAAGTAAGCATCTGGAATGCAGTCTTACATTTTTATATATTACAAAGTAATTTTTATAATGGTATTCAGTTATTTTCTTGGCATGTAGTTACCCCAACTTACCTAGTAGCACATAGATCTAATTGAGGTATCAGAGTTTTGATTACAACCAGAGTTAGACTCTCTTGAAGGGATTCTAAGAATTGTTCCTTCAGCAACAGTGTTTTTTAAAAGTTTTAGGGGCGCTTGGGTGGTTCAGTTGGTTGAGTGTCCGACTTCGGCTCAGGTCCGATCTCGAGGTCCGTGAGTTCAAGCCCCGCATCGGGCTCTGTGCAGACAGCTCAGAGCCTGGAGCCTGCTTCAGAATCTGTGTCTCCCTCTCTCTCTGACCCTCCCCCATTCATGCTCTGTCTCTCTCTGTCTCAAAAATAAATAAATGTTTAAAAAAAGTTTTTTTTTAAGTTTTTATCATGCTGTTTTATGAAAGGCATTGAAAAAATTGAATGAAAAATAGGAAAGATCTCACATAAGAGTAATCATTAATGAATTTATGGTCTCATTTCATAACATGCTATCTTTAACTTCAGAGGTATTAATGAATTTTCTTAGCTATAACTTGTTATATAAGTATAAGGTAATGTTTTAATGAAAGCAGTGACCTTGCACATCAAAAATAGAAATATACCAGGTTAAGTAAAGGAAAACTATATTTCTGTCTAATAATTTGATCATAGAAGATAAACCTCCCCAGTTTTCCTTTTTTTTTCATATGTCTCATGACAACACTTTTTCAGAATTCTGTTAGAGCGCCTTAACTCTTTTTCTTTTGGTCTAGCTCTGCTCAGTTACTGCTCTTACTGGGTGAGAACAGACCCAGCAATGCAGTTTTTGTCCCACTCTCCCTTCTCAGGCGTGAGTCAATCTTGTGGGAGAACCATGTTCTCAAAAGTGAAAGCAGTCTCTGAAAAGTATCACATTTGAAACGCCATAGAACCTTTTTTGCTGAGGACCTGTTGAGTTATCCGACTACTGTAGATTTGAAGCACCTTATGACAGATGACTAGATGAGTAAAATGTGGCATTTACATACAATTGAATACTATTCAGTCGTAAAGGAAGGAAATCCTGTCACATGCTACAATCTTGAGGGAGCCTTGAGAACATTCTGCTAAACGAAATAAGCCAGTCACAAAAAGATAAATACTGCATAATTTCACTTACATGAAGTACCTAAAGTAGTCCAACTCTCAGAAACAGAAAGTAGAATGGTGGTGGCCAGGGGCTTGGTAGGGAAAGAAAGGGGGAGTTGATGTCCAGTGAGTATAGAATTTCAATTCTGCAAGATGAAAAGTTCCAGAGATCTGCTGCACAACAGTGTGCAGAGGGTTAATGCTAATGTATAGCATTATGGTGGTTAAGATGCTCAGTTATATGGATTTTTTTAATCACAGTTTAAAAAAGAAAACTGTGGATTTGATTTACAGTGAATTTAATACAACTACATTCATTCTCTCTCTCTCTCCCCTCCCATCTGGGCCCCCCAGGAGTTTTGTCAAGCGCTTCAGCAGCCTGATGCTAAAGTTTTTAAAAATTACTTAAAGGTAGGTATTTGGAAAACTTACACATATTCATATCATAAAGTAATATTTTAGAGCTGAGAGAATATATATTACAGGATACTGTGTCATACCGTAGTCTTACCAGTTATTACTTGTTTGGGGATTTCTTTGTTCTGAAACCGACTTCCAAGAATTTGCGGTTTTGGATGTTAATACATCAGAGTTTTCTATAAAGTCCCTTTCAACTAAGCTCTTAGAAAAGATCATAAAAAGTGAGGTAAGCACACTGTGTATATGCTTGAACGCACTATGAAAATGCCAGTTTCCTTTTATAGTGTGTGATGTAATTAGATAGGAGCTACAGGATTGGGACAAGTCATGTTTAAGAACATGTGCCCCCAGGGTGCCTGGGTGGCCCAGTTGGTTAGTGTCCAACTCCTGACTTCAGTTCAGGTCATGATCTCACATTTCATGAGTTCGAATCCAGCATTGGGCTCTGCGCTGATAGCATGGAGCCTGCTTGGGATGCGCACTCTCTGTCTGTCTCTCTCTCTCTCGTTCTCTCGTTCTCTCTCTCTCTCTCAAAATAAATATATTATAAAAAAAAAAAGAACGTGTGACCCTATTGAAATGAAAGAAAGGAACTAAAAATATAAAAACAGAAGTAAGAATTACTTGGTGTATCTTATTTTGAAACTTCTGAGTTGTAGAACAAACAGAACAAACTCTCTGATTTGGCAGTCAAGGCTCTTTTTACATTCATAAAATGAGTGAATTTTTTAAAAAACGCGCCAAGTTGGCAAGAAGTACCAAATGCTTATTTGGCATTCATATTGACAATTTAAATTTGTAAGGCAGAACTGTCTTGCTGTCACCCAGGTAGTCATTCAGTACTGCATCATGACTTTTCACGTAACAGGTACTGTGCTAACTGCTGCAGATATCTGTACGAGTGACTTCTCTTGCCTATAAAGAGCTTGTGCTCTGGAAATAAAATTCCAGTGTGACAGGATGAAGACGTGTTCTTTATTTTTATTACCTTCATTCAGAAAATTGGAGGGCAGAACATGCTAAATATGTTAGTAGCAAGTGACTTAGGACTAAAACAAATTGTAACTGGCTATTAAAGGTATCCGTAAGCAGATGCAGGTACAGTGTGGCAGGCTTGTGCTCCAAAAATACTAATTCATGCAGCATTTATACAAAGTCTGCTCCCAAGCCCAACATCTCTTCAGTGCTAGCATTATCTCTGGGAGAGCACTATCCTTGTTGGGAAAAGTGGATTCCTTCTTGTGTGCCTACTCTCTTTAGGTGTGATTGATCCTTATATCTTATAGATTCTCTCTTCCTCACTCTCACTTTGTCTCCCCTGCTGCTACTCCAGTATGTGTTTGTTACCTCACACTGATTCTGTGTCTCCCTCTCTCTCTGCCCCTCCCCCGTTCATGCTCTGTCTCTCTCTGTCCCAAAAATAAATAAACGTTGAAAAAAAAAAGAAACACTGAATAGTCCTCTGAAATCCATTCCCCTCATTCTTCATAAACCATATAGTTGACTACAAAACACGTTCGTGTTTCTTAGTTTGACATTCAGGCCTTTTTGTTTTCTTATATTTTGTTTTCTTATATTCTGACCTCAGACTGTCTTTCTAGTTTCTCTTGCAGGAGTGGTCTTTGCTGTTCTTCAACAGTTCTGCCTTATTAGCAGCCCTCCTCATTTATGAATTCTACCCATTTTTTTAGGCTTACCTCAAGCATGGCCTCTTTGTAAGGCTCTGTTTTGCTCATATGCCAATCCTTCTCTTCACTTAGTCAATAGATTTGTTCAATGAATGCCCAATCTGGTAGGTGCTAAGGATGCAGTGATGCAGTCCTTATCCTTAGTGAGTTTGCTGCCTATTTAGTCTGTCTAGTGCTCACTTAGCATGTACCTGACTGTGGAATATGGAAGGTAGTATGTACTATTGGGCCGGTCCCCAAAGCAGCCTCTAGCCTATTCATTCATTGTCTCCAATGGTGAATTGCAAGTATTGTTTTATAATCCAGTGAATAATAAATTCCTTAAGGGATAACAGCTGTTATCTTTAGCTCTGATGTGTTTATTTCTTCCTAAGAATTTAATTTCCCAGCGTTGCCTTTGACAGTGTGCCAGTCAGCAAACGGTGTCTGAGCATGTTTTCTTCTGCACACTTGATTCTCCTAGCCTTAGAGTTCATACCATAGTTTCACTAATTTCCCGGCCAACATCAACATAAGTTACCACTAGATTTGGTCAAATTGTCCAGAAAAAAAGTTCTTGTACCATGTGTGGATTTATGAAGCATGTAAAATGTTCTGAGTATTGACTGTATTTCGTAAAAGAGTGACTAGCCTTACTGACTTGGAGCCATTCTTCACGTGATACCTTCTGACACCAGTGCTAATTGTACTGATATTTTATTTCCAGGTATTCTTCCAGAGAGCAAAGCCCTAAGGACTGGATCTCCCTGTGCCTACTTTATGATCAAGAATTCCAGTTAATAATTTATAAAGAAGCAGTTTTTGTGTGCCATTCACACTGGTCTTTTTAACATTGCTTTAAGCTTATTGCAGTATATGTATTGGAACTTTTCCTGTAAAATGGGTGTAATTTTCTCTGAATACAGGTATGTGACAACAAGAGAAGTTGCTTGCATGCCAGTTCAAATTGTTCTATACAAAAATGCTGTTAAAAGATACAGCACGGTTATCTTAGTACCCCCCCTTTTTTTTTTACTGGAAATGTTAAATCCTTTATAAAGACCACATAGCAGGAAAACAGTGTGCTTTTTTTCAATTGCTAAATATGTTTGAACATGTTAATTTCCTTTTATGTGTGCAGACTCCCAAATATGGGGAGAATACAACAAATCAAAACTAATTTTTTGTAGATAGTCATTACATTTCTTTAAACTGTTTCGATGCCAATGTGTGTTCTACAAAAGAGAATGGTTTCATAAATTAACTGATTTAAGAGTAGGTGTCAGTGTTACACACTTTTTATAAAAAAAATAAATTTTACGTAGTGAAATCTACCATGTCTTTTTTGGAATTATTATAAATAGTCTTATTTTCTTATCTCTCCCTGATTTCCCATTTAAAGATTGCACATTTAGGCTTATGGATGATTTATTTATGCTCTCAAAACGTTATATGCAACATAGTTCTGTTGGACTCTTTTTTTGTTTGTTTTTATATTCCTTATTTTGAGAGAGGGAAAACGAGTTTAGGAGGGGCAGAGAGAGAAGGAGAGAGAGAATCCCAAGCAGGCCCTTCATGGTCAACATGGGAGTCCATTGTGGGGCTTGAACTCACAAACCCTGAGCTGAAATCAAGAGTTGGTTACTTAACCGACGGAGCCACCCAGGTGCCTCTGTTAGACTTTTTTTGAAGATGCTAGAAAAAGCATGTTTCAATCTGTCGATAGAATTTAAAATCCAATTTCCCCCTCCTTTATTGGATTTACTTAGGACACTATACCTATGTGTCAATGAGGCTTACGAGTAGCTGCCCATTTAGTTACTAAAAGTACTTACCGCTGTTTTTATTCATGGCTATGCAAGAAAGCAAGAGGAAAAGTATCAGTAGTAAGTAGTATTGGAAAACTAAGAAAGGAGGGACAAACTGAACAGGAGAATTAAATTGCTGCAGTCATATAAGTTTAAATTCTAAAAGCCTAAGGAAGATTTTAGGGGATTGTTGGTTTGGTTTTTCTTTTCAAACTTTGGCCCATGTGGTTCCCCTATGGGTTTCACGATGGGCTTCAGTGTGGTCTATAAACTCCCTTAAACTATTCTGAATGATATACGTAAATCTTTTTCTAGGGTTAATTCCATAAGTGATTTTAAACATTTTCCTTCATCATAGGACGAAGGTACTAAAGTAAATTAACAGTTGTCAGAATAGATCAGTGAAATGTATATTTCAATAAAAATACCTTCAAAAGTAGATAAGTGAGGGGCACCTGGCTGGCTCAGTCATGTAGAGCATATGACTCTTGATCTCATGGTCATGAGTTCAAACCCCATGTTGGGCATAGAGATTACTTAAAAAAAAAAAAAATACATAAAAGTTAAAAAGTGAAAGCTTGAGTGTTTCATTGATAAGTTTTCCTATACGGTGGGAAAGACCATTGGCATCTGTTATCAGAGCACTAATTTTTCAAAGTACTAACAAGTCACAGTGTAGTGGTTAAGAGTTAAGACAGGTTCCAGATCCAGAGTAAGTAGGTGCAGGTGACAGTTCTGCCAGTCACTGGTTTTTAGAAGTTTAAGCAAGTTAAATTTCTCCCTACCCCAGTTTTTGCATCTGTGAAAGTGTGAAATGAGCTTATGGTACCTGCTCATGAAGGCTTCATGCTAGCTATGGCCACTGTACTCTTAGTTCCGTATATGTGAAGGTGACACCTCTTTTTCCCCTGTCTCTTTAAAGCCCTTCAAAAGATTCACGTGTGTTCAGAGCCAAGCAAAATCAAGACATGGAAATTAAGAGTCTGCAACAGAAGTTAAACTTCATGTTCTATAATCGTGTATAATAATTCCCATTTTTTTCCCTGAAGTTATCCAGAGCACTTTATGTAGGGAGTACCATAGCAATTAGGCACCTCTGCTTCATCACAAATTACCTTATTTGTAGTTTCCAAAAACAAGCACCCAAATAATTGTCACAAGAGTGAATCTCACCTCTTAACAGATGGGGTCATTGAGCCAAAAGACAGATTTGTGTGACTTGACTACAGAACCACAAGGATTTTAAGACACCAGGTCTAGTTCTGTGTGTAACAGTTTATTTAAAGTCTTAAATTTAGTTAACCATAAGCTGGCTCACTTAATACTATTGTATATCAATATGTATCACTTATGTGGTAAATATGTGAATCAAGGCCTTTGGCTCAGCTAGTCACATTTTCTCCCATAAAACTTTTGAGCTGTGGGTCTTACTGTTGTAAGGAACCTGAACAGGTCCCCTTCTTGTCATTAGATACAAGAGAACTGAAATTGGTTGCAATTGTAAGCAGTACACATTTGTTGGAATGGTTCCATGACTTAAGCATTGTTTAAAAGTCTAATAAAGTGATTTCCTTTGTAATAACGCATTACTCTGGGCTTTTGTTATCTCCATTGTGCAAAGGACACAACTGACTTGGAAGAACATGCTTAGAGTCAGCATCTGGTGGGGAGCGTTGAGACTGCGACCCCAGATCTGTTCCATTCAAAAGACCCTGCTCTTAACCACTCTGCCTTGGTTTCCTATTTCATTCCCGGTTGCCATAGTTCTCATCCGGGAAGAATCCTTTTTCTTCCCCTCTCTCAGAAGTTCAGCCCTGGATCATCAGGAGTCTCTGTGGCCTCTCCATCAGTTGAGAAAGGCTGCGATGCAGTCAGCTGGCAGAGGGGATCACTCTTTAGGGAACAGCTGCTTCAGATCTTGGAGGCACGAATATTCAGGACCCGATTTTAACCGAGTTCTCCAATACTGCCAATTTCCAAAATATATCGCCATTTTCCAAAATACCGCTTAAAGAGAGAATGAAGACATTGCGGACTCCCTCACCCCACAACGCCAAATATATAAGAAGTGAGCTCATTTACACTAAGAATTACGTCCGGATTATTCTGAGGCGATCACGGGGCTCCACGGCGGCCTACGGTCTTTAAAGCGGCTCCCGATCGATCCCTCCAGACGATGAGATTCCCCAGTGACAGCCTCTCTCGTGTCCAGCAGTCTGCACACCTGTGACTCTTTGAGTGTTTGCGATCAGGAGTTCGCTGTTTGTCCTCCCTACTACCACCGCACGCCGCACTCTGCCGTTGGCTCTCGAGAACTGGGCGGGATTTGCAGTTGTGGGAATCTGAAACTGCTCCCTGCGCAGGGCCACCCCCCACCCCCGGCCTCACCCGGAGCGCAAGGGGGGACAGGCAGAGGGTGTGGACCGGCTCGGGCTCCAGACAGCCACCGGCCTCCCCACCCCTCGCTAGAAAGGCTCGGGAAGCCAGCCGCCGCACCACACACACAGCACAGCACCAGCGTCAGGCTGCCGAGGCCGGGGCCGGTCCGGCGGGCGTGCGCACGCGCACCGGCGCGCGCCGGCCGTCGGTCACGTGGCCCGCGGCCAGGGCTCGCGAAGCCGGAAGTGTCCCGAGGCGCAAGGAGGCCGCGGGAGCCCGCTGGCGGTGGCGCGACGGAGACCGGGCGCGGTAAGTGGGGCGGCGCGGGCGGAGGGCCCGAGCCGCGCGGGGCACGGGCAGCGAGGTGGGCACGGGCTCGCGCCGAGCGCTTCCGCCCCCTGTGGGCAGCGGGGATGCTGAGTCAGAGCGGGGGCGGGGCGGGCGACCCGACAAGCCCTGCACGACCCGAGGCCGAGCCCTCCCCGGACCTCGACTAGGTGGACGCCCCCCCCCCCCCCACCGCCCCGGGTGTCTGGGGCGTCCGAAAGCCGGTGGAATGGTCGCGCGGCCCCGGTCCCTTCCATCTCTACTCCTCGCCCCCTGGCCGGCCCTCTGACCGGGGCCCTCCCGGGTCAGCGTATAGCGACGTTGGGCAGGAAGAAAGAGGCCGTGCCCGTTACCGGGTCTGGGCCCTGGCCGCGCTGCAGAGACGGATTCCTCTTTTCCTGGGAGTTGGACCGCTTCTACCCCTCTTTATGAGCGTTGACACGATCGTCACTGTTTGAATGGATTGATTTTTCAGATGATTCAAAAGAGACGTTTCGTTTGGGTTTTAGTGATGATGACGGCGGGGATTGACGAACCGGAAGCTGGAAGCAGACGTTTATTAATATGGACACCTATAATGTAAATTCCCAAACATTCCCTTTGGGAAATGCCTTACGGGGTTGTTTTCCAGTCCGTTTCCCAGGTGTTTTTCAGTAGGTGGCCTCAAAACAAGGTCTACCCGTTAACTGTCCAGTACGTAACCAAAAACCGAGTGTTGTTGGTTTTTTGTTTTTTGGGTTTTTTTCCACTCTAGAACGCTGAATTATTTAACACAGTGGTCGAGTTTGAAAATCCTTGAACTTTGTCCGCATGCCTGTCACCAAACCTGTTCTCATCTATGGACGAATAATAACTTTCGTTTTTGGACGGTGTAAGGAAGTAGGCTTAAGGCAGAGTCACTAGTAACATACTTGTTGAGTGCTTGCCTGTAGTGTATCAAGATTTATAAAGCATACACCTTGTGGATGTGCTGAGTCATGTTTTAGCATGCTGTTATTGTGGGTTTATTGGAAAGTAGTCACCAAACTCATTTCCCCCTGATGATTGTGAAACTAGTCTGCTATCTTCATGTAGAGAAGCAGATATCTGAGCTGATCAATGTGTTTATATTTATTCACTAGGTACATATAGGTACCTAACGACACTGTTTTCCTTACAGTTATCTCAGCACAGTTACAGCAATTAGGGAAGGGTTTTCATTATTGACAAGTATTTGTAAATATTGAAAAGATAGTTGAGGAGTTTATTGTTATTACCTCAGCTGACAAAGGTGTATCCCTTACTGGTAAAAAACGAATCTTATTTTTATTGCTTATTTGCAATGAAGTGCTGTATATAACATTCCTTATCTAAATTAGATGGGTGGTAAAATTATATATCTTAGTATATCAAAGATTGTTGAAAATTGGTCATTCTTTATGTTCCTAATCTTTCTTGGAATATTGGCAGTCATTAGTTCATCACCGAATTCTAACGGAGTTCACAGGGGTATTAAGATCCCTTTTGATCTGATATTACAGCACATTTAAGGTGGCATGGTGAGACTAGGGTTTATGCTACTTAGCATACCTGATTTTTATTCCAATGGGGAGCTCAAATAGTTTAATATCCTTATAGTTATATAGCTTTCCAGTATTAAAGGACAAGGCTAGGGGTGATGCTTTTTTCTTAAGTCAACTTTTTAGAGCAGTTTTAGGTTTATGGCAAAATTAAGCAGAAGGTACAGAGATTTTACTTAATATATAATAGCCTGCACTTGCATGCATAGATAGCTTCCACTTTCTCATTTTTTAAGACTTGGTAGTATACACTTAGTATGTGTCTTTTTATACTTGGAGATTGGAGAAACTATCCTTAAATTAATTTCAGGAGAGTTAGTAACTTTTCAGGTGTAAAAAACCTTGCACCTTTCCATTATGATTGTCAGGTGCTATGCAGATGAAATTTTAAGCTATGGAAATGTTATGCCATGGCAACAGTTGTTTTCATTGTGTAACGGTGCCCTTAAGGAAACAAAGTAATTCTTTTACTGTCTGTTATATTGTACATTGTTGCTTTATTTTAAAACACTTTATAATTCATCATGGATCAATCTTTCAAAACATTTGAAGGAGAGAAGTGGCCAGTATCACTCTGACAGAGGTAAAATTAGAAGGGAAATAGATGTTTCTGTAGCCCTGTGATAAATGAATTAAAGTGAATATATGTCATCAGTTAATGTTTTTTTCAGAGCCCACCCAGCATTTTAGCCTTTAATGTTGTTGGAAACTTAGATTGTTACATTAGACTGTGCACTTCAAGTTAGCAATAACTAAGGGGTGATCTTACTTGAGACTAAACGGATCTAACATTTGTTCCTCAAATGTATTATTCCCTTAAAACAAACATACAAATTTTTTTTTTCTCTTAGTTTAATAAGAAGATCTCCTGACCAAGCCGAGATGCAGAGCACCTCTAATCATCTGTGGCTTTTGTCTGATATTTTAGGCCAAGGAGCTACTGCAAATGTCTTTCGTGGAAGGCATAAGGTTGGTTCACAGAAAACCATGAAGACTTTTTAGCACTGTGTATGTACTCTTCTGAGAAGCACTCTTGTACTAAGATGTGAGACTTGATGTTTTTGGTCACACTGTCTAAAGAGAGTACCTGTTCGTGTGGTTATTTCAAGTATAGCTTGTGTCAGAGTCAGTGATGTCTGCCCAGTGGTGGCAGAGGTTATGTGTTGAGAGTGGGGAAAATAAAGAGACTAGGAAGATTCACGTTCTACCTTCTGATTCTTTTCCCAAGCTAGGCCTCCGGTGTTAGTGAGTGATCTCCCTAACAAGTTGGGTATGTCGGTGTACCGGACTGGACTACAGATGAGGGAGAAATACTGGGAGGCAGATGTAGGGTTTGAGGGGAATCCACAGATGATGCTGATATGCTGTCCTATAGCTTCATGCCCCGGTAAACAGCACCCTACAAGGTAGCTTAGAATCAAACGAGATTATCAGCAAGGAGTCCACGTTTAAAAGGTATGAGGTAGCCAGAACTTGTTAGTGGAAGTGAAAATAGAATAAGAGGGCTAATCTTGGAGGCACTTCAAGAACCAAAAAGATTTTCTGTCAGATTCGATATTGGAGGATGAAATTAAAGATAATTAATATAATTTAAAGTGAAGAAATGTAAGGGGCACCTGGGTGGCTCAGTCAGTTAAGCATCGGACTTGGGCTCAGGTCATGGTCTCACAGTTTGTGGGTTCGAGCCCTTCGTCAGCCTCTGCCCTGACAGCTCAGAGCCTGGCGCCTGCTTCAGATTCTGTATCTCCCTCTCTCTGCCCCTCCCCTGCTCGCACACACGCTTTCTATCTCAAAAATAAATAAATGCTAATTTTTAAAAATTAGAAAATAAAGAAGTTGAAGAAATTAAAGATCATTAGAGCTGTTCTGGGAGGGAAGCTGAAGTAGAAAATTCCTTTATAATGCAAATAATCCACTAATTTTTCAACACTTTGAATTTGTTTTGAGCTTGATTTTCAGAGCCTTTTAAAGTCTTATTTTGAGAAACCAGAGCTTTAAGTATTTTAGTAAGGAGGAATTTCTTCATATTTTCCTGTAGCCTTGGTGATTACCAATCAGTTCTGTCAGTAACAGTGAGATAAGCATTCAGAGGGGAGGGACTGTTCCCTCTGGGGAGAGATTATGACTGTAAACAGTCTCTGTGGTTCATAGAGAATGAATCAGAAGTGTCCTACAGAGAGCTTTTAGCCTTTTTCTCTCTTCCAGAATTACCCACTGGTACTGAGTCCTTGATCAAATTTGTTGTCTTTGTGTCCATTGTGATCAACTTTGGATATTCCTATCCTAGAAATTGTTTTTGCTTTGTGCCCTGTGCCAAGAAGAAGAGGTGGGTGGCGACACAAGGTTTAGCGTTGAGACTACATCTGATTGTCTGTCTTCCTGTGACCCACATTAACAGATTTTAATAGTCACTTGGTATGTGACAGGCACTGTGATGAACCTGGTGAACATAACTGCAAATGATGCACAGTTCCTTCCCACAGAGAGCTTTGGGTTTAGTAGCAAGGTTGCCATTAGAAGGGTTGTCAGATGGAAACTGATGGAATGATAGGTAGTCAATAGTGATAGAGATTGGGTGAGGCATATTTAAAGTGCCTGGTGCTCGTAAATATTTCATTGATTCTGGTCCTCTTTCCCTACTTAGATACTCAGTGTCCTCCTTTTAAGTTCCTATATATAGTAGGCATTCTGTAAATGTTGAATGAATGAATGAGGACAGATCAGACTACCCTAAAACAACCCAAATTCTTCCTCAAAGGAAACAAAAATGTACTTTATCCAATATAGTCAGAAAGCCTAAAATAAGGATTTGAGAGGCATAGGAATTTACTTAAAAGATTGTGAAGACTCAGTTTAGTATTCAGTCCATAATACTCTTCCCAGGGATATATTTTAAGAAACCGTGTTTGTTCTCAGTGACATTAATTTCAAAGAATTAGGGCTATACCTGAAAATCCTACTTGCTTTTAATAACTGCTTAAGGATTTTTTAACCATGATATTAGGTAAGCCCTTTCATGTTATTGCCTAGAATGACAAGGTTTCCAAATTTACTGTTTGTCCTTCAGAGTATGTTACCTACTTTGTCTTTTTCATGGAGTTGCTTTTAGTTACTAATGTGTGTGACGGGTGTGTGTGTGTGTGTGTGTGTGTGTGTGTGTGTGTGAGAGATACCCATGGGGGAGTTAAAGGGAAGAGAGCTGTAGGAAGGATGTGGTGATCTGCATATGTGTGTACAAGTGACCCGTGAACACCATAGGTTTGAACTGTGTGGGTCTACTGACACATGGATTTTTTTTCAATAAGTACAGTATAGTACTGGAAATATGTTTTCTGTTCCTTGTGACTTCTTAGTAACATTTTCTTTAATCTAGCTTACTTTATTGTAAGAATGTAACGTACAACGTATGTTATAGAAACATAACATACAAAATACATGTTTTTGTTAAGGCTTCCAGTCAGCAGTGGGCTGTTAGTAGTTAAGTTTTTGGAGAGTCAAAGTTATACGTGGAATTTCGACCACATGGAGGGTTGATGCCTCTAACCCTCATGTCTTTCTGAGGTCAACTTTATATATACACGTAGATCTCTAAATATTATTCATATTCCCTTTGACTTAGGGACAGTGAATGATAGATAACTGTGCAGTTGAATAAATGGAAAACAATAGATTCCCAACTGTTGTGCCAATAATCTCACAGTTATGATATAGACTACAGAAGTTTGCAAAATGCTAGCCTTGAACTCTGGGCACTTTGCAACATTATATTATTTTCCCTGATTGCTCCTCTGATAGGATTCTCCTAATTTTAGACTACATTGAAGACAGGAATCCTCAAGCAAAATCTTGGTGGTACATGTTGGGTCGTATAGATTTGGCAGTGTTCTTACTCTGGTTGAACAAATGGAAAAACTGTAATTTGATTGTGGTTCAGTTGTTATTCTCTTTTCATATTGTCTGAAAATGGTCAGTGGACATTTTCTCTGGGAAAAAATATATGTGTCTTTGGTGTGAGGGGAGGACAAGGGTTAGGGAGTTGTGATCACGGCACATAGATGGTGGTCTCCAAATAGTGATCTTGAAGAGAGATTGTGAAGCAGTTAAATGGTTTTAAGAAAAAAAGATCATGAGATTCTGAGGTGAGAAACAGATCATGAGGTTCTGAGGTGAGAAAAAGGTCATGAAGTTCTAGGGTGTCTGTGTGGCTCAGTCAGTTAGGCATCCAACTCTTGGTTTTGGCTCAGGCCATGATCTCCTGGTAGGTGAGATGGGGCTCCATACTGGCAGTGCAGAGCCTGTTTGGGATTCTCTCTGTCTCTCTCTCTGCCCTTCTCCTGCTCGTGCTCTCTCTCTCTCTCTCAAAATAAATAAACCTTAAAAAAAAAAAAAAAAAAAAAAGATCATGAGGTTCTGAGGTGATCATGGCTGTCAGCAGTGGGAAAGCTATAGAGAGAGCACAGAGATCCTGACAGATGGGAAGCCATGAAATATCTTTAGGCAGGTGGTGCTCGAACCCCAAAGTCAAAGAGGAAATGATCTTTCCACTTGCTCCAGGGAAGTTCAACCTTGCATTATGGGAAAAGTAAGATTTAACTCAGAGAATCTGGATTGACCACCAAGGAGATTGCTTAGATTAGAGTGATTGGAAGGAGATGGGAGGGTCTGGAAGAGAGCTTAAAGTCAGGTTAATGTGAAGAACATAAGGTAATGTGTATCTGAAATGAAGCTTATGTTTGTACCTCGAAAAGTCCCTCCCAGCCAGAACCGTGCATTGTCATTTTCTGTGTAATCTACTTCAGTGTGCTGTGAGAGTGGGTGCTGCAGGTACATCCACAGAGAAAAGGAAATACCTTTGATCCTGTAAGAGAAGGCTTTGTGAAGAAACAATCTGCCCTTGTCATCTAGGTGAAGTCGAGAAAGTTCTCCAAGGCAGCAGTGGTGCAGTCCAATGACGATACTCTGCTTGAACCCGACCGACTCCAACTCCTACTTCCACTCGCACATCCACACACACAGTGTTGCATAGAGGGGGTGTTTCTTAACAATTAATTTCGTTACTTTGAGATCCTAATGAAATTTCCTATGTGGAATGTGGTTGTCAATCTCTCTTTTTCTGTTTTGTTTAGTTTTTAAATTGTGAGGCCCAGGAGAAACCCTTGTGAGTTCCCCTTTTTTTTTCTTTTTGATTTTTTTTTTAATGTTGATTTATTTTTGCCAGAGAGGAAGAGATACACACACACAGTGTGAGTGGAGGAGGGGCAGAGAGAGAGGGAGACACAGAATCTGAAACAGGCTCCAGGCTCTAGGCTCTGAGCTGTCAGCACAGAGCCTGACACGGGGCTCGAACTCACAAGCCATGAGACGAGCCAAAGTTGGATGCTCAACTGACTGAGCCACCCAGGCACCCTCCGCCCCCACTTTCTTATCTAAAATATACTTTCACATTTGGTATTATTAAAGCTCTTTTTTTCTTACATGTGAAGGACTATCTTTGCCTCATGTATCGTAACAGAAGCTTTTTTTTCTCCCAACATTCATTCATTTATTCATTCATTTTTAAGTGGGCTCTAGGCCCAATATGGGACTTGAACTCATGACCCCAAGATCAAGAGTTGCCTGCTATACCAACTAGGCCAGTCAGACACCTCTGGAGGTGTTTTAATATGAAAGAAAATAGCCTTTTCTTCATTCCAAAGCATACTATTTGAAAGAAATTTGGAGCAGTTGATTGACTGATGTTAGCTTTAAAAACAAGTGAAGTGGGTGCCTGGGTGGCTCAGTCATTAAGCACCTGGCTTTGGCTCAGGTCACCATCTCACAGTTCCTGAGTTTGAGTCCCGCATCAGGTGAGCTCAGGCTCCGCTTTGGTGAGCCTTGCTTCTCAATCTCTCTCTTTCTCTCCCCCTCTCTCCGTCTCTCTCTGTCCCTCACTCACTTGCTGTCTCTCAAAAAAATAAAATAAATAAAAATAAAAACAAGTGAAGAGCCCTAATAGAATTACCTATGCTTAAAAATATTTAACTGTTCTATGGGGCACCTGGGTGGCTCCACTGGTGAGCATCTGACTCTTGATTTCGGCTCAGGGCATGATCTCACAGTTCGTGAGATCGAGCCCTGCCTTGGGCTCTGTGCTGGCAGCTTGGGATTCTCTCTGTCCCTCTCTCCCTTCCCCTTCCCCTCCCCTTCTCTCAAAAATAAATAAACTTAAAATATATATATATTTAGGTGTTCTATAAGAAAGATAAATTGCTATCTAGTTCTGATGGCAGCTTTATTTATTTATATTTTATTTATATTTTAATATTTATATTTTCTATTTTAAATAAAACATTTATATTTTATATTTTAAATATTTATATTTTATATTTTAAATAAACCTTTCTCTCTCTTTTTTTTTTTTTTTTTAGAAAACTGGTGACTTATTTGCTATCAAAGTATTTAATAACATAAGCTTCCTTCGTCCAGTGGATGTTCAAATGAGAGAATTTGAAGTGTTAAAAAAACTCAATCACAAAAATATTGTCAAATTATTTGCTATTGAAGAGGAGGTAAGTAGTAACACTTTATTTGTTGTAGTTATTGCAGTTTAGAAATGACCCAATGTAAAAAAGTGTTTTATGAACAATGAGTTTTTTGTTAATGGTGAAAATTACAGTTCATATAACCCAATACTGTGTTCTCAAAGATTCTTGAGGAGATATAACGATGGAAGTATCATGGAATCAGAAAAGGTAGCATAAGAAATAAGAGTATAGAATATGGTTACCAGCATTTTGCTAAAAACTAAGTGAAGTTAAATTGATATAATTCTATTTTTTTCATAATGTTTATGTATTTTTTTTCTTTTTTTCTTTTTAATTTTTTTTAACGTTTATTTATTTTTGAGACAGAGAGAGACAGAGCATGAATGGGGGAGGGTCAGAGAGAGGGAGATATAGAATCTGAAACAGGCTCCAGGCTCCGAGCTGTCAGCACAGAGCCCGACGCGGGGCTCGAACTCACGGACTGCGAGATCATGACCTGAGCCGGAGTCGGCCGCTTAACCGACTGAGCCACCCAGGAGCCCTGTTTATGTATTTTTGAGAGAGAGAGTGTGCAATGTTGGGAGGGACAGAGAGAAGAGGAGACACAGAATCCGAAGCAGGCTCCAGCGTCCGAGCTGTCAGCACAGAATCCGATGCGGGGCTCGAACCCACGAACCCTGAGATCATGACCTCAGCTGAAGTTGGACACTTAACCAACTGAGCCACCCACGTGCCCCATTAAATCAACATAATTCTTAAAGTAACGAGTCAATACAAAGAAGGCTTTGTAAAAGGATAAAAATCCTAGGAATCCAGAAATTTATATAACATAGAGCGTATATACCATATGTATTAATACAGTATGTTAAGGATAGGACTGACTTTAGGGAGAAACAATGAAAATAAGAATGTCGTTAGGAAAATTAGAAGTAATGGAAATAGAAATCTAGTTTAATCCCCTTAGACATGGTAATCAATAAAATCACACCTTTTGAATAATAGTTTGGCAGTTTATATTCCTTATAATAGTGATTTCATTTTTAGTGAGTACTTCCTTTCAGGAACTAATCAGAAATGTAAATTACAGTTTTATGGACAAAGATGTTCATACTGCCCTGTTTATAATAAAGAATGGTTAAATAAGTTAGAATATATGATAGATAGTTACTCGGTTTGCTACACTCCATGCTAAGAGCATAGCCCTTCAGACTGCCTCCTCTGTTCAAGACTTTTTGACCCCAGCTGCTGCAGAAGAGTTTGGCATACTGCACAGTTGGAGAGAACAGTCCCCAAAGAGTGTGCTCATTCAGACGCTGGCTGTGAACTCAGGGGTCCCTGAGGCTATTAGTCATCACTTGACCGGGTCAAGTCTGGAGCTCCCCGTGACTGTCCCCGGGTTTGGTAATTTGCTAGAAGGTTGAAGGACTCATAGAACTTGGGAAAGCTCTATCCTTACAGTTCGTTTTATTGTAGCGAAAAGGATACGACTTAGAACTAGTCACAGGAAGAAATTCGTAGGCGGATTCCAAACATGAGTCTTCCTTGTCCTCGTGGATACATTACCCTCCTGGCCTTGATGTATGACAGTATGCACAGAGCGTCGCTAGCCTTGGAAACTCACTAGAGCTTTTGATGTCTACACTTTTTATTGGGACTCCATCACATACTGCCTACATGGCTGCCCTTTCGTCTTTAGCCCTTTCCAGAGTTTCAGGCCAACCCTTTCAGTCTCCATTTCCTCTGGAAGTTGAAGTGGATGTGTGCATCCTAAAACCCCCATTATAAATTACATTATTAGACTGTTATGTGGCCAGAGCTCCCAAAGAAAGACACTTCTGGCACACAAGATACTCCAGAGGTCTAGTGATCACCTCCCAGTTGCCAAGGGCAGACAAAGCCCTGACCTTTCTTGGGGTAGAATTTATTCTTTGCCACACAGTAGTTAAGCAGTAATGAAAAGAGATGTTTACCAAAATTTGAATCATCTGGGAACATGTTTGTGTATAATATTACATGAGAAAAATAGGATTAAAACATACATGCAGTATGATCCTGAATGTACGGTAGTGTCATGTATAAATAGTGTTATGTGTCTATAGTGTGGTTCGATATATAGGAAAAAGGCTAAAAGGAAGTGCACCAAAATATTAGCGTAATTATCTCTGGTGTTGGAATTATGGATATTTCCCAGATTTTCAACAATCAACATATATTATTTCATTGTCTAAAAACAACAGTCTTGGGGTGCTTAGTCGGTTAAGTGTCAGCTCTTGATTTTGGCTCAGATCATGATCTCACAGTTTGTGAGATTAAGCTGTCAGTGCAGAGCTTGTTTGGAATTCTCTCCCTCCCTCTCTTTCTGCCCTTTCACCACTTGCGCGCTCTCAAAATAAACATTAAAAAAAACAACAACAACAAAGTTAAAAATAATTTAAAAATAATGCATTTTAAAACATTTAAAAAAAAAAGGATACAAAATTAGAGATAAATACTGGATTTTAAGACTTATAATCACATTTTCAAGTTCCTGAAGCTGTTATGAAATTGTTTATGAATTGTTATGAATTATTTTTCCCTCTGAAGCTGTTATGAAATTGTTGGTATATCTTACAGTCGGTGGTACATGAAAATCAACATTTAAAACAAATGAGCAGAGTAGCACTTTGCTACAAGAGGGACCACTCAGCCATTCTGCCATCTTTTTGTTTTTAAGGCTAGAACTCTATTCCTTGAAGTAAAAGTACTTGTCCTGAGAAGAATTTCAGGTGTTAAGAGATTTGTTAGAAGATTAGTGTCCTGAATGTACTGTTATGTATTAGAAATTAAAGACAGGTTTCAAAGAACCATTATAACGGTGTAGCAGTGATTTTTCTAATTCAGATTTAGCCAGCTTTCATTGTCTTCAAAAATAAATCCAGTAGGAATTTACAAGATGTTGATTGTTATATGTGTATGGTCAGTAAATATTTAACAAATCCCAGGTAAAGCAGTTCACAGTGCCTTCATCATTTGTAATAAATTCCACATTGAAGTGAAATTAGATGACTATTGGCATATAATAAAAACTTATTTTTATATTGAGTCCCAATCAGTGATTTTTTTTTTCAGACAACAACAAGACATAAAGTACTTATTATGGAATTTTGTCCATGCGGAAGTTTATACACTGTTTTAGAAGAGCCATCTAATGCCTATGGACTACCAGAGTCTGAATTTTTAATTGTTTTGCGAGACGTGGGTACGTTTGTTTACATGATTTTATAGATCTGTGTAAATACAATTTAATCATACAAGAATTTTTAAAAAGTAATCTCCTATTCAAAACCAAAGACCTTTATGCAGTGCTCTTTTAGATCTGACCCTAAGAGCACAAGTACAAAAAGAAAAAAATAGATAAATTGGAACTTCATCAACATTAAAAACTTTGTGTTTCAAAGGACAACATCAAGTAAGTGAAAAAACAACCCATAGAATGAGAGGTAATATTTGCAAATCATGTGTCTGATAAGGAACTTTTTTTTTTCCAACGTAATGCTTAATTTTATTTGTTTTAATTTACATCCAAATTAGCATATAGTGCAACAATGATTTCAGAAGTAGATTCCTTAATGCCCCTTACTCATTTAGCCCATCCCCCCTCCCACACCTTCTCCAGTAACCCTCTGTTTGTTCTCCATATTTATTAATCTCTTATGCTTTGTCCCCCTCCCTGTTTTTGTATTATTTTTGTTTCCCTTCCCTTATGTTCATCTGTTTTGTCTCTTAAAGTCCTCATATGAGTGAAGTCATAGGATATTTGTCTTTCTCTGACTAATTTCACTCAGCATAATACCCTCTAGTTCCATCCATGTAGTTGCGAACGGCAAGATTTCATTCTTTTTGATCACCGAATAATACTCTATTGTATGTATACATATATATACCACATCTTCTTTATCCATTCATCCATTGATGGACATTTTGGCTCTTTCCATACTTTGGCTATTGTTGATAGTGCTGCTATAAACATGGGGTGCACATGTCCCTTCAAAACAGCACACCTGTATCCTTTGGATAAATATCTAGTAGTGCAATTGCTGGGTCCTAAGGTAGTTCTATTTTTAGTTTTTTGAGGAACCTCCATACTGTTTTCCAGAGAGGCTGCACCAGCTTGCATTCCCACCAACAGTGCAAAAGAGATCCTCTCTCTCCACATCCTTGCCAACATCTGTTGTGCCTGAGTTGTTAATGTTAGCCATTCTGACAGGTGCGAGGTGGTATCTCATTGTGGTTTTGATTTGTATTTCCCTGATGATGAGTGATGTGGAGCATTTTTTCATGTGTCGGTTGGCCATCTGGATGTCTTCTTTGGAGAAGTGTCTATTCATGTCTTTTGCCTATTTCTTCACTGGATAATTTGTTTTTTGGGTGTTGAGTTTGATAAGTTCTTTATAGATTTTGGATACTAACCCTTTATCTGATACGTCGTTTGCAAATATCTTCTCCCATTCTGTCGGTTGCCTTTTAGTTTTGCTGATTGTTTCCTTCACTGTCCAGAAGCTTTTTGTTTTGATGAGGTCCCAATAAGGAACTTTTATTCTGACAACTTAATAAAAAGACAAATAACCCAATTTAAAAATGAGCAATGGAGAAAAGTAAGTAGGGAAATGCAAATCAAAACCACAAAGTGATGCCACTTCATACCCAATAGCATAGCCAAAATCAAAAAGACAAAACAAAAGTGTTGGCAAGGATGGGAAGAAGTTGGAGCACTTTATATAGCTGGTGGGATGTAAAAAGGTGCAGCCACTTTGGAAAACAGTCTAGCAGTTCCTTCAAAGATTAAATATATGACTTAGCAATTCCATTGCTAGATATTTACTTAAAAGAATTAAAAACATATCCACACAAAAACTTGGACACGAGTGTTCATAATAGTCACAAAATGGAAAGAGCCCAAGTATCCATCAACTGATGAATAAACAAAATGTGGTATATCTATACAATGGCATATTATCTGTTCATAAAAAAGACATGGGGTGCCTGGCTGGCTCAGGTGATAGACCATGCGATTCTTGATCTTGGGGTTATGAGTTCAAGCCCCACGTTGGGCCTAGAGCTTACGTTAAAAAAACAGAGAGATATAGTAGTGATACATGCTGTAACATGGATACATTTTGCTAAGTGAAGGAAGGCAGACAACAAAAGGTCACAATATTTATATGATTTCATTTATATGAAATGTCCAGAATAGGCACATCCATAGAGACAGCAGATTAGTCATTGCCAGAGGTTTGAGGGGACGACAGAGTTGAGGAGTAACTGCTAATGGTGTGGGGTTTCTTTTTAACATAATGAAAATGTTCTGAAACTAGTGATGGTTGTTTGACTTTGACTCTTCTGAAAACTACTCAGTTGTATACTTTAAAAGGCTGAATTTTATATGTGAATTTTACCTCAAGAAAGCTATTTTAAAAATATAAATAAATATAAATATATAAATATTTATACATAGCAACTGAAGAGAATAATATCTTCTTGGAGAGAAATGAATCAGTATTTGAGGAATGAGTAAAGCCCAGTGATAAAGAAGGCATAAGGTTAGTGGGAGTTCTTGAACTTGGCATTGGAAGCAGTGTAGAGATTCTTTCCGTGAGGATAAAATGAGAGAAAATCTGTTGCTGCAGCCTGTTTAACCTAGTAGAAGTTATAGATAATCGATGACTTCCCAAGTATACTGGTAGCCCTGAGTTTTCATAATGAAATGTGATACCTCTAAACTTATTTTCATAGGTTATATTTGGGCATTCATCTGTCAGCTGTCAGATGCTTCAAACTAGCATTTAGGGGCACTGCCTACCGCCCAAAACAGGTTAATTTCAGCATTGTAGCCACCTCTACCCTTAAAAAAAAAGGAAAATGGCCTTTTTAGAATAGCTTTAAGCATATGAGAAATAATATTCTTGGAAGCTAGTCTGACACTTTGCCTCTGTTACTTTTTTACTGTTTTATGTATTGAGTCCAGTTTACTTTTTTATGGAATTCTTTCCCCAAGGTAAAGAAATATGAAACTATGATGAAAGATTGGTATCTTTCTCAGGAATCATTATTTTTAAGTTTAGGCAGATTGCCCACATGTATGTAATCAAAAGTAATTCAGGAAGTCATATGCGTAAGATCATTTTGTTCCATTTTCCTGATAATATTTAATTAAGAGAGATTGTACTCTTCCTTAGACCATATTGATCCTTATTCTAAAACTTTTTATTACTCAAATATGAGATAACATAAACATAAATACTGTCTATTTCTTCTTTGGTAAAAATGACTTTGGACCAACTTATGGAAAAACATATTGAGTGAATATGAGTGAATGATGTCAGTGAATTTGATGCACACACACATAGATGCCTACATTATGATTTCCTTTGTTTTATTAAGTGGGTGGAATGAACCATCTACGAGAGAATGGCATAGTGCACCGTGATATCAAGCCAGGAAACATCATGCGTGTTATAGGGGAAGATGGACAGTCTGTGTACAAACTCACAGATTTTGGTGCAGCTAGAGAATTAGAAGATGATGAACAGTTTGTTTCTTTGTATGGCACAGAAGAATATTTGGTAAGTCATGCATCAGTAATTTATTTAAAGATGAATAGGTTATAAATACAGGTAACTGGTTAACCAGTTTACTATAAAATGTCTTAGTAACTTTTAGGACAAAACTTAAACTTTTTATTCTAATGAATTTGGTGTGTAATGAGGGAATTAGATATTGGCTTCTAAGGATGCTGTTATTTTTCTGTTGAAAATTCTTACATGAGTTTTAGGGGCACCTGGGTGGCTCAGTTGATTAAGCGTCTGACTTTGGCTCAGGTCATGATCTCACGGTTCATGGGTTCGAGCCCCATGTCAATCTCTGCGCTGACAGCAAAGTCGACTTGGGATTCTCTCTCTCTCCCTCTCTCTCTGCCCCTTCCTCACTTGCATATTCTCTCTCTCTCAAAATAAAGAAATAAACTTAAAAAAAATTCTTACAAGTTTTTAACACTCTTAGGTTCTTTAATTTAGTAATGCTGTGGATCTATATTAAAAGAAAAAAGCTGTATGTACACTTAAGAAGCATCTAGCTAGTAAATGCTCCTTTTTTTGGATCAGAGCAGTTAATATATTACAAGCTTGTTATAATATCCCCTGTAGAGCAAAATTCATTATAATTTTGAAGCAGAAGATTCTATTCAGGGAGATTGGTTATTGAAAGACAGGACCATTAATAGAAGCACACAAAAATGAAATGTTTTTGAAAAGATCTAACTTAAACTTCTAGAAAGCTAGAAAAGCCCTGTGTTGAAACTGTTTGTGTTGGTGTGTTTGTGTGAAGTTAGTATAACGTTTGGAAAAGTTAAGAAAATATACTTTAAAGTAAGTACATTTACTTTTTTGAGCAACCGCCATACTATTTTCCACAGTGTACCAATTTACTATCCCACCAACAGTACCTGAGGGTTCCCTTTTCTCCACATCCTTGCCAACATTTATTATTTCCTCTTTTTTAATGTTTATTTATTTTGGGGAGACAGAGAGAGCATGTGCACATGCATGCAAGAGGTTGAGGGGGGAGAGACAGAATCTGAAGCAGGTTCTGCACTCACAAACTGTGAGATAATGACCTAAGCAGCTGGACATTTAACCCAGCCCTTTGTTATTTCTTCTCTTTTTATACTAGCCATTCTGACTGGTAGGAGGTGATAATCTCCTGGTTTTGATTTGCATTTCCCTGATGATTTGTGGTGTTGAGCATCTTTTCATGTTGAGCATTGGCCATATGTATGTCTTCTTCAGGAAAATGTTTTTTCAGGTCCCTTGCCCATTTATTAATTGGATTGTTTTTGGGTTTTTGGTGTTGAGCTGTAGGAGTTTTTTTGTTTTTTGATTTTTGTTTTTAAGATTTTAAGTAACCTCTCTGCATTCAACCTGGGGCTCAAACTCACAACCCTGAGATCAAGAGTCGTATGCTCCACCAACTGAGCCAGCTGGGCACCCCCATATGAGTTCTTCATATGTCTTGGGTATTAACCCTTTACCAGAGATACCATTTGCAATTACCTTCTCCCATTCAGTAGGTTGCCTTTAACGATTTGTTGGTGGTTTCCTTTGTTGTGCAAAGCTTTTTATTTTAGTGTTTATTTTTGCTTTCATTTCCTTTGTGGTAACTACACTTACTGTGGTGAGTTTTGTGTAATGTATAGAATTGTTGAATCACTATGTTACACACCTGAAACTAATATAACAATGTATGTCAATTATATTTCACTAATAAAAATTTAAAACAAAAAGTCAATATGTTTGACATGTAATCAGGAAGTTTATAATATATAGCTATCACTAACTGCTCATAGCTCTGGACTTTATCTTAAAAGTCTTAGATTATGGGAGCACTTCACTGGCTCAGTCAGTAGAGCATCTGACTCTTGATCTTGAGGTCATGAGTTTGAGCCCCCTATTGGATATACAGATTACTTTTAAAAAAAGTCTTGGTTTCTGTGACTTTTTTCCAATCAGATTCTGCCATTGTAATTTATAACATGGAGAATAAAATCTAACTGCCCCTATAGGTTTATTCATATTATTCTAAGTCCGCCCTGAATTTAGTGTCTTAAGTTGTTTGGTATATACTGTTACATATAACAGTATATAACCCCAAATTAATTTTTAGTTATATTTTGATAATCTTCTAATACAAAAACTTACAAATGGATTAGATTCATCCAACAAATATCTATGGGGTGCCTACTATGTGCCAGGCAGTGTTGTAGGCCCTGGAACTTCAGCTGTGAACTGCATGCACACGATTCCTGCTCCTAGGGAACCCACATTCTAGTGGGGAAATAGTTAATAATTAAATAAGTAAATAAGATAAATTCAGATAATTTAAGTGTTGGGAAGACAATAAGGTAGTAAGATTAACAACAACTAGCAGGAGAAAGATAGCTAGGGAAAGTCTCCTTTCAATCCTAAGTGACACTTAGATGATTAAAAAGAAGCAAGCCACGCAAAGATTTGGGGGAAGAGCATGACAAACAGAGGGAACCAGGAACTGCAAAGGCTTAGAAACAAGAATGACCTTGGAAGTTTGAGAAACAGAAAGGATGGCAGTTTGGCAGGATTTAATGAGTGAAGGGGCAGGGGGTAGGAGTTGAATTTGGAGATATAAGCAGAGGCCAGCCAGAACATCAGAACATACAACCTAGTGGTTTCAACTCTGTATGACACCTCTCTCTCTCTCTCTCTCTTTAAGAGAGCGAGCACACACACCAGCAGGGGAGAGGGGCAGAGACAGGGAAGAAAGGAGAGGGGGAGAGAGAGAGAGAGAGAAGAATGAATGTTAAGCAGGCTCCATGTTTAGCCTGGAGCCCAACGCAGGGCTCAATCCCACAACACTGGGATCATCACCTGAGCCAGAATCAAGAGTCGGACACACTCAACCACCCGAGCCATTCAGGCGCCCCAGTCACTTCCTTTTTGTAGTAGATGTTTTGCAGTGTTCCCTTCAGTGTCTTGAAATGAAATTCTTAGATATAACCAACTTGTATGCCTAATTAAGAGAATGACATATCACCTCAATAATAATATAAAAGAAAATATTTATAATAAATATCAGAGATATTTAATATATAAAAGTTTAGGAATAACTTTACTGACAAATTAAATAATCCAATGCTTACACTTGCACGTATTATCATTTCCAGCGCAAGTGCAGTGATAACTTGTATGTTCTGTTAATGAGTCCCACATCACAAGTGGTGGTGTCACTGACAGGATTTTCCAAACCAGTGAATAATTCTTAGTATTTTGTAACTAAACAAAATAGATTTACATAAAGGTACATTCTTGTAGCCACAAAATACTTTGCGTACAAAAATATTTTACATTTATTTATAAGATGGAGTAATAGACTTACCACCTCCACAAATGTCTGGCAGAATATTCAGAAGTCATGCTGGATATCAGAAGCTTAGTTTTCAGAACTGTTCCCTAGTAAGCAGGATGTCTTTCCCGTCTAGTCTCTGCCCACTAAATACCAGTAGCCCTTCCCGGTAACTGTGGTGAGCAAAACAAACAGCCGTTACGCACCAGCCTTCATGAAGCTGATCGTCCACTATCAACTATTAATGTTTCACATATCCTAGGATCATTGTTTAACTTTTGCCTCTTGACAGACTTTTAAAATGGAAAAAAACAAAACATTAAATTAACTCCCAAGTTCATGCTGTACTCTAGGCTGAAATTTTACTCTAATCTATTTCCTATTTCAGATTATGCCCAGCCCTATTTTCATATACAGCCTACCAGAAGTTATAAAAAGAGATAAATAATAGCCTGAAGCTCAGCAATCTAGAAGTATTTATATTTAAATGAAAGTTTGTCTCATTTCGGAATTCCTAGACCAGATGTTAAATCTTCTCCCCTTTGTAAAAGTCCAAAGAAAATTTTGTAAAAAACTTTTACAAAAAGTTTGTAAAAGTCCAAAGAAAATTTCAACATTCTTTCTTCCACCATTTTCAATATGATGGATATCTTTTTTTTTTCTTTTCTTTTCTTTTTTTCTTTTCTTTTTTTTTTTTCTTTTTAAAAAAAATATTTATTTATTTATTTTGAGAGAGAGTACATGCACACAAGCTGGGGAGGGGCAGAGAGAGAATCCCAAGCAGGCTCCATGCTGTCAGCACAGACAGAGCTCGACGTGGGGCATGATCTCACAAACCATGAGATATGGCCTGAACCAAAATCAAGAGTCGGATGCTTAACCGACTGAGCCACCCAGACGCCCCTGTTATGGATATCTTTTTTTTTTTTAATTTTTTTTTCAACGTTTATTTTATTTTTGGGACAGAGAGAGACAGAGCATGAACGGGGGAGGGGCAGAGAGAGAGGGAGACACAGAATCGGAAGCAGGCTCCAGACTCTGAGCCATCAGCCCAGAGCCCGACGCGGGGCTCGAACTCAAGGACCGCGAGATCATGACCTGGCTGAAGTCGGACGCTTAACCGACTGCGCCACCCAGGCGCCCCTACCTGTTATGGATATCTTAATAATGTAACCTGAGAGCTTTACAGTAGCTTTCTTCTCATGTTCCTATTCCAGATGTGGAGGCCCAGGCCCAACAATATGAAGCCCTACACAAACACAAGTAGCACATTCAGGAGAGAGCCAATGAGCAGAGCTCATGTGTAACCAGCATATATTAAGCCAGTATTAGTCCCTCTGTGGGAGAATTATGTTATTTATTGCACCTTTTGTGGAAATTTCCCTGTCTCCTTCTAGAATCACTGTATCTTCTCTTCCCAGCTTGGCACCCTCGTGTGGTAGGGGATATCAGGCATACACAGGTGCTCTTGGTCTGTTCACATCACCATTTAAACACTGAGTACGAGCTACTGTGTCAAAGGTCTGGCTGGAGCTTCTTTGGATAGTAGTTTATATGCTGTGCCACAGAACCAGCAAAACCACTGAGACCCCATATATCTGGTAGACATCTGTTTAGACACTCACTTCAAACCCCTCATGCTAATCACCTCTTGATTTCTCGTTAAAATGTATTTCCCAAAAGAGTGATTCCCCCATCCCCACCTCCCACCCTGCTATACACACAGAAAATCCAGGGATGGTGACCCTTTGGAGTCATATTCACAGACCACATCATTTAGAAGCACCCTCCCCATAGTGTTTGTTACCTGCATTCATTCCCAGTCTCTTAGGCCACAGCCACATGCCACAATGTCATAAGGCATTTGTTTTGATTTGGATGATGACTCTACTTTGGTCCTGAGTACACTCTTGTAGCTTTATCTTCCAAGAATTTTAAAGTTTCGGTGCGTAACTTCTGTGAAGGCAGATGTCAGGAGGCTAAGCAAGTATGACTTCTGGTTGTACTCTGCAGAACTAAATGTCCGTCAGAATCTCTGTCTAGACCTGTAAGCTGCTAAGCCATGTCATATAAGATTTATTGTACTCCAGGGGTGCCTGGGTGGCTCAGTCGTTTAAGCGTCTAACTTCAGCTGAGGTCATGATCTTGAGGTTCGTGGCTTTGAGCCCCACGTCGGGCTCTGTGCTGACAGCTCACAGCCTGGAGCCTGCTTTGGATTTGGTGTCTCCCTCTCTCTCTGCCCCTCCCCTGCTCACACACTCTCTCTCTCTCTCTGTCTCAAAAACAAGTAAACATAGGGGCGCCTGGGTGGCTCAGTTGGTTGGGTGTCTGACTTCGGCTCAGGTCATGATCTCCAGGTTCATGGGTTCAATCTCTGTGCTGATAGCTCGGAGCCTGGAGCCTGCTTTGGATTCTGTCTCCCTCTCTCTCTGCCCCTCCTTCACTTGCACTGTGTCTCTTTCTCACTCTCAAAAATAAACATTTAGGGGCGCCTGGGTGGCTCAGTCGGTTAAGCGTCCGACTTCGGCTCAGGTCACGATCTCGCGGTCCGTGAGTTCGAGCCCCGCGTCGGGCTCTGTGCTGACTGCTCAGAGCCTGGAGCCTGCTTCCGATTCTGTGTCTCCTTCTCTCTCTGCCCCTCCCCCATTCATGCTGTGTCTCTCTGTCTCAAAAATAAACGTTAAAAAAAATTTTTTTTTTAAATAAACATTCAAAAAATTAACATAAACATTAAAAAAAATTGTGGGGCGGGGGACGCCTGGGTGGCTCAATCAGTTGAGCATCCGACTTCAGCTCAGGTCATGATCTTAGGGCTTGTGGGTTCGAGCCCCGCAATGGGCTCTGTGCTGACAGCTCAGAACCTGGAGTCTGCTTCCGTTTCTCTGTCTCCCTGTCTCTCTGCCTCTCCCCCACTCACGCTGTCTTTCTCTGTCTCTCAAAAATAAACATTAAAAAAATTTTTAATTAAAAAGAATTTATCTGTACTCCATACATCTGTAGTGTAGCATCTTCTGGACTTAAAGTCATGTGTTTAACATCATACTAGTTACTTGTCTGGCCTACTAGATCCCCAATCAACCCAGTCAGACTAGTCCTCTGAAATAATTCTAAAAAATTTAATTTTTATCTTGGAGTCCTTATGACTTGCTCTGATGGATTGCATTTAAGAGATGAGAAAAAAGGAGTCAAGGCCACCTGATAGGTTTGGGGAATAAGTAACTGGATACATGGTGGTACAGCTTACTTAGGGGATAAAGATTAGTAAGACAGCGGTTTGAGAGCAAGACCAAGAAGAGTCTATTTTGGACATGTGAAGTTTGAGCTACTTTTTTTTTTAATGTTCATTTACTTTTGAGACACAGAGCGTTGGGGGGGGGTGGTAGAGAGAGAGAGGGAGACAGAGGATGGAAAGCAGGCTCTGTACTAATAGCAGCGAGCCCGATGGCAGGGCTCGAACTCACAATCTGAAAGATCATGACCTGAGCTGACATCAGACACTCAACACACTGAGCCACCCAGGCACCCCAAGTTTGAGCTACTTTTTAGACATTCAGGAAAACAGTAGAATATGTGAATCTGGAGCTCAGGGCCAGAAATAGTTTTGGGAGTTAAAGTATATGGGTAATTAATACCATAGGCCTCCTTGGGAGATGAGGAAATAAGGTAGTTACAAGTGTGGACAGCTACTTTGAGAAGTTTTGCTATCGTGGGAAAGAGAATTGGGTCATAGCTAGAAAGGGTCGTGAGGTCAATTTAGGTTTTTAAAAAATAGGAGATCTTAAAGCATGTATGTAAGCTAAAAGGACTGATCCAGTAGGAGGAAATTGATGCATAAAATAAAAAGGGTAATTGCAGGAATTGATTTCTGGAATTGGTGAGACATTAGTAGCATGGGTTCCGTAGCACAGATGGAAAAGTTAGCCCTTGATAGGACTAGTTCCATCATAACTGGAAAGTAGGCCTAGAGTCTAGACACAGATTCAAGAAGGTTGGTGTTTGGTAAAAAGCATAAGGGAGAATTGATCTCTTTTGCCTACATTTCCTCATTGAAAGACAAAGTGAGGCCATTGAAATTGAGAGTCAAAAGAAGGTGGTGTTGGAGGTTTGAGGAGGGAAAAGACGACATGAAGTAGTCTTTTCAGATTGGGAAAGTGAAATTATTAGGGAAATATGAAGGACTTTGTAGGCATTATTAAATACCCATTTGTGTGTAATGTATTACCATAGAACACAAGTTAGTTCCTTCATCCTTTTTTTTAAGCATCCTGATATGTATGAGAGAGCAGTGCTAAGAAAAGATCATCAGAAGAAATACGGAGCAACAGTTGATCTTTGGAGCATTGGGGTAACGTTTTACCATGCAGCTACTGGATCACTGCCGTTCAGACCATTTGAAGGGCCACGTAGGAATAAGGAAGTGATGTAAGTGATTTCTCCATCTAAAATTAGAAATAATTTTTAAAGTGTATCTTTGCTTTATTTCGTTTTGTCATATGTTAGAGGTATATGCTAATGAAAATTGATTTAGCCATCATTTCTGATATTTTAAGCTATTTGGTTTTGAATAAGAGTGCAGCCTTATAAAGTGCATAGGCATAATTTTTCTTATTGTGTTAAAATATCTTATGTACAAAGTGTAAATGGCATCCAGTCTTTGGCCCATCATTAAAAATACACTGCTTTCTGGATTATGTTTCAGAAAGGTTATATATGTTTATTTCTTTTTGTGTACTACTTATCAGGGATTTTCTTTTATGTAACTGAAAAAAATTGTACTTCTGTGGAGTACCAGAACCATTACCAGATGTAAAAGAAATAAAATTTTTACCCTGAACTGATCTGATTTCTTTTACCATTTCAAAAATAACATTTAATATACTATCAATTTTTTTTCTAATGTTGTGGTTTCAGTCCAAAGACTGAATGCATTTTACTAGTACATTATACCTTTATGTTTTGCCATAATTATTAGAAAATAGTTGCTGTGTGTAAAATCACTGTTGTAAACCAGATAATGGAGGAAAAGAGATGGAATTCTAGATGTGAAATTTATTATATAACATCTGTACACTGACCACACACCTTTTTGTTGTGAGAGAAATTAGCGAATGACCTTGCTTCCTGAGAAATAGCCAATCCACATACACATAAACTTACGAGGTTATGAATGTTGTTTAGAGAATGTTTGGGGACAGTAACTCACTGACAGCCCAGTGTATCCGATCATTCTTTAAATCTTTCCTTTTCCCTCAGACCTTTATATTTGACCAGGCCTTTTGTAAGCAAACACGACTTAAATAATCACAACTGTAAAAATACAGTCTTTAATCTCATCTCAGGAAATTGAGGGAGAAGCATATTTTTCTGTTTGTTGATTTCAGGAGGTAAAACCAGCTGATATAATGACTTTTGCTAAAACCTGGATATCTACCTGTTTTCAGCAAGGACAGAGCACCTCTTCATGGGAAGAAGACATCCATTACTATAGTGATGATTTTGGTGTAACATCATTTTGAGCCTGCTTTGCAGCAGCGTCCATTTTGTAAAATCTCTTCATTAATGAAGGCTGAGAGTAAATTCGTGTTTTTCTCATTGAACATAAGTTGTGCCTGACAGTTTACCATGTTTTTATTGTCGTACGTACATTTTAAAGCATTTGAGGCATTTCTTGCTGTCCTAAAGATGGATTAAATAAAAGCATGATGCTCCCTAATAAAGGAAACATGTGACCCATCAGCAACTAGAAATACCTGGTAACTTTGTCATCATGTGCACAGATACACCATTAGAAGAGTTTTCTTTCTTTATATGCACAGAAACTCTGGTTTTGGGGAACACTGATAATGAACGTTGAGAGGTGCTTGAAGTAGTAATAACACCTGTTTTACTATCAAAGGATGCATCTGCCTCACGTTATAGCTGTGTTGCCCCCTCAGTGTCTCATTTACATGTTGTCAATGTACTTTTATATGGATCTTATCAACATTAGTAAAGCTTTTCTAAGAATGTTAAGCACTCCTTTAAGGATTCTGTTTTCATTCTATTCATTTCTTTTTTCTTGCATGAAACTCACATATCTCTACTTACTCCTCCACAGTCAGGCCTTTCTCATGTGAATGTACCTTATTTTTCACATTAATTTCCTTCTTCTGTGAAAACTTTAAGGCAGAAACCCCAGCTGCCTCTTTAGGAAAGAGGCAAGTGATCCAAATCAGTGGTACTACTGGTTTGTTGTACTTTTTAGAGAAAAAATGATTTTTCTCAGAGCACATTTATGTAGACATTAAACAAACAAAAAATTATGCCCAAAATAATATCTATAAATTCATCGAAGACAGCTATATTAGGTTTCAGATTTTCACCTGGATGAAAGTATTCCAGAAGGCATGAACTTTTATTTCTCTCTCACTCTCAGGTTTTGTTTAGGAAAGTGCTGAAACCTAAGAGGCTGCTTTTATTGACTTGCTGCATCTTTTATAGTATTCTTTTGCTTCCCCATCCATCTCTTTCTTCCGGTCATCTTTATTTTTATCACCTACCTCAAGGATCAAATTCAATTTGGCTTTTAATTTTGGTACACACACCTATTTCTGTATGTGTATATATTTTTTCAGTATGCAAAGAATCTTTCTGATACTATGCTGTGTATAGTTTTGTCTTCTTTAAAAAAATATCAGGCTGTTGTTCATTCTGCAGTAATTTCACAGTCCAATTGACTGCCTGTGGATAATTTGGGTAAAAGGGATTTTAATGGCCTAGAGATATTCTGTAACATAACTTTTTTTGTGTTTGCTCGATTTTTTCAGATGGAAAAAGTTAATATTTTTGTTGTGAACATCAAGCTGCTGTTATATGGCACTCTGAGATCCCAATGAAAATTAATTATGGCATATATAAAATAATCGTACAACCACTATTCTACTTCAGTCAGTCAGATTCAAAGTATTTTGATTGTTTTATGGATCCTGTGAACATCAATCACAAAGTTTCGTCTAGTAGATAATTGTAGGTGCAACTGAGGAAATATTTTTGCAAAGCCCGTTGATAGGCTCTGCAATGAGGAACTGCTTAATTTATTCTCCATCTATTCCTCCCAAGGTATAAAATAATTACTGGAAAGCCTTCTGGGGCAATATCTGGAGTACAGAAAGCAGAAAATGGACCCATCGACTGGAGTGGAGACATGCCTATTTCTTGCAGTCTTTCTCGGTCAGTGTGGTGTATGCAGCTCTTCTTTTTTTGCACTTTGGTGTTTGGGATCTTCGTTGAGTAAAGTCACAGATACTTAAGTGTAGTTTGGTTTGGGGTTTTTTTGTTTGTATGTTGTTGTTGTTTTTAAGATTTTACTATGTTTTAGATGTGCTTTGATAGGTGATTTTAGTCTTCGTGGCAACGTAAAGATGGATTCTGGGGCGCCTGGGTGGCGCAGTCGGTTAAGCGTCCGACTTCAGCCAGGTCACGATCTCGCGGTCCGTGAGTTCGAGCCCCGCGTCAGGCTCTGGGCTGATGGCTCAGAGCCTGGAACCTGTTTCTGATTCTGTGTCTCCCTCTCTCTCTGCCCCTTCCCCGTTCATGCTCTGTCTCTCTCTGTCCCAAAAATAAATAAACGTTGAAAAAAAAAAAAAATTAAAAAAAAAAAAAAAAGATGGATTCTGATCTATATGCATAATTTTGCCAGAGGTCTGTTAGGGCAGAAGGCATACATTTTCAGGATTGCTAATCGTTAGTCTTAGAATTCTGCCCAGTGTAGGAATCCAGCTTAGTGAACTTTGTATCTTTTATATTGATCATCCATATTGATGGACCACAAATGGTGATACAGATAGGAATAACTAGAGTTCTAAAAAACAAACCCTCAAGAAGTTTATTTAGTTTTGTTTAATTTTTTTATTTTGGAGAGAGAGAGTGAGTGGCGGAGAGGGGCAGAGGCAGAGAGAGAGAGAGAGAGAGAGAGAGAGAGAGAGAGAGAATCTTAAGCAGGCTCTGTGCTCAATACAGAGCCTGATGTGAGGCTCGATCTCATGACCCTGAGATCATGACTGAGCTGGAAGCAAGAGTGGACACTTAACCTACTGAGCCACCCAGGTGCCCCAAACACTTGAGAAATTTAGTATTATCTTCATTTTTAAAAAGTACTCATATTATTGAAAAGGTAAGAATTAATAGTTTTCTACTACATTTTTCAGCATTCCAAATGTTCAGATGGGTCTTTTTTAACTTAGTAGCCAGAACTCAGAAACGTTATTATTGTCAGACATGAATTCTGTTATCACAAAGAAAAATTTAAGGAGAAAGAAATTAAAAGTAGAGAGTAAATTATTTTAGATTTTACTCTGGAAATAAAGCCAAAACACTCATCAATATTCAGAATTTCTGATTCCTGGGGCTCCTGGGTGGCTCAGTCAATTAAGCATCCATCTCTTGATTTTGGCTCAGGTCATGATCTCATAGTTCATAAGATCAAGCCTTGCATCAAGCTCCACACTGACAGTGTGGGGCCTACTTGGGATTCTGTCTCTCCCTCCCTCTCTGCCCTTCTGCTGCTCATGCGTGCATGCACACTCTTTCTCTCAGAAAGAAAGAGAGTGAGGGGCGCCTGGGTGGCTTGGTCAGTTAAGCGTCCGACTTCGGCTCAGGTCAGGTCGTGATCTCACGGTCCGTGAATTCGAGCCCCGCGTCGGGCTCTGTCCTGACAGCTCAGAGCCTGGAGCCTGTTTCGGATTCTGTGTTTCCCTCTCTCTCTGCCCCTCCCCTGTTCATGCTCTGTCTCTCTCTGTCTCAAAGATAAATAAATGTTAAAAAAAAATTAAGAAAAAAAAAAGAGTGAGAAAGAAAGAAGAAAGAATAGAATTTCTGATTATTGAATTAACTTCCATTTTTCCTGAGTATGGCAGTTATATAATCCACAAGTAATACAGGTTATGATTTACTGGCTTAACTACCTATTATAATTTGTGGGTGCTTTTTGTATGATTTTCTACATATAAAAAAATGAAAGAATTTAAATATTTAATATTTTAAATATTGAATATTATTATTTAAATCATCTATATCATAAGCTAATAAAATATCACCTATAATTTTATATTTCAATGTCTGCGAAACTCATTTAAACTAAGAGTTCTAATTCTAAAATCATTTTTGAAAACTATTCTGACAGTTTCATTTTTGTGTGTTGTTTAAAGAAGTCTCCAAAACAAAATTGGGTCATGCAGCCAGCATTATGAAGAGACATTCATTTCATTCGGGAACAGAAATTGCATATTGTCATAGTGATTTGTGTTAACTTTTGATTTAGAAAATACTCATTTTTGGAATCTCAGGCAAAACATAAAATGTAAAGGGGTCAGGAAGTGAACACTGGCTTTTTAATAATTGCTGAAACTTAGAATTAGTAATTTGACAATCTGAAGTGTAGATTACATATTTCAGGAGGGTAGCAGGTCTTAACCTGCCTAATTAGTCTTGAGCATACCGAGTTATAAATTCTTTGATATAAATTGCTTAGGTAACAGAAAGCATATTATATAATCTTACGGGGTTTTTTTTAATAGTAAGGACTTCAAGTACTACAAATCAGCAGTGAAAACAACTATCAAAAATAAAGCAACTATAAAAAAGATAACCATCGCTTCTTATATGTATTAGCCAAGACTGATAACAAGGGAGAAAAACCTAAGTCAGCTGGTTTAAGTAAAGAAGGATATAGATTGGCCTTGTAATTAAAAGTATACACATGTATGTGACTCAAAGCCCAGCTGAATCCTTGGACTCAGACTGTGTCGTCAAGACTTGGTCTCTTCAAATTGTTCAGGTCTGCTTCTGTCTGATTTGTTTTTACTTTAGGTCAGCCACAAGGTGGCTGCTACCATTCCCAGACTCACACTCTCAAAGCTTTGAAAGCCCAATGGGAAGACAGACTTTCTTGCCTGATAGTTTGAGCGAAGACTTCTAGGTTGATTCTCACTTCACTAACCTGCATGCTGTCACCTGCTCACCTCCAACTAATCATAATAACCATACCTGGCTGTCATGCCCATCTCTGCACAGGGAGATAGTAGAGGAGAGGTATGGATTCTCTTACAAAAGGAGGGAGAATAGATACCTGTTAGTCAAAACTTAAAATATCCACTACTAGGGCACCTGAGCAACTCAGTCGGTTGAACATTCAACTCTTGATTTCAGCTCAGGTCATGGCTCTAGGCCATGTGTGTTAGTCTCCATGCTGAACATGAAGCCTGCTTAAGATTCTCTCTCCCTCCACTCCTCTCCCTGCCATCTGCCCCCTTCTCCCGCTTGTATGTGCACTCTCTTTCTCTCTGTCGAAAATAAAAAAAAAATAAGATCTCCACTACCTACTTTAAAAACTCTTAACAAAGATTTTTTCCAGTGTCTGCTATATAGTCAAGAATGTATTTTTTTTTTACTTTTTTTTTTAATGTTTATTTTTAATGTTTTATTTTTTGAGAGAGAGAGAGCATAAGTAGGGGAGAGGCTGAGAGAGAAAGGGAGACAGAATCTGAAGCAGGCTCCAGGCTGTCAGCGCAGAGCCCTATGCGGGGCTCGAACCCATGAACCATGAGATCATGACCTGAGCTGAAGTTGGATGTTTAACCGACTGAGCCACCCAGGCGCCCCAAGAATATATTTTTAAAACTATTTGAAATTATCCGTAATTGAGAGTCTATTTGAATATATTGTGTAATTCATTGAAAGCATGAGAAAGAAAAAAGGTCCTTCCATTTTTTTTTCTTTCTTTTTTTTTTTTTTTTTTTAATCTAAGCCTACAAGGGGCGCCTGGGAGGCTCAGTTGGTTAAGCATCTGACTTCAGCTCAGGTCATGATCTCACAGTATGTGAGTTCAAGCCCCGCGTCGGGCTCTGTGCTGACAGCTCAGAGCCTGGAGCCTGCTTCAGATTCTGTGTCTCCCTCTGTCTCTGCCCCTCCCCTGCTCTGCTGTGTCTCTCTCTGTCTCAAAAATAAATAAAAACATTTTTAAAACTTTAAAAAAAAACCTAAGCCTACTAGTCAAAGATTATCTCTAGTTGAATTGGCACTAGTTGATTGTCAGATGATTACATTAATTTTACTTACTGAAGAAGTATACTTCAAAAAAAATAGCAGTATACTACAAAAGGCATATAAATTCAGCATTAAAAATTACATATTTGAGGGACAGCCTGGGTGGCTCAGTTGGTTAAGCTTCCAATTCTTGATTTTGGTTCAGGTCGTGATCCCATGGTTTCGGAAATCGAGCCCCAAATCGGGCTCTGCACTAACAGCAAGGAGCTTGCTTGGGATTTTCTCCTTGTTTCTTTGTGTGCCCCCCCCCCCACCCCTGCTTGCTCTCTCTGTCTCTGTCTCTCAAAAATAAGTAAACTTTAAAAAATTATATATTGGAGAGGCATATTAAAAGGACATTAGAGGTGCCTGGGTGGCTCAGTTAGTTAAGTGTCTGAATTTCGTAGTTCTTGAGTTTGAGCCTCACATCAGGCTCTCTGCTGTGGAAACAGTTCCCACTTTGGATCCTCTGTCCCCTTCTCCCTCTGCCCCTTCCCAGCTCAGGCCATGCACTTTCTCTCAAAAATAAATAAATAAATAGATTGATAGATTGATTAGATAAGTAGATGGACAAATAGACATTAAAGGGATGCCTGACCTGGGGCGCCTAGGCGGCTCAATCAGGTAAGCATCTAACTCTTGATTTCGGCTCAGGTCATGCTCACGGTTCGTTGCATTCAAGCCCTGCTAAATGCACAGAGCACAGAGCTTGCTTAAGATTCTCTCTCCCCTCCCCTCTCTCTCTGCTCCTCCCCATTCTCTCTCTCCTCCTCCCCATTCTCTCTCTCTTTCTCTCAAAATAAATAAATAAACTTTAAAAAAAATTTTTTTTTTCAACGTTTATTTTTGGGACAGAGAGAGACAGAGCATGAACGGGGGAGGGGCAGAGAGAGAGGGAGACACAGAATCTGAAGCAGGCTCCAGGCTCTGAGCCATCAGCCCAGAGCCTGACGCGGGGCTTGAACTCACGGACCGCGAGATCGTGACCTGGCTGAAGTCGGACGCTTAACCGACTGCGCCACCCAGGCGCCCCAATAAACTTTTTTTTAAAAAGGTGGAAGGGGGTTCCCTGGATGGCTCAGTCAGTTAAGCATCTGACTCTTGATTTCAGCTTAGGTCATGATCGCATGATTCGGGAGTTCAAGCCTCACATCGGGCTCTGTGCTGTTAGCATAGAGCCTGCTTGGGATTTTTTCTCTCCTTTCCTCTCTCTCTCTCTCTCTCTCTGCCCCTCCCTCACTCTCACACACACTCTCTCTCAAAAATAAATAAACTTTAAAAAAAAAACAAAGGACATTAAAAACCCTGAAATTAAACCATTATCTTATCCTCATAACTGCCTGGTTCTAATCAACTGATCTCACCTGGATAGCCATGTATATATACGTATATAGATTGTGTTTGGAAAAATGAGAAAACTTGGGAAGGGACGAATCAAAGAGAATAATCAATAAAAGATAAATTAACATAAAAATACCATAACCCCAGGGGCACCTGGGTGGCTCAGTTGGTTAAACGTCAGACTCTTGGTTTAGGCTCCGGTTATGATCTCACAGTTCGTGAATTTGAGCCCCACATTAGACTCTGTGCTGGTGGCACAGAGCCTGCTTGGAATATTCTCTCTCTCTCTCTCTCTCTCTCTCTCTCTCTCTAAACAAACAAATAAACAAACTTTTTAAAAAATACCATAACTCCTGATGCATTGACAAGTAATTTTAAACCAAGGTTACCTGACATTCTGAAAAGTTGGCAGATTTTTTTAAATCTTAAGTAATAGCAATTCCTTTGATTTGTTGGTAAATATTATGATTTTGTATCTGGACAGAATGTAACATTCACTCTTCAAGTAACTTTTTCAATACTATTTTAGGGGTCTTCAAGTTCTACTTACCCCTGTTCTTGCAAACATCCTTGAGGCAGATCAGGAAAAGTGTTGGGGTTTTGACCAGTTTTTTGCAGAAACTAGTGATATACTTCATCGGATGATAATTCATGTTTTTTCACTGCAACAAATGACAGCCCATAAGATTTATATTCATAGCTACAATACGTAAGTACCTCTTTATATTTTCATCCTGTATCGTAATGTTTTATTTTGTTTTGTAATTATCTTCCTAAATTAGAAGAGGAAAAGGAAAAGATGTCTCAGCTTCTCTAAAGGTACCTACCCACTTCTCACTTAGGAAATTATGTTTGAGCCTGGTTAGTACTTGGATGGGAAATTATGTTTGCGTGTTTACTAAACTCTTTTTTGCTTATTTTTGGAGTAAAAAGATCAATTTTCTACTTTTATAAAATATACAGGTAAATTAGCTTGTTCTTAAACTGCAACTTTTATAAGACTATCTTTGTTTCTATGCCTTCTCTCTTACATAATCACATAACCACAAATAACATCCACAAATCCATAAATGGGCTGGGTTTTATTAAGAGTATTATGGTCAGGGTCACCTGGCTGAGTCAGTAGACCATGCGACCCTGAGTTCAAGCCCCATGTTGGGCATAGAGCCGACTTACAAAAAAAAAGAAAAAAGAAAGAAAAAAATTTACGAGTAGTATCCTATCATTTAAAAAACATTAAAGCATAAGTCTTAAATATAGCTAGTGTAGTTATTATTTGCATATGTGGCATAAACCCCTTATTAGGTGCTGGAGAAGTAATCATTTGTTTTACCTAAACAAAAACACATTGTACCTATATTATGAAAAAAATCTACCTATGTGATAGAACTGCATTTAACTAAATACACTCACACTTACATGTAAAGCTAAGGAAATCTGAATATCATAGGTGGATTATGCCAGTATCCATATTCTGGATAGGATACATATACTATTCATATAGTATAATAATATATGCAGGATGTTACCATTGGGGGACACTGGGTGAAGGGTATATGGTATCACTGTGTATTATTTCTTACAACTGCATGTCAGTCTACAGTGACCTCAAATGTTTTTTAAAATGAAGAGGGCACGGGGTGCCTGGGTGGCTCGGTCGGTTAAGCGTCCGACTTCGGCTCAGGACATGATCTCACGGTCTGTGAGTTCGAGCCCCACGTCGGGCTCTGTCCTGACAGCTCAGAGCCTGGAGCCTGCTTCAGATTCTGTGTCTCCCTCTCTCTCTGCCCCTCCCCTGTTCATGCTCGGCCTCTCTCTGTCTCAAAAATAAATAAACGTTAAAAAAAAAAATTAAAATGAAGGGGGCAGCTATTTCTGCCCTCGGGTCCTGTCCCTGTGCTATAATAACAACACCTTTTGTACTGAAAAAAATAAAATAAAAATAAAATGAAGGGGAAAAAACATTACACCCATTCTGTGTGCCTTAATGTCTGTTTTGACAAGAGTCAAATAGCAGTTCTGATATCTTATAAAACCTTTACTGGCAATTAATGTATTCAGGAATAAAATTAATTAGATAAAGTAATATTTTAGGTACTACTATGTAATATGTATAATATACTGTTAATATAAACATAAAAGAATACAATATAATGAATAAAATAACATTAATATAAAATTAGGTTAAATGTGTATTATTCATCTTTATTTTGTTATGTAATAGCGTGAATAAATCTGTGTCAGAGTTAGGTGTTGGCAACTATTTCATTTTAAGAACATATGTGAACATTAAAAAGCCCACCCAAGCCTGAGCCAGATCACAGCCTTTCCACTGAAATGTCTCTTTGATTGCATATATCTGTTTAGGGAGAATCTACTTTTTCCCCTAAAACATCATTTTGAAAATACCTGGTTATATTAATTCATTCAACAAATATTTATAGTCACGTCACAGATACCACTGTGAGTTCTTTGTCATTTAATCCTCACAGCAGCTCTGTGAGGTGGGTACTATCGCTTATGTTTTATAGATGAGGAAACAGCATAGAGGTGTTAAGTAACTTAAGGTATTTTCCGCAAGTCAGTATAACTGGAATTTGAACCCACGTAGTCTGATCCAGAGTCCTTGCTCTAAAGTGCTGTGTTATGTTGGCTCCCCATTATTCAACATGAAGAATCCTGTATCTTATACATATTCAGTATAGGTGTTCAGACATAAAAGTATTCTAGAATGGATTACTGCATAGACAGGTCTGTGCAATTTTCAGTTTAATAGACATTATAGTATCCACATCAACAAAACAGTGTTTCTATAGACCTGCCGTGATCTGAAGTATCTCTTAGAAAGAAATGTTGTACCTCCCTCCCCCCCCCACACACAGATTTATTTCTTACTCCATCCCAGTAATGTTGTCCCTTTGCATTTTTCTCACACAGTGCTACTGTATTTCATGAACTGGTATATAAACAAACCAAAATTATTTCTTCAAATCAAGAACTTATATATGAAGGGCGACGTTTAGTTATAGAACCTGGAAGACTGGCACAGCATTTTCCTAAAACTACTGAGGAAAATCCCATCTTTGTAGTGAGTCGGGAACCTCTGAGTACCATAGGATTGATATATGAGAAAAGTAAGTTGGAATTTTTCTAGTGTTCTTCATAGCCATTAAAAAAAAAAAATGACCTGTAAAAATGATTGGCATCTTCATAAAGTTGATTGATGAGGACAGTAATGTAGAATTTTCATAAACTTAAAAATTTTGTAAATAAGTTGAATGGGACTAGTAATAAAATTGAAAAGCCTTGTAGGAACATAATTTGACCTTAAATATTTTGTGTCATAAAATGGTAGTTTGTCATGTATGCTTTACTGTAGCTCTCTGCTTTTAGTATTTTACTAACATTCAAAATAACCTTTTGTATCACAAGTTTGAGCCAATATTTATTGTGTCCACTGTGAATAGGACACTTTGTCAGGCTTTGGAATCTATGAAAAATTAGATCTACATTTTGGAATCTTAAATTATTAATTGTACTGGTGAAAAAAAAAATTACCCAGATATTTACTTTTCTGTTTGGATCTTTGGGATTTGATTTAGATTTAAAGAGAAGCATTGAGCTTGTGTTGTATTGGAATATATCTAAGAAAAGAACTAAACTCCTTAGAAATATTTCTGGTAATTTCTTAGTTGTTAAGGAATGAGCATTTTTGCTTCAAGTGATTTTTTTTTTAACCAGGAAAAGAACATAAAAGAGTTTTGTTACTAATGTTTAATTTGGGGGTAATGTAGATGTTAATGTTTAATTTAGAGATTGCTGTATAAAAGCTATAGTAATTTATTCAAAATACTTTATTTCTGATTTTAATTTTTTTACTTCGTATTTCAGTTTCCCTTCCTAAAGTACATCCACGTTACGATTTAGATGGGGATGCTAGCATGGCTAAGGTTAGTGTTTAATTAAGTTACTTTGTAAACATCTGAATTAAAATTATCTTATCAACAATGGAAGCAATAAAATGTGTTATCTTTACATACGCCTATA
The DNA here is from genome assembly GCF_016509475.1 of Prionailurus bengalensis. Classification (NCBI taxonomy): domain Eukaryota; kingdom Metazoa; phylum Chordata; class Mammalia; order Carnivora; family Felidae; genus Prionailurus; species Prionailurus bengalensis. The sequence goes on from NC_057358.1 coordinate 89,706,721, forward strand.
TGATTTAGGAACTTATTCATTTAAGTTATCCATTGCAGGGGCGCCTGGGTGGCTCAGTCGGTTAAATGTCCGACTTAGGCTCAGGTCATGATCTCATAGTTTGTGAGTTTGAGCCCTGCGTCGGGCTCTGTGCTGACAGCTCGGAGCCTGAGCCTGCTTCGACTCTGTGTTTCCCATTCTCTCTGCTCCTCCCTGGCTCGTGCTCTATCCCTGTCTGTCTCTCAAAAATATAATGTTCAAAAAAAAAAAAAATTGTTACCCAATGCAGATTATTTTGTTCTTTTTTGTTAATTTTTTTTTTTTAAACATTTATTTGAGAGACAGAGTGAGACAGAGCATGAGTGGGGGAGGAGCAAAGAGAGAGAGGCGGGGACCCAGAATCCAAAGCAGGCTCCAGGATCTGAGCTGTTAGCACAGAGCTCAATGCAGGGCTCAAACCCACAGACCATGAGAGACCATGTCCCAAGCCGAAGTCAGACGCTTAACTGACTGAGCCACCTGGGCACCCCTCTTTCTTCCTTATATCTTTTGTTAAATTCCTAAGAAAATTTTCTCTATTGAGACAGAACATATTTAACATTATCATGTTAAGGCTGAAATATTTATTGTATCTGTCCTTAGCTTTTAGAAATTGGTAGTTTGTGTTTTTAAATTAACCTGATAAAAATATATAAGCTTGAAAATTTTTATGTAAAAGTTTTTCTTATCCTGTACCACAATTTGCACCAAATACTGACATTTGTGTTTCTTCATTAGGCAATAACAGGAGTTGTATGTTATGCTTGTAAAATTGCCAATACCTTGCTGCTTTATCAGGAATTAATGCGAAAGGGGATACGATGGTTGATGTAAGTAATAGACTGAAATTTGAAAATGAGTGGTAACCACTCCATCATTGATACTTTACCTCTTCAGACTAAGAAGCATCAAGTGCTTGGGGTTTTTTATTGTTTGGTTTGGTTTGGTTTTTAAAGATTTTATCTTTCCTTTTTTAATTTTATTTTTTTGAGAGAAAGAGAGAGACAGAATGGGAGCAGGAGAGGGGGCAGAGGGAGAGAGAGAAAGGGAGAGAATCCCAACCTGGCTCCATGCTCTGTGCAGAGCCCAGCACAGGACTCGATCCCACAAACTGTGAGACCATGACCTGAGGGGCAGTCAAGAGTCACATGCTCAACTGACTGAGCCACCCAGGCTCATTCCTAAAGATTTTATTTTTAAGTCATCTCTACACCCAGTGTAGGGCTCAAACTCACTATTGCAAGATCCAAAGTCACATGCTCCACCTACTGAGCCAGCCAGGCACCCCTTCTGTAATATTATAATACACTTGTTTCACATTTGGTGTACAAAACATTTAGCAACTATTTTTTTATTTGATTCCTGCAGCAGCTTGTGAGATACATAGGACAAATTGTATCTGAATTTTAAAACTTATGCCACACTGTACATACAGGGTGATGGTAAATGAATTCTTTTTCCAAGGACTTGACTCAGCTGTCATTTCACTCTCTTGGTGGGTGGCCTTTGGCATTGTTGTAATCCAAGATAGTCTGGACTTGTTCTAGAATTCTAGCCCCAGGCAACCTCTCATATGCTTTCTGTCTATATAGATTTGCCTATTCGAGACACTTCATATAAATGAAATTATACAGTGGAGTACAAACTCACCTTGACAAGCAATAAGAGCTGTTTTTTTTTTTTTTTAAGTAAATCATGTTAATATAGTTACTCTGGGTCAGAATATTGATTAATTAAGTATTCTTTCCTGAAAGTGACCCTAAGAAATATTTTGTGGATGAATATGATTCCCCCCCCCCTTTTTTTTTTTTTACTTTTCATGATTTATAGATGTTCTTTCCATCTGATAGAAGTGGAGAATAAATGGTCTCTCTTGAACATCATGCCTCTAGTTTCTGTACACCATCATTTAAGGCTTTTGAATCTTATACGCACACAGCAATGGCCTCGTGTTCCCTGGGATCATAATGCCCTTTGGCCTAGTGCTTGTGACAGTTTATATGTACCTCCCTCACGCCTATCCTTCCCTTCTTACGAAAGCATCTCATCATTCTCATCCTGCTGGTGCTTTAAGAAGAAAAAAGAATGACACTTTTGTTAAACTCATAAATTTATGGGGTTTTTTTTTTAGGTGTTCACATATCCAGCTTATAAGCCTACGCTTTTCTCTTTCCATTAAGAAGGCTTTTTGTTTTTACTAAATAATTTCTGGAAAAATCTGAGTGTTGACTCCATTTACTTTTGTGGTATTGTAACTAACAGCTCTCGTGTTCTCTTGTTCTTGTTATGTACCACAGTCACTGCTCCGTGAAGCTTTTATTCCTTTTACCTATTAACTTTTAGTTTAATAAGTCATGAGAAAATAGTTTTTGTTTTGCTTTGGTTTTTGGTTTGGGGTTTTTTTTGAAAATGGGTTTTGGTTTTTTTTTAATATTTTATTTAAAAAAAATTTTTTAATGTTTATTTATTTTTTGAGAGAGAGAGAGTGAGTGTGAGCAGGGGCGGGGCAGAGAGAGAGAGGGAGACACAGAATCCAAAGCAGGTTCCAGGCTCTGAACTGTCACAGAGCCCGATGTGGGGCTCAAACCCACAAGCTGTAAGATCATGCATGACCTGAGCCGAAGCTGGATGCTTAACCGACTGAGCCACCCAGGCACCCCGAAAATGGTTTTTAATGTAGACCACTGCTGGCAAGCTTTTTCAGTTAGTAATTTTTTTTCCTTTTTTTTTTTTTTTCACCAATAAAGGACTTTATTTGAAATCTGTATCTATTCCATGTTTCAAACACGACAGTTTTGTATTAGAAATACAGCTCTCTGCCGCTAACTATGGGGGATATTTGCCCTGCTGATTAACCAAAATTAAAAGGATCCAAAGAGACAGAGAGTGACCAAAGAAAGCCTCTGATGGTCTATGAACTTGAGCTCCTGTCTCTCATACTCCTTTGTTGTTAATTTTTTTTAATCAAAATATATTTTTTTAGGAATAGAATTTAGTGATTAATCACTTAATAACACCTAGTGCTCATCCCAGAGTCCTCCTTAATGCCCAGTACCCCCTCAGCACTTCCTCCCACCCAACACCCCACCACCAACCTTCAACTTGTTCTCTGTATTTAGGAGTCTCTTATGGTTTATCTTCCTCTCTGTTTTTATGTTATTTTTGCTTCCCTTCCCTTATGTTCATCTGTTTTGTATCTTAAAGTCCTCATATGAGTGAAATCATAAGATACTTATCTTTCTCTGACTTATTTTGCTTAGTATAATACACTCTAGTTCCATCCACATTGTTGCAAATGACAAGATTTCATTCTTTTGATTGCCGAGTAGTACTCCGTTGTATATATATATACCATATCTCTTTTATCCATTCATCTATTGATGGACATTTGGGCTCTTTCTGTACTGTAGTGCAATTGCTGGGTAAGAGGGTAGTTCTATTTTTAATTGTTTGAGGAACCTCCATACTGTTTTCCGGAGTGGCTGCACCAGTTTGTGTTCCCACCAACAATGCAAAAGAGATCATCTTTCTATGCATCCTCACCAATATTCGTGTTGCCTGAGTCGTTAATTTTAGCCATTCTGACAGGCGTGAGGTGGTATCTCATTGTGGTTTTGATTTGTATTTCCCTGATGATGAGTGATGTTGAGCATTTTTTCATGTGTTGGTTGGACATCTGGATGTCTTCTTTGGAAAAGTGTCTATTCATGTCTTTGGCCCATTTCTTCACTGGATTATTTGTTTTTTGGGTGTTGAGTTTGATAAGTTCTTTATAGATTTTGGATACTAACCCTTTATCTGATATGTCATTTGCAAATATCTTCTCCCATTCCGTCAGTTGCCTTTTAGTTTTGCTGATTGTTTCTCTGTGCAGAAGTGTCTTATCTTGATGAGGTCCCAATAGTTCATTTTCACTTTTGTTTCCCTTGCCTCTCGGTGACATGTCAAGTAAGAAGTTGCTGTGGTTGAGGTCAAAGAGGTTGTTGCCTGTTTTGTCCTCTAGGATTTTGATGGTTTCCTGCCTTACATTGAGGTCTTTCATCCATTTTGAGTTTATTTTTGTGTATGGTGTAAGAAAGTGATCCAGGTTCATTCTTCTGCATGTCGCTGCCCAGTTTTCCCAGCACCATTTGCTGAAGAGACTTTTTTCCACTGGATATTCTTTCCTGCTTTGTCAAAGATTAGCTGGCCATACGTTTGTGGGTCTATTTCTGGGTTCTCTATTCTGTTGCATTGATCTATGTGTCTGCTTTTGTGCCAGTACCATACTGTCTTGATGATTACAGCTTGAAGTCCAGAATTGTGATGCCTCCAGCTTTGATTTTCTTTTTCAGGATTGCTTTGGCTATACGGGGTCTTTTCTGGTTCCATACAAATTTTAGGATTGTTTGTTCCAGGTCTGTGAAGAATGCTTGGTGGTATTTTGATAGGGATTGCCAGTTAGTAAATATTTTAGACTTTGTGGGCCATATAAGGTCTCTTATTTATTTATTTATTTATTTTTTACAGCCTTTAAAAATATAAGTATCAATCTTAGCAAAAGCAAACATCAGGCCTTAGTTTGTTGACCCTTAATGTAGACCAAAAGCCCTCCAGTTTTATTATTAATTATGTCATCCTCCTCCTTCAGAGATCATAATTTAAGAGCAGTAAAAATTAATTCTGGTGGTATAAAGCATAACACATATGGCTTATTTGTATGATTGTAGTTTAGTTTACACTGTTTACTATAATTTTAATGCCTTAGATTTCTAAACTGTTAATCCAATAAGTAGTAACTAATGGCCCCGTGCCCTAGATATGTATAAGGGTCACAGAGATGCTTTCAGTAATAAAAAGTGAATTGGCGAGACTCAGGCCAAGGGGGACAAAAATGAATTGGCTTTCATAATATAAGACTGTTAATAAACTTGTCTGAAGAGTAGTAACAGCAGTGTAATTAGTGATGGACAAGAGGAAATAAATCATTCCTTAGGTAAACTAATGAGGGTATTATTATTTTTTAGAGAATTAGTTAAAGATGATTATAATGAAACTGTTCACAAAAAGACAGAAGTTGTGATCACACTGGATTTCTGCATCAGAAACATTGAAAAAACTGTGAAAGTGTAAGTAGATTACTTCCTTCCTAATAGTGGTGAAAATGTTAAACATTCACTTATGTCGTTATCCTCGGCATAGTAGAACATGCTGTGCAAGTGTTTGAGTCGAGACACCACTTTCGATTGAGTTACTTCCTCACAAAGCCAAAATTATTTAGTTGTCTCAGTCCGAAGTGAACATTTGGCGGCATTTCTCCTTCCCCTTACAAAGGAAGAGGTAATCTGACAGAAACGTCTCAGTTTTTAATTTTGCAAAGCAGACACTCTGAATAGGAAGATATAGAACCTAGAGTCAACAAAGGAAGCGGGAAGAGGTATTCTAGAACTGTATTTTAGTAGTTGTAGAATTTGGGGATTACTTTCAGTTTACTCTTACTTATTAATCTTATCCCTGAGACTGTTATGAAACAATATTTTAGACTTCTCTCTTTCTAGGCTGTATTATTTGTACTGCAGAAGAAATACAATAATTGAATTCAGTATGACCTCCAATCTGTAATCTAGTAGTTTGACCATTATCATGGCGTAAGACTGTTGGAAATTAAGTTGTCTTTTATATTTTGTATAAAAATTTATAAGTAGGAGTATATAAAATTCCTTCTTTACAGAGACATCAAGTTTTCTTGGAATCTGTTGCTTGTAGGCTTTGCATTCAATATTTTATTCTTAAATAGTTACGAGAATAAAAACTCAGGTATAATTTATAAAACATCTTTTAAAATCTTTATATTCAAAAATCTGTATATTCATTATGCTCATTGAATTTTTCCATGCTTGTTTTCATACAGATACGAAAAGTTGATGAAGATCAACCTAGAAGCAGCAGAGTTAGGTGAAATTTCAGACATACACACCAAATTGTTGAGAGTGAGTATTTACACAATTATGACAGTCATTGGCTCATAACCTATTCCTTTGCTAGTCAGATTAGATCTCAGCTTTCCCAGAAAGATGATATACCTAAAGGATTTCCAGAGAAGGGGTAGCCTTTTCCCATCTTTAGGAACTATTTACAATATTTAAATTCCCTTACTGACATGAAGTTCTTCGTGATGTTTCCAAGTGCCTGCTTTGCTTTCAGTCCTTTTCTCTCTAAAGTCTCTCTCAAGTCTCCCTTTAAAATCCATAATGCTCAGGGCGCCTGGGTGGCTTAAGTCGTTAAGCATCTAGCTCTTGATTTCAGCTCAGCTCACGATCTTGTTCATGAGTTCACCCTGACAGTGTGGAGCCTGCTTGGGATTCTCTCTCCCTCTCTCTCTCTATTCCCTTCCCCAGCTCACTTGATCGCTTGCTCTCTCTGTCTCAAATAAATAAACATTATTCTTAAAAGGGGGGGGCAGGGCACCTGGGTGGCTCAGTCAGTTGAGCAGCCTGCCTTGGCTCGGGTCATGATCTCATGGCATTCTGATTATTGTTTCTGTATTTTGCTGATCTGCATCTGAACCCACTGGTTTTATTTAGCTTTCCAGTTCTCAGGGAACAATAGAAACCAGTCTTCAGGATATCGAAAGCAGATTATCTCCAGGTGGATTGTTGGCAGACATGTGGGCCCATCAAGAAGGCACTCATCCAAAAGATAGACAGTAGGTTATATAACTTTATTGGTAGTTTCTGCTCTTATTCTTAAATGTCCTTTTTCACATTGACTTATATAATTTACTTGGATTTTTTTTTCTTATATAGTGTAGAAAAGCTACAAGTCCTGCTAAATTGCATCACAGAGATTTACTATCAGTTCAAAAAAGACAAAGCAGAACGTAGTGAGTAAAATTTGCCATTTGTTAATCTAATGAATCAATTCTACTAGTTGTAATTCAATTGAATTCATTTGGTATATTTCTGAGGGTGGTTCCTTAAGTTATTTATTTCAGAGACTTGATTCTGTTGGGAAAGAGGTTGAATATGCTAAAAATTATTCCTAAAAACAATCTTTTGAAAATTTTAAATCGGGGGTCCTGAACTCCAAAATCTCTAGAGGCCAGTCATAGAAAAGAAAATGATTGGCCACTGGAGACAGGAGGACAGGAGAGGAAGTACCCCGTCTAAAGAGGAGAGCCACTACTCAGATTCACCAGATTCATTGCCCAATCTTCCTGTTCTCAAGGGAAGCTGGAAGTACAGATTTTATTAAAAACCCTGGGGACACCTGGCTGGCTCAGTTGGTGGAGTGTGTGACTCTCAATCTTGGGGTCATGGGTTTAAGCCCCACGTCGGGTATAGAGATCACATAAATAAATAAATCTTTTTTTTTTTTTTTTAAGGAATAAAATGTCCTGATTTTAAATGTTGGCAGTTCATTTTTTTTTTTTTTTTTTTTGATGTTGACACTGTATAGATCAAATGAAAGCATTGGGCTACATATCTAAGCCATGAGTCATGAGTTTGTGACATCTACTCTAAACTGCCTTTTTGGGGTGCCTGGCTGGCTTAGTCAGTGGAATATACAACTCTTGATCTTGCATTGGGTGTAGAGATTTCTTAAAGATAAAATCTTAAAAAGAAAACCCTCTTGCCCTTTTTGAAGTCATAATTTCAAAAGATAAAAACTTTTGCATGACTCTGTGATTCTACATTTACAGAAGCAATATTTCTTATTTGTAGGACTAGCTTATAATGAAGAACAGATCCACAAATTTGATAAGTAAGTGTCCATATTATGTTTAACAATTGTTTTCAGGGTTATGTTATTAATATAATTCCTCTTAAAATTGAAATTAATTACAATGAAAAATACATTTTCATCTTAGCTTTACAGAATTGTTACTGTGTGTGTACATATTTGAGGTCCATGTGTCTGGTCCCTGATTGAGAGGTTGAAGAGAAGGGAGAATAAGGAGGTGGTCTTCTGCTTCACATGCTCTGATTGCAGAAGGACAAATAAGGAAGAACATAGACAAGGCCAGGCTTAACCACTTTCTTACCTTGACTTCATTGAATAAGTATTTGTGACCATTCTCCTTTATGAACCTTCTCTTTTGCTTCCTGCTGCTTTAATGTCGATTTTAGAAACCTTTGGCTTTCTACTATAAATATTCTAAAGCCATAACAGTCATTATTAAGAAACGTAAGTTTTATATGTTTGAACAGTTTTTAATATTTGAAGCAGAAATCGTGACATTGGTTTAAACCTACGATTATTTCTAAATTATAGGCAAAAACTGTATTACCATGCAACAAAAGCTATGACCCATTTTACAGACGAATGTGTTAAAAAATATGAGGCATTTTTGGATAAGTCAGAAGAATGGATGAGGTAAGTAAGCTTTGTGGTTGACTGCACAATGTACAATTCAGTGAATGTTGTATTTTTTAAGTAATATTGATATTAGACTGCTTATTGATTCTTTTTGGTTTTCAGAAAGATGCTTCATCTTAGGAAACAGTTATTATCACTAACTAATCAGTGTTTTGATATTGAAGAAGAAGTGTCGAAGTATCAAGATTATACAAATGAGGTATGACTATAAAAAGTATCTAGAAAACATCTTTTTCCTACTAGGAAAAAAAATATTTCTTCTCAGTTTGAAATGATTGAAAAGGGAGAAATAGGACATAAATTGCCTTATATTCAGTTCTGTTTACCCATTTGTAATATGTGTTTGAGCCAAGTTTTCAGAACTTAGATGTCTTACGATTAAAAGCATATGATAAAATATTTAAAATTTTTTTTTTACATTTATTTATTTTTGAGAGACAGAGAGAGACAGAGCACTAGTTGGGGAGGGGTAGAGAGAGAGGGAGATACAGAATCCGAAGCTGTCAGCACAGAGCCTGACACGGGGCTCGAACGCACAAACCGTGAGATCATGACCTGAGCCGAAGTCAGACACTTAACTGACTGAGCCACCCAGGCACCCCTAAAAGCATATGATAAAATATTTTTTAAAAAATTTTAAGGCATATGTTAGAACATTCTTTTATCTATAAGAAAAGTTTTCTTTAGGGGCTCCTGGGTGGCTCAGCCGGTTAAGTATCAGACTTGGGCTCAGGTCATGGTCTCACAGTTGGTGAGTTCAAGCCCCATATCTGGCTCTGTGCTGACAGCTCACAGCCTGGAGCCTGCTTCGGATTCTGTGTCTCCCTCTCTCTCTGCCCCTCCCCCACTCACACTCTGTCTCCATCTCTCTCCAAAATAAATAAAACATTAAAAAAATTTTTTTTTTCAAAAGAAAAGAGAAGATTTTCTTAGAGTATTCATTTAAGTACTGTATCATTCATGGTTTTGAAATTAAAATTTAAAAGCTATAAAGGGCTTAATAAACCTGGAACATTTGATGTAAGATCTGTAGTTTGTACTTCGTTCAGTGATTGATGTGAATTTTTTTCGATGTTTTAGTTACAAGAAACTTTGCCTCAAAAAATGTTTGCAGCCTCCAGTGGAATCAAACATACCATGACCCCAATTTATCCATGTTCTAATACATTAGTGGAAATGACTCTTGGGTAAGAAATTTATTATTTGGTAACTATTATGTTTCTGTTCATTTTTATTTCAGTTTGTGATCTTGCTCTTTTATTTTGGAATTTTTGGTGTTTGTGGTGACTATACTTGCTAATGTATTTAATGGCTTACTTCAGTCAAGAGAACTAAAACATGGTGTAATTCTAAAACATTTGCATACTTTTTTGAGCAGAGACATTCTTATTTTGTTTGTATAGTATGAAGAAATTAAAGGAAGAGATGGAAGGAGTGGTTAAAGAACTTGCTGAAAATAATCATATTTTAGAAAGGTGAGTAATGGAAATGCCATTCTGCTCTGTGATTTTCTCTTTTTTTTTTTAAATGTTTTTATGTTTGTTTATTTTTGAGAGAGAGAGAGAGAGGGAACATGAGCAGGGGAGGGGCAGAGAGAGAGAGGGAACACAGAATCAGAAGCAGGCTCCAGGCTCCTAGCTGTCAGCACACAGCCAGGCACACGGCTTGAACTCATAAACCATAAGTTTATGACCTGAGCCGAAGTCGGACACTCAACCGCCTGAGCCACCCAGGTGCTCCTCTGCCCTGTGGTTTTCTGTGCACTAGAGCACATATAGATCTAAACTTGTACCTGTCTGTCTGTAGTAGTAGGTTAAGTAGTGGGAAAAGGATAGATATCAAGTCAAGAACCCTTATGTTCTGCGATTTCCGTGGTGCCCTGTAATGTGCTTGAGGTTGGTTGGATAAAGACAAGTCAACTGTGATTGATTCCATTTTATAGAAGCACTGGTTAATAGAATTATTTGCTTACTTGAGTCAGTTTGTGAAAATGAAAATCTTTTGCACATTATTTTTCATACATTTTCTCATTAGAATCATAAGTTTAAATTTTGGAATCAGAATGGCTTATAAGAGGCACCTGCCTGGCTGGCTTAGAGCATGTGACTTTTGATCTCAGGGTTGTAAGTTTGAGCCTGACACCGGGTGAAGAGATTACTTAAATAAAACTTAAAAAAAAAAAAAAAATCCTCATAGATCAGGGAGAGAGAGAGTTGGAAAACACCCAGAGCCAGTAAACCCACTTTTGAATGCTTTTTCCTCCTCCCAGTTCCTCAGGGAAGTTAAGGAACATTTGGCTTTCTAGTAAGAACCCTTCTCTTTGAAGCCCTTATGTGCTTATCGATATGTTCTCTAATTCCAAGCATACTAATAAAAGTACTTCACACTTGTGTGACGTTTTATATGCTTGCAGGGCACTTTCACACTGCGTAAGCTTGCTCAGCATGCATTCCAGCCTCGTACAGTAGCTGAGCAGACAGTCTCTATCCATGTTTCACAGGTACTGAAGTTCACACCCTAAGAGGTGAGCTGGAGCTGGAATCTAGCCACCTATTTCCTCATACAGTCTTATCCCCCCTGGAACTATTCTCGCAAATAAAAGGACCAAAGAAAGTTTCCTGTAGTTTGGAAAGATTGTCAGAAAGTCACATGATTTTTTAGCTATGTGCAGAAAGTTATTTGACATTTCTTTTCTTTTTTTTTTTAATTTTTTATTTTAGAGCACAAGTAGGGGGAGAGAAGAGAGAGAAAGAGAGAGAAAATCTTAAGCAGCTCCACACTCAGCCCAGAGCCCAATGCAGGGCTTGATCCCATGACCCTGGGATCACAGCCTGAGCCGAAATCAGGATCTGGACGCTCAACTTTGACTGAGCCACCCAGATGCCCTGACACTTGTTTTTTGGTGTGTTTTTTTTAAGTTGGTTTTTTTTTTTTTTTTTTTTTTGAGTAATCTCTACACCCTATGTGGGTTTTAAACCCAAAACCCTGGGGTCAAGTTGCACGCTCTACCCACTGAGCCAGCCAGGTGATCTATTCACTTCTGTAGTATTATCATTTTTTTCTTTTTTTTTATACGTATATATATTTATTTTATTTTTTATAATTTAACTTTATTTTTTATTTTTTTTAATATACATCCAAATTAGTATATAGTGAAGCAATGATTTCAGGAGTAAATTTCTTAATGCCCCTTACCCATTTAGCCCATCCTCCCTCCCACAACCCTTCCAGCAGCCCTCAGTTTGTTCTCCATATTTATGAGTCTCTTCATTTTGTCCCCCTCCGTTTTATTATATTATTTTTGTTTCCCTTCCCTTATGTTCATCTGTTTTGTCTCTTAAAGTCCTCATATGAGTGAAGTCATATGATTTTTGTCTTTCTCTGACTAATTTTACTTAGCTATCAATTTTTTCTCAATGAATTAGTTTTTAGAATACATTCTATAAAGATTTCCTACAATATATGATTGTAAAAATTTGGAAATGAAAGGCTCTACCTGCCTTTTCTCATGATCCCCTTCCACCCCCGCAGAAGTAATTACTATTAACAGTTTGTTGTGCATGTACGTTTTATGTGAATGGGATCATTCTGTTCATACTGGTTTAGCCTTTTTTCATCTAAGACTATATCACCGGTACTTTTTCATATCCATATATATAGCTCTATTTTTTCTCATTTCCTTTCTTTCTTTCTTTCTTTCTTTCTTTCTTTCTTTCTTTCTTTCTTTCTTTCTTTCTTTCTTTCTTCCTTTCTTTTTTAGAGAGCGAGGGAGAGCAAGCAGAGGGGGGACAGAGGGAGAGGAAGAGAGAATCTTAAGCAGGCTCCATGCTCAGCACAGGGCCTGATGTGGGGCTCAGTCCCACGACCCTGAGATCATGACCTGAGCCAAAATCAAGAGTCAGATGCTTAACCAACTGAGCCACCCAGGCACCCCATTTAAAGATTTTATTTTTGGGGCGCCTGGGTGGCTCAGTTGGTTGAGCGGCCGACTTCGGCTCGGGTCACGATCTCACGGTCCATGAGTTGGAGCCCCGTGTCGGGCTCTGTGCCGACAGCTCAGAGCCTGGAGCCTGTTTTGGATTCTGTGTCTCCCTCTCTCTGACCCTCCCCCGTTCATGCTCTGTCTCTCTCTGTCTCAAAAATAAATAAACGTTAAAAAAAAATTTTTTTTTTAAATAAAAATAAAGATTTTATTTTTAAGTAATCTCTACACCCAATGTAGGGCTCAGACTCAAAACCCCAAGATCAAGAGTTGCATGCTCTGAGCTAGTCAGGCGCTTCTTTTTTCTCATTTTCAGCAGCTGCCTAATAGACTAGTGTATGGCTCTGCCGTATCTATTTGGCTGTCCTATTTGTTGGGCATTTAAGTTGTGTTAATTTTTCACAATTATAAACCATGCTTCAGTGAACTTATTTGTATGTATACCTTCATGTACTTGTGTAAGAATATTTGAGAGATTGGAGTGCCTCAGTCACTTGAACGTCTGACTCTTGGTTTCGGCTTGGGTCATGATCTTGCAGTTTGTGGGTTCAAGCCCCACATCAGACTCTGTGCTGACGGTGAGGAGCCTGCTTGGGATTCTCTTTCTCCCTCTCTCTGACCCTCCCCTGCTTGCTCACTCTCTCAAAATAGATAAATTTTGGTAAAAAAATTGTTTAGGGGCACCTGGGTGGCTCAGTCGGTTGAGCGTCTGACGTTGGCTCAACTCATGATCTCGCAGTTTGTGGATTCAAGCCCCTCCTCGGGCTCTGTGCTGACAGTGTGGAGCCTGCTTCACAGCTGTCTCCCTCTCTCTCTTCCTCTCCCCTGCTCACATTCTCTCTCTCAAAAACAAATATTAAAAAAATTGTTTGGGTACCTGGTTGGCCCAGTTAATGAAGTGTCCAACTCTTGGTTTCAGCTCAGATCACGATCTCACGGTTTGTGGGTTCTGCACTGATGGTGCGGAACCTGCTTGGGATTCTTTGTCTCTCTCTCTCTCTGCCCCTTCCCCATTCACACTCTCTCTGTCTCTCCCAAAATAAATAAATAAAGTTTAAAAAATAAATAAATAAAAATTGTTTAAATAGGGGTGCCTAGGCGGCTCAGTCAGTTGAGCATCAGACTTCGGCTCAGGCCATGATCTCGCAGTTCACGCGTTTGAGCCCCACATCGGGCTCTGTGCTGACAGCTCAGAGCCTGGAGCCTGCCTCAGATTCTGTCTCCCTCTCTCTCTGCCCCTCTCCAGCTTGCACTCTGCCTGTCTCTCTCTCAAATAAATAAAAACATTAAAAAATTTTTATTTTTAGTTTTAAGTAAAAAAAAAAAAGAATATTTGAGGGATCAATTTCTAGATGTTTCTAGATGTGGAATTGCTGGGTCAGAGAGCATCACATTTAAATTTTTATAAGTATTAATTTTTTCTTTTTTCTTTATTTTTTTATTATTTTGAGAGAGATAGAATGCATGTGGGAGAGAGGGAGAGAGAGGAACCCAGGCATGCTCCGCACTGTCAGCACTGAGCCTGACATGGGGCTCGAACTCAGGAAACAGATCATGACTTGAACCGAAATCAAGAGTTGGACGTTCAACCAACCGAGCCACCCAGGCACCCCAATTTTTTTTCTTTTTTTTTTTTAAGGTTATATATTTGAGAGAGAGAGCATGTGGGGTAGGGGCAGATAGAATCCCAAGCAGGCTCCACGCCAGCAGCACTGAGCCTGACTCAGGGCTCAAACTCATGAACTGTGAGATCATGACCTGAGCCCAAACCAAGAGTGGGATGCTTAACCAACTGAGCCACCCAGGCGCCCCTGTTTATTCAAATTTATATGTGTGTGTGAATTGCCTGTTGGTTTTAAAATCTTTTTTGTATTAGTTTATAGCAATTACATAGTAATTTTTTTTTTTTAGTGCCCAATTTAGTTTCTTTACAACCTTAGCTAAATATCAGCAAGGAGAAGAGACTATTAAGTAATGCTTTTAACAAGCTTTTATACTCACTTTCTTATGTCGTATGACATAGAATCCCCACTGCCCAAAGCAAGTCCCATAAGTCACTTTCCCATTTTACTTGCCAGTTTATGTAACAATATGGTTGATATGACATGGTATAATCATAACTTAAATGTTAAAGGACTATGTACGGATTAGTGCCAGAACTAATAATGGAATCCGGGTCTTGAGCACTGTCTCCACATGGGTATCTCATTATCACTTTATTTCTTTCATATCTAAAAATCACATAATATCACCCTTCCCAGCTCCTCCTATTTCCTCATTCTATTCAAAGGAACCACCTTTCCTTCTGCTTCTGTGAACATACGTCATTTTAGACACTAACTGTTTTTTATTGCCTTTCATTAGTTTGGTGATCTTCCTTCAAAATGTTTCCATTTTCCCCCTCTCAGCCTCATCAGACCCCCTTTCCTCCTCACATGTGAGCTGTGGTGGTAACATATTATCTATCTTCCTAAACCCAGGCCTTTCCCATCTGTCATTAGTACAGCCAAAGGTCTAATCATGCCATGCCACTCCTTTGGCCCAACAATTTCTAAACTCTTCTTACCTAAAAGGTCAAATCTAAATTCATACTTGAAATCCCAGGATATAATCCTCTGGCCAGCCTATTCACTCACCTTCATTTCCCACTAGTCCCCAAAATAACATTCCATTGTAGCAAGGTCGCTTTACTTAACTTTACATAATTTACTCTCCATTAAGTATGTCTCACCTACTCCCAACTCCTTATCTTCGCTTTTCTAAATCCCACCCCACCAAAAGGAAGTTGTCCAATTGTTTCTAATACTTTCTAGATCACATCACTTAGCCTTTTCTCCTAAGAAGTCTCCCAAGCCACTAATTGGTATTTTTTTCACATATTTATAATAATACCACCGTGTTTCAGTAAAAATTGGGGACATCATAGCTGCTTGAACTTTTTTTTTTTTAAACGTTTTACTTATTTTTAAGACAGGGAGAGACAGAGCATGAACAGGGGAGGGTCAGAGAGAGGGAGACACAGAATCTGAAACAGGCTCCATCCAGGCTCTGAGCTGTCAGCACAGAGCCCGACGCGGGGCTCGAACTCACAGACCGTGAGATCATGACCTGAGCCGAAGTCGGCTGCTTAACCGACTGAGCCACCCAGGCACCCCAGTTGCTTAAACTCTTAAATAACAGTTTATTCATCTGAAAAGTACCCTATATACTCTTTAAAATGTTGCAGGCCAAATAAATGAATCTTCTGAGATTTCCTGTTTTCTTTTGTGTTTTAGGTTTGGCTCTTTAACCATGGATGGCGGCCTTCGCAATGTTGACTGTCTTTAGCTTTCTGGGAAGTTCGAGAACAGTTTTAGTTTGCACAAGAAAATAATGCTGAGACATTCATTAAATGAGTGCCTCTATAAGTGGGCTCTTATTTCTACAATTCAGTATTTGATGTGGTCATGTAAATATGTACAATATTGTAAATACACAAGAAAATATATAAATTTTTGGCTGCTGTTAAGATGTAATTTTACCTTTTAACATTTATAATTATATGAGGACATTTGACCTCAGTGAGCACTAGAAGAAAGCCATGACTGATATGTTGAAATACTGGAGTAAGGCTAACTGGGTTGTTTCTCCGCCTGCCTACTGGAAACATTTTTTAAATGGAACCAAAATTGTCATCCTTACAAATCAGAAAAGACTGATAGTTGACGGGTTTGTAAGTGATAGGATGGAGAAGTGGCTTCTCTGGGCGAAGAGCAGAACCAAACCACTGTTTTACTAGGATCACAATTTTGGGGGAAGGATAAAGTGACATTATTTCATTTTACAAGGTGCCCAGATCCCAGTTATCCTCACGTCTCTTTAATTTCAGATAAATTATTGAGCAAAATTTTTAAAGTGATTTAATTATTAAAAACTATTCATTTTATTTTGGCCATAAGTGTATGACTGTCATAAAAAATTTTAGGGTTATTTCCACTGTTTCAAGCTGTATATTTCTTGTTTAATTTAATTCTGCTTACTCCATCATGAAAAAATATCAATAAATTTCTCAATTTTAATGTAAAGAATTTGTATTTTTCTGTGTACAACAGTTTGAGAAACAAAAGGTGTCTTTTGAAAGAAAGAATATCGATGGTGATGGTAAGTTATTCTCAGACTGTTGGATATATGGACAGTTTTGTTTCTCTTCTAAGTCTGATTCCAAGTTTAGTGTAAGTTCTCCCATAAATGTATACAAATCTAAACGGAACATTCTCTTTGAAAAATCTACCCAGTATGTTCAGCAAGGAATTATTTCTCCAACAAGGGTGTGGTTTTGGTTGTGGTTTCTGATTTACCAGATTATTGAAGTGTGCATGTACACAACCTGCGTATCACAAAGATACCACGTCCCAAAGACTGAATAAATTCGACTCCCATGAGCATTGGAAAACTGAAAATGGATTAGGACTTAATTTGAAATCGCAATGCATTATTGTAGTGGAGAATTTTAAGCATCATCTGTATGCATTCTAGACATACATGCACAAGTAGGTAAATGGTCTCTGTCAACCACCTGTCCGGGCTTAGAGTTTGTGGGGGGGGAGGGGCTATCTGTTAAATCCCTCTTGATTTTAATTTTCCATCCGACTATCTGACACACGTGTATTTAATTGTATCATTTTTAAATCTGCATATCACTGAACACCAGGTTATGTGATTCCTTAATACGTTTGCAGATTTAGTTTTCAGCACCTCTGGAAAAGGTCTCCAATAAACAAACTCTTGCTGCGGGGACTGAAATTTTAGGAGCTGTATTGTTAATAGCAAATCCATTCCGTGTTAATATTGGTCAAGAGTTAAGGTTTTATTCCCCATTACAGCAACATGGAAACCAAGCATTCTTGCTTTTTAATATTTTACCTTCAAAAATATAACCCTCTTTCAGAACATTTTAAGTTAATAAATACATGGTGATGCTACTCTGCTAACCTAATAATAACCTAATAAGTTGCATCTCCAGTCTAGTAGCCTTTTTTCCATATTAGGATATATTTTCAAATGGTAGGGATTAATGATATAAAAACGGTATATAGTTAGTGGATTTAGTTTTTCACATAAGTTATAGTTCTTTTTTTTATTATTTTAATGTTTATTTATTTATTTTGAGAGAGAGAGAAAAGGCTGGGAAGGAACAGAGAGAGAGAGGGAGAGAGAGAATCCCAAGCAGCTCTGTGCTGTTAGTGCAGATCCCAAGGTGGGGCTTGATCTCACAAATCATGACATGTGACTTGAGCCTAAATCAAGAGTTGGACGTTTAACTGACTGAGCCACCCAGGCGCCTCAGGTTATAGTTCTAACACCAGAAGAAATAAAAATGAAATAAGTGAACGTAAAGCATATGGGAAAAAAGATATTTTTGAGTAAATCAAAAAGGAATTAGTGGTTAGGGAAGAGATGTGAAAAATAATCCCATAACATCTTCTGGAGTTCCAGGTTCAATTATTTTGGAAACTACCAAATACTGTATTAGTGGCTTATAGACCTCCTTACACTTTGTCAAGCAGGGTGCCTCTTCTTAGATACAAAAGATCTTTTCCTCAAAATTCTTCTTTAAAATATATTTATCAGTAAATTAACCAGAAAGAAATTATAATAATCTTGGATTTTTCTTGTTTTCTTGTTTTGTTTGTTTTTGAGAGAGAGGTTTCTGAGTGAATAGGTTCACTTTCGTGTTCTATGCTAAAAATAAGTAAGTTGTTTGGAATTAAAGGCACTATCAGTAGGAATAAACAATCTCCACTGAAATATCAAAAACCTATTCTCCTGGGGCGCCTGGGTGGCTCAGTGGGTTAAGTGTCGACTTGGGCTCAGATCATGATCTCACAGTTCGTGAGTTCGAGCCCCTTATCAGGCTCTGCTGACAGCTCAGAGCCTGGAGCCTGCTTCAGATTTGGATTCGGTATCTCCCTCTTTCTTGCTGGCACTTTGTCTCTCTCTCTTTCTCTTTCTCTCTTTCTCTCTCACAAAAATGAATAAATGTTAAAAAAAAAAAAAAGTCTGTTCTCCTTTCAGAAGCACAGTCACAATCAGGACTAACCTTTTATTTCTGATTTCACTCCACTCAGAAGTGCCTATTACACATTATGCTTTGTCTTTCAGGAGGTGCTGAGGGAAATTTACTCAAATGTTTAAAACTGAGAAGTGTTGAAAATATAAAGAAGTTGTAAAACTCTTATTTTAGCTGGATCCACCACCCTACATCCCACTTTTAAGAAGACTGAAGTTGGGGCGCCTGGCTGGCTCAGTTGGAAGAGCGTGCAAATCTTGATCTTGGGGTCGTGAGTTCAAGCCCTATGTTGGGAGTAGAGATTACTTCAAAAACAAAAAAACTGAAGAACCTGCAAAAGTCTTACACTGTTGTTTTTAGTTGGACTTCCTCCCCACTTGTCACCTAGAGAAGCACTCAAAATCCCCATTCCTAAGGAATACTGAAAATGGGATAGAAAACAAAGACACCGACCTGGAAATAAAAGTTGGTAATAGCATTTGGGTTACTTAGAGTATAAGTCAGCACCAGAAATGTAGTGTGATGTATAAAAGCATACCCCAGGGGCGCCTTGGTGTGGCTCAGTCGGTTGAGCGTCTGACTTTGGCTCAGGTCATGATCTCATGGTTTGGGAGTTCAGGCCTGCATCGGGCTCTGTGCTGACAGTGCAGAGCTGGGAGCCTGCTTCAAGTTCTGTGTCTCCCCCTCCCTCCCTTCCCGTCCCCTGCTCACACTCTGTCTGTCCCTCTCTCCCTCTCAAAAATGAATAAACATTAAAAACAAACAAACACAGCCTATACGTTACATCAGGATGTTTAGGGACTAAGCAAACTGATAAGTTTCTTTCCGCATAAACAGAAGGCACAAGGACCAGTGGTTAGACTGGTGTCTTCAGGTGTGATGACGGGAACATCAGTGCCAGTTGCTTGATAGACAGCTAGACACTGGTGTCTGCTGAGCTAATATGCAATAAGGGGAAAGGTCTAGAGAGAGATTCAACAAAGGGCTAAGTTCTAAAATAGGACCCTGGAAAAAAATCTTGTTCTTTTACACATTTCTTGGCTTGTAAGGATCCATCAAACTTTTTTTCCTGGGATCCATTCCTGCCCCAGTTTAAAACACATACCGTTTTTTCACTGGAAAAAAATTTCAGTTTGTACAAAATAAAACATTTTTTAATTCGTACAAGCAAACGTGACCTAGGCTATTGCTTTGGGAGGCAGCTTGTTAATCACCACCAAGTCCCACAGATTGCCGCTGAGATTCCCCCGGATGCTGAGTTTAGTGGATACCGGGTACTTTGTTCCTCTGTGAATGTAACTTCTTATGAAGGGGGAGGGGCGGGAGGGTGTGGGGAGTCTGTGCTTAAAAATTACCAAGTGTTACAATAGCTTAGAGTTTCTGAAGCTTAAAACTCTTTCTTTAGAAAGAACATCTATTAATACAGTTTCTAGTTATGAGGGCTAAGGTCTAAAGGACAAACCAAAGGAATGACAGGGGAAGGGGATTTAGGGCTAACAGGTGGTCCCCAGACATATTGGCTGGAATAGAGTTCACAGCCAAAGTGTCATATGTGGGTGTTCCTGTGTTTTCCTCATCCATGCTCTCTGTAGGGAGTCATTCTGGAACATGCATAGTTCTAGCTATGGCCATAAGAAGTGACTTCAACAAGACCTTCAGAAGAATAGCCCGGCTCTTTTACTGGTTCCCCAAATCACTGACCTGCTCAAAGAATCGGAAATCCAAGTTGGTCTGGAGCCAAGGTAGAGGTAAGTTTTCTCAAGCTAATGCTTCATTACAGATACTTTTTTTCTGTTAGTAGTGTGGGGCCTCCCTCAACTATGGAGAAAAAAAACAAAGCTCTTAAGGCATTGTTTAACATGGTCATTTGAGGAAAAACAGAGAAAATGAAAGCAATTTGAAGGTGAGAGATTAAAAACCATGAACATTTCTGTAATTCCAATTTTATGCTTCATAGGCATGTAAGTTCAGAAAAGTTTTCTAGAGAAAGGTGGAGAATGTTTAGCTTTAAAAAAAAGTAACAAAAATAGTTTTTATTTTCAATGAACCTTAATTTGCTTGTAGAATTAAAATCCTTCGGAACAAACAGAAAAGAATGATTAAATGACTGAGTTTCTCCTTTTCCTAGAAAACTAAAAAGGTCAATGGACTTTATATTTCTTTGGTTTGGGTCAGTTTCTGCAGCATATTTTAGTCAGGTTTTGGGTTTTGTTTTTGTTTTATAGCCAGGTATTGATGTGAGATTTTAAAACACTTTAAATACACTACCACATAAAGCTCTGCATTTTCTTTATTTTTTTTAATGTTTATTTTTGAGAGAGAGAGAGAGAGAGGGAGGGGCAGAGAGAGAGGGAGACGCAGAATGTGAAGCAGGCTCCAGGCTCTGAGCTGTCAGCACAGAGCCCAACACAGGGCTTGAACTCACAGACACAAGATCATGACCTGAGCCAAAGTCGGATGCTCAACCGACTGAGCCACCCAGGTGCCCCATAAAACTCTGCATTTTCTATTCAGCCCTGCCTGACCGGAGTTTAAAAGGGTCGTGGGGCGCCTGGGTGGCTCAGTCGGTTAAGCGTCTGACTTTGGCTCAGGTCACGATCCCATGGTTTGTGGGTTCGAGCCCCACGTTGGGCTCTGTGCTGACAGCTCGGAACCTGGAGCCTGATTCTGATTTTGTGTGTGTGTCTCTCTCTGCCCCTCCCCTGCTCATGCTCTGTCTCTCAAAAATAAATAAATGTAAAAACAAAACAAAACAAAAAAAAAATTTTTTTAAAGGGTCAGAGGAGGAGGTAGGGAATGAAGGGAGTAAGGAAGGGGTCCTGGTCTGGTGTCTGAAGCCGGAGCTGGCTTTCACCTTTGTCCTCTGGGGCAGGAGGAGGGTCCAGCACAGCACCTAGAGCAAGGTAAGCAAACTCTCTTTATCAGGTTCCATCCTGCAACAGGATTACAGTTGTGATCACGTGTTCTTTGATGCCCATATAGTTCTGTGTCTTATATGAGTACTTAACATTTTCCCCTTCACTGGTAGATTATCAAACAGAATCTGATGATACAGTCGATGATCTAGAAGCAGATCTTCTCTTATTTTTTTTTTTTTTTCCAAGTAGGCTCTACATCCAACATGGGGCTTGAACTCACCACCACTAGATCAAGAGTTGCGTGCTGTAACCACTGAACCAGCCAGGTGCCCCCACATCTTCTTTTAACGAAAACAAATGACAGGGCACCTGGCTGGCTTGGTTGTTTAAGTGTCTGACTCTTGATTTCTGCTCAGGTTATGATCCCAGAGTCATGGGATCAAGCCTCTTGTCCGGCTCTGTGCTAATTGTGGAGACTGCTTAAGATTCTTTCTTTCTCTCTCTCTCTGTCCCTTTCCCTCCCCCTCCCTCTCCTCCTCTCCCCTGCTCGCGCTTGCTCTCTCTCTAAAATAAAAACCAAAACCAGAAATGACTGTGATCTATAATCACGAAGGAAGGTATCTGATTAAGAAACTTACAAAATGTAAGGCCTAGTACATTTCAAGCATGTATTTTCCCTTGAATTAAGATTTTATTTTATTCTCTTTTACTGTCAAAATAAGTTAAAAGTCCCTCTGTTTGTTTATATATATATATATATATATATATATATATATATATATCATCCTTCAGATATGGAACAGCATAATTTGGATGTCAGAGCCCCAGGGAACTTAGAAAAATCATCTTCTCCAATCCCCTCATTTTATTTTATTTTTTAATTTTATTTATTTTAAGTGATCTCTATACCGAATGTGGAGCTCAGACTCACGACCCTGACGTCAAGAGTCCCATGCTCTTCTGACTGAGCCAGCCAGGCATCCCTCCAATCCCTTCATTTTAAAGATGAGTAAATTACCTCCAAAAGGTTAAGTAACTTCACCTTCCAAAACTATTACATGGGAAGAACCAGAAGTTTATCCTACATTATAATTATTGACCCAGCACTCCTAATTTCTGCACCACAGTGCTATGGGGTGTGCGCATCAGAGAATGTGAACATATAAACCCTCACAGCATATTTTACAGATAGCCTTCATTAGTGGGTCATCTATCCTTGGGAAGCTTGGTTATTTATTTCCAAAGCAGAACTCGCTACTATCCTGTTTAGTTTGGAGATGAATAGCCTGTATCCAGAAATCATTTTACTTATGATCTGATAAAATACAGCCTTTTGATGAGATATTACCCCATCCTAAGGAGATTATTTAAATATGTGCCTTACAGAATTACATCTCCTTAGAAGCAAGAATTATCTTCTATCCTGTCTCTGATACTTAAAACACTATTTTGTGTACTGAGCAGTTTCATAACTGTTTGTCCTATTGAATTGACATGAATACAGCCCTGTGGGATCTGAGTTAGATGAATTAAGAACGAATTGACTCATGGGGTGCCTGGGTGGCTCAGTTGGTTAAGTGTCCAACTCTTGATTTTAGCTCAGGTCATGATCTCGCACATATCTGATCTTCGTGGGTTCAAGCCCCACATCAGGCTCTGCACTGACAGTGCGGAGTCTGCTTTGGATTCTCTCTCTCACCCTCTCTCTCTGTTCCTCCCCTACTTGTGCACTCGTGCTCTCTCTCAAGATAAATCAAAAAACTTAAAAAAAAAAAAAAAAGAATGAATTGACTCTTAGAAATAAGCTAATCCCTGGGATCTTTCCTCCAACCTTTTATGTAGACTGATGGATTGTGGCCACCTACAAAAGATTGCTTAACATCAGGTCACCTCTTCAGGATTATACTCTTTCTGTCACTTATTGATATCTTATACTCTAAAGGTGCCACAGAAATAAGCCAAGGGTTCCTAACCAACTCCGTATGAAAACTTAAATGGTCTCAAGGCAAGGCAAGACAAATGATTGATTTTTTAATTTTATTTTTCTTAAGTTTATTTTGAGAGAGACAGAGTGAGCAGAGGAGGGGCAGAGAGACAGGGAGAGAGAAACCCAAGCAGCCTCCGCACTATCAGCTCGCAGCCTGAGGAAGGGCTCGAACCCACGAACTGTGACATCATGACCTGAGCCGAAATCAAGAGTCCGTCACTTAACCAACTGAGCCACCCAGGCACCCCTGATAGATCTTTTAGTACCAATAAGTGAAAGCCTTCAAGTAGTAGCTTTATCACCAGGTCACATTGGCTAACTCTCCTTTATTTCTTCTCCGTCTCCCCACCTTAGAAAGCAGTAAATTACACCAAAGCATGAACTAGGAAGAAGTGTAGAAAGTCAACAAATCTGAACTCAGTACATGTCGTAAGCACCTCACTAATGTACGGTCTGGAAGGGAAAGAACAGGGAGGGGCATGTGAGGAAATCCACAGTCAGTGGCCTGGAGCCATTTCTAATCCAGTTGAGAAACCTCAGCTATAAGTGGAAACTACCAAGCTCAGGAGCAGGGCTCGGAAGGGAAGAGCTGGGGACCTGGGCGTCAGACCTTGCTCCTGCTGCTGCTGCTGCTGCGGCCCTGAGCAAGTCACTCGACCTCCCTGATGCACGATTTCTCATCTGCAAGATGTATGGATTGGACTTGATCTCAAAGACTCCTTCCAGTTTTCCAGCTTCATAATGCCATGACCCTAAGATACGGTAATATAGACGAAGAGCTGAATAGTTGCTGAAGAGAGCAAAAAAGGAGGAAGGATTCTTGAAATCAAACAGCATATCGCTGTTTGATTACCGATACCTGAGACTTTATGTAAAATCCTATTTAAGGAGCTTCCACACCAAATGCATGCATGCTCTTTTTTTAAACAAATACAAGATCTAGACTCTCCATACGTAAGAAGGTGTGAGATGAATCACAGGGAAGGAGGGGCCCCAGGGGGGTCTTTTATACTAAAGACCTCTGATTCTCCCTCTCACCCCTTTTGCCCCAGGTTTTAGCAGTTAACTCAATGAAATTTGGTGACTGAACAAAAGTCTGTAGCTTCCTATAAGGAGGCAGGTGTGAGCACATCTGGAATACCCAGAAAACCACCTCCCTCCCATGGAGAAGAGGACAAAGGGGAGAGCTGCTCACCAGATAGCATCCCATTTGTTGCCAGTGTTCCATGGTTCCCTGGAGCCCTGGTAAGGACACCCCCCAACCTTGCAAGCAGAAGAGTAAAGAGTAGGGTGTAACCTCCTGGTAGCATTTATTCTGTGCATCAAGACGACTTCACAAAATCAACAAAGCCTGTCTTGTACTTAGTGGCCTATAAAAGCAACCAATTGGGGTAACTGGGTGGCTCGGTCAGTTAAGCTTGATTTGACTCTTGATTTTGGCTCAGGTCATAATCTTGTAGTTCGTGAGTTCAAGCCCCACATTGGGCTCTGCACTGACAGTGCAGAGCCTGCTTGGGATTCTCGCTCTCGCTCTCTCTCTCCCTCTCTGTCTCAAAATAAATAAATAAACATTAAAAAAAGAAAATGAAGACTACCCTGACTCTGAGAGAGAACAAGCTGGACACAGATGTACAATTATCACTATCGAAGGCTGGTTATCTTTCCTCTGGGAGGAGAGAGGAGGAACTTTAGATGCAAAAATATATATTTTTTCACACACACACGCAAGAAGAGTTCTTACAGATGATTTAAACAATAACTCGGGGGGCACCTGGGTGGCTCAGTTGGTTGGGCGTCCAACTTCAGCTCAGGTCATGATCTCACAGCTCGTGAGTTCGAGCCCCGCGTCGGGCTCTGTGCCAACAACTCGGAGCCTGGAACCTGCTTCAGATTCTGTGTCTCCCTCTCTCTCTGCCCCTCCCCTGCTCATGCTCTGTCTCTCTCTGTCTCAGAAATAAATGAAAACATCAAAAAAAAATTAAAAAAAAATAAACAATAACTCGGGCCATACTAACAAAACACCAATACTTACGAATCTCTGAATTGTGGAAGCTGAGGGTAAGAGCCTGCTATCTTCAATGAAGTTGTCTCCCGTCTAGACAGCCGAGACATTCTTCCCCGCTGAGGCACCTCTCAAATGAATGACCTCGTGCATGTCCACATTCCCCAAAGTGGCCACGACCATTCCAGGTAGTCCTCAGCAAAGTTATGTCAGGATGCAGTGTAAGTTTCCTGGAAGACAAGCCCATGAGAAAGTGGCTGATGGTGGATCAAAAGATACTGCTTCTGAGCATCTCAGCCCTTGACCCTGAAGAAGCCATCCTGACTGTTGACCTAACAATCAATAGCCTGCTGGCCGCCAGCATATGTGAAGAGAAGCTCTCTCCCAAAACAAATTTCTTATCCACAGACAAGGCTGAGGAGCATTCTTCGGGTCACCCAACATATAAGATGTTGGATAAGCAGAAAGAGAAAGGACAAGGTGTTAAAAGCCAGATCTTACCAGAGGGTACCAAAGTCTGTTAAAATCCTCAAATCTCGGGAGGTAAATAATAAACCCAATGCTGAAGAGCCTGAGACTGTTCAGAGTCTAGATTCAGTGCAAAGCTGATATAGTCAAGAGACAGACCTTGAGCAGGTGAGGCTCCGGGGTCTCAGGTATGCATGTTATTACCTAGGCAAGGGTCCCACTAGAAGCAGCCAGGGTCTTGGGCAAATCTGAAGGACCTCCTACCTGTCCTAGTTCAATTGTCCTAGTTCAGTCAGTTTAGCCTCCTGGAGACAGACCCGTAAACCATACGAGGAAGCCCTCACTCCAGAGCAATCATGGGATGTCTCCCCAAAAGAATGGTAGGTAGGGGCACCTGGGTGGCTCAGTCGGTTGAGCGTCTGACTTTGGCTTAGGTCATGATATCACGGTTCGTGGGTTCAAGCCCCGTGTCGGGCTCTGTGCTGACAGCTCAGAGCCTGGAGCCTGCTTCGGATTCTGTGTCTCCCTCTCTCTCTGCCCCTCCCCCACTCTCACTCTGTCTCTCAAAAATGAATAAACATTAACAAAAACAATTTTTAATAAAAAATTAAAAAAGAAATGGTAGTACGAGATGGGGGAAATGATGGCGGTTAGGTCAAATGTAAATGAAACAGGGTTTTGATGGGCTCAAAGTAGGGCTATGCGTAAAAGGATCAGCATCAGGTCTGAACTGCAAAGTGGCCCAACTCCTATGTCTTTGGAAACCACGGGTTAGATGAATATGGAATGTCATATTTAGAAAATCCTTATCTGCAGTTGTGTGCCTGGACTGGGAATCAAAGCTGCCATGTTGTGTCAAAGTGACTTAGATCCTCAAGTGACAAGTGTGATGTTTCATTCTTACGGATCTTACTTCAATCGGCAAAATTTCTCACAGTGCATGATTTGGGGGCTTTCTCAGGGAACATTATGACACTTTGTAGCTGCATGTGAGAGAAACATTAGCATTATCTGTTTATTTTCCCAGACTGATGAATCCTAGGAGAGAGTTTAACTTTGTTTTTAATGTAAGTTTTTGTAGAAATGTTTCATTTTAATTTTTTTGAAATTTTTATTTTTGAGAGAGAGAGAGACAGAGAGCAAGTGGGGAAGGTGCAGAGAAAGAGGGAGACAAGAGGATCTGAAGCAGATTCCACACTGACAGCAGAGAGCCTGATGTGGGGTTCGAACTCATGAACCGCAGATCATGACCTTAGCCAAGGTCAGATGCTGAACTGACTGAGCCACCCAGGTGCCCCGAGAGTTTAACTTTCTTAGTCCAAACTACTTTGTTCTTCCTATATTTTTCAATAGCCTCTCAATACAATTTTATTTATAATGAAACATTTTAGAGGTAACCTGTCACTTTCACCCACTTTCAACCTGTCACCCTTACCCCCAAGCCCCAGAGCACTCTTGTTCCCATATGGACATATTGCTCAACACTAGTTGAGCCTTTATCCTGGAAATTCCCTTTACCTCTTTCTTCAGTTGGATCCCCTACTTCATGAGTCCTGTTTCTTTGTTCTTTGTTTACTCCTTCCTTTTAGTGGACAACATCTAGTAGCTTTCTGTAACAAGGGCTCATGAAAGGCATTTCATGTCTCATATGCAGAAATTCCCACAAGGAAGTGCTTTGGAACGGGTCCTTTTAAGGTTATTTATTTAACTTGGGCCACCTGGGTGGCTCAGTCACTTGAGCGTCTGACTTCAGCTCAGGTCATGATCTCTCGGTTAATGAGTTCAAGCCCTCAGGCTCCCCGCTCTCAGTGTGGAGCCCACTTTGGACCCTCTGGCTCTCCCTCTCTTTCTGCCCCTCCCCCACATGCACTCTCTCTCAAAAATAAAACATTAGAAAAAAAAAAAAAAAGATAATTTATTTAACCAGACACTCACTGGGCCTTTTCAAACCGGAAACCCGTGTCTTTCAGTTCTGGGAAATTTTCTTGCATTATTTCTTTGATAATTCCCTACCTTCTGAGTCTTCTATTCTCCTTAAGGTTACCATACCTCTTAGATTAATCCTCACTGACCCTTTCTCTCCCGGGCCACCTCTTTGACTTTTCATCCTGCATTATATCCTAGCAGCTGGTGTGGGCTCCAGGAGGATGGAAACTTGTTTTACTCCTTATCCCCAGTCCCTTCCCCAGGACCAAACAAGTTCTGGACAGTTACATATAAACCTAACAAACTCTAGAGGGACCAGAATTACTTCCTTTCAGTTTTGGAAACTCTTAATAATATAATTACTTAAGAAAAACAGAAATATTAGGAAATAAAAGGACTGAAAAGTAATGAACGTTGAAACAATGCAATGTAGCCTCTTCTGACTCAGGGCATCTGGGCTAGGCTGCTGTTTGCTTTTGTGTACGCTGTGAAGAAAGACTTGGCTAAACATCATTTGAGAAGAACACAGCAGGGATGTTAAGCTGGTTCAGAGAGCCAACTTCTTCTAAGTACTTTATTACGTTATTTTTAACAAAGACCACTGCTGATTATGAAGTTAATGCTCATCAACTTCATTAAAAGGAACTGAGGGGTGCCTGTCTGGCTTCATACGGTGTGCAACTCTTGATCTCGAGGTTTTAAGTTCAAACCCCACATTGGATGCAGAGATTACTTAAAAATAAAATCTTAAAAAAAAAAAAAACCACTGAAGTCTTACCTATTTCAGAAGGTGGCCATCAGAAAATTAGTTCTGGGCTGCCTGGGTGGCTCAGTCAGTTGAGTGTCCTACTCTTGATTTTGTCTCAGGTCACGATCCCGGGGTCCTGGGATCAAACCCCTTGTAGGGCTCCGTGCTGAGCGTGGAGCCTGCTTGAAATTCTCTCTCCTTGGGGCGCCTGGGTGGCTCAGTCGGTTGAGTGGCCGACTTCGGCTCAGGTCACGATCTCGCGGTCCGTGAGTTCGAGCCCTGCGTCAGGCTCTGTGCTGACAGCTCGGAGCCTGGAGCCTGTTTCGGATTATGTGTCTCCCTCTCTCTGACCCTCCCCCGTTCATGCTCTGTCTCTCTCTGTCTCAAAAATAAATAAATATTGGGGCGCTTGGGTGGCGCAGTCGGTTAGGCGTCCGACTTCAGCCAGGTCACGATCTCGCGGTCCAGGAGTTCGAGCCCCGCGTCGGGCTCTGGGCTGATGGCTCAGAGCCTGGAGCCTGTTTCCGATTCTGTGTCTCCCTCTCTCTCTGCCCCTCCCCCGTTCATGCTCTGTCTCTCTCTGTCCCAAAAATAAACGTTGAAAAAAAAATTAAAAATAAATAAATAAATAAATAAACATTTAAAAAATTAATTAATTAATTTAAAAAAAAAAGAAAGAAATTCTCTCTCCTTCTCCCTCTGCCCCTCCCCTGCTTAAGCTTCTCTCTCTCTCTCAAAATAAATAAATAAACATTAAAAAAATATGTTAGTTCTTAGGGCAATAGAAATCAGAACAGCATTCGCCTGGCAAGAGATGAGGAGGACTGACTACAAAGGGCCATGAGAGCTGATGGAAACGTGTCATATCTTCACTGGGGTGGTGGTTACATAGGTGTGGACCTCAAAACTTGCCCAACTGAAAACCGCGTTTCCCTGTCTGTAAACTATACTGCAAGGAAGTTAACCTAGATCTTTATGTCCTCTGAAGAGATTTCATGTCAGAGCAACGTTGTGGGCGATGTTAGAACCAAACCACCTGGGCTCACCACGTTCCACGTGTGACCTTGGTCTAGTTCTCAGTCTCTCTCTAAGTTGGGGGTAATAGCGGTACCTCCCTTGTAGGATTATTCATGAGGCTAGAGTGAGTTGATAGAAATAATGCCTTTAGGGGCGCCTGGCTGACTCAGAGAGAAGAGCATGTGACTCTTGATTTCGACATTGTGAGTTTGAGCCCCGCATGGGGTGTGAGATCACATAATGCATTTACATCAGAAACTGGCACAAAAGTACTTAATAGGTGTTAGCTTCAATGTCTGGTTGTAATGGTGCATTCAGAAAGGCTGCTAATTTTTGATCCTTTAAAGCAAAAAACAAAGAAAAATTGTGTTGTAGATTTCCGGACTGGAAGTCTAGATAAATGTGTTCAATATGAATGCGGTATTTCAGGTCTCTGGTTTTCTGTTATTATTCCTGCCAGCTAAAAGAATATTGAGGTCATTACTAAAAAGAGGACACTGGAAAAAAAGAGAAACCAAATGATTGGTTGAAATAGGGGGTGTTGGGGCACCTGGGTGGCTCAGTCGGTTAAGCGTCTGACTCTTGATCTCAGCTCAGGTCTTGATCTCAAAGTCGTGAGTTCAAGCCCTGTGTTAAGGTCCGTGCTGGGCATGAAGCGTACTTTAAAAAAAAAAAAGAAAGAAAATAGGGGGGTGTCAGTATAATCTCTGGAGAGTCTACAAATAAAGTCTTAGAATAGATGGATTTGAAATGTCTATGAGCCCAGCAACAAAAGCAACAATAGGCAAGTGGGACTACATCAAAATAAAAAGTTTCTGCACGGCAAACAGTCACTAGAGTAAAAAAGAAAATCAATGGAATGGGAGAAAACATTTGCAAACCATATGCCCCATAAGGAGTTAATTTCCACAATATATAAGGAACTCCTACAGCTCAATAACAAAAAAACCCCACTAACCCAATTTTCAAATGGGCAAAGGACTTGAACGGACATTTCTCCAAAGACGTACAAATGACCAACAGGTACATGTAAAGGTGCTTGATTGACATCACTCATTATCAGGGAAATGCAGATCAAAACCACAATGAGATACAGTCTCACAACTGTTAGGATGGGCGTTACCAGAGAGAAAAAACAAGTGTTGGTGAGGATGTGGAGATGTTGGAACCCTTATACTCTGTTGTGAATGCAAAATGTGCAACCACTATAGAAAATAGCGTGGAGATTTCTCAAAAAATTAAAATAGAACTACCATATGATGTAGCATTCCAAGTCTCGGTATTTATCCCTCCAAAAGTGAAATCAGGATCTCAAAGAGATGTTAACACTCCCGCACTCATTGAAACACTATTCTCAATAGCCAGGGTGGGGAAACAATCTAAATGTCCGTTGACAGATGAATGGATTTTTTAAACAGTGGTACCTGGGGCGCCTGGGTGGCGCAGTCGGTTAAGCGGCCGACTTCAGCCAGGTCACGATCTCGCGGTCCGGGAGTTCGAGCCCCGCGTCAGGCTCTGGGCTGATGGCTCGGAGCCTGGAGCCTGTTTCCCATTCTGTGTCTCCCTCTCTCTGCCCCTCCCCCGTTCATGCTCTGTCTCTCTCTGTCCCAAAAATAAATAAACGTTGAAAAAATAAATAAACTGTGGTACCTACATGCAATGAAATGTTATTTCACTTTTTAAAAAAATTTTTTTTTTTTCCTGAGAGAGAGAGAGAGAGAGAGTGTGTGTGCAAGTGGGGAAGGAGCAGAGAGAGAGAGGGAGACACAGAATCCAAAGCAGGCTCCAGGCGCTGAGCTGTGAGCACAGAGCCCAACACGAGGATCAAACTCGCAAACTGTGAGATCATGACCTGAGTCGAGGTCGGACGCTTAACTGATCGAGCCACCCAGGCGCCCCGAAATGTTATTTCACCTTTAAAAAGAACGATATCCTGCAGTATGTGACTACATGGATGAACCTTGAGCATATTGTACGAAGTGAAATAAGGCAGTCACAGAAGGAGATTCATGGTTCCACTTCTGTGAGGTATCTAAAATAGTCAAAACTCAAAGACGCCAAGACCAGAATGGTGGTTGCCAGGGGCTTGGGGGAGAGAAAAAGTGGGAATTGCTCATCAATGGGCATAAAATTTCAGCTATGCAGGATGAATAAACTCCAGAGACCTGCTGTAAATTGTCCCTCTGGATAACAATACTGTATTGTACACTTACCTATTAAAAGGCTCTCATGTCAAATGTGTTTCTCACAATAAAATAAAAAAGATTTCTAGAGTTTATTAAAGTAATCTCTACCCTCAATGTGGGGCTCAAACTCATAACCCTGAGATCAAGAGTCGCACGTTCTACTGACTGAGCCAGCCAGGCACCCCTAAAATTAAAATAAGTAAATAAATGTTGAAGAACCCAGGGGTGCCTGGGTGGCTCAGTCGGTTAAGCGGCCGACTTTGGCTCAGGTCATGATCTCACAGTCCGTGAGTTTGAGCCCCGCGTCGGGCTCTGTGCTGACAGCTCAGAGCCTGGAGCCTATTTCAGATTCTGTGCCTCCTTCTCTCTCTGACCCTCCCCTGCTCATGCTCTGTCTCGGTCTCAAAAATAAATAAACATTAAAAAAAAAAAAATTAAATGTTGAAGAACCCAAAGGAGCCAGAGTCAGTCATTCTTTAGAATAAGTGGAGGTGGTGTCAAATGCCTAAATGTAGGGCTCCCAGTTGCAGCCTGCTGGTGAAAAAAGTCTACAAACGGGAGCAGGTATGTAGACTGAGCAACATGCGCTGCGTTCGGCCAGAAACAGCCTGCGGGATCATCTGTAGACGTGTGCGGAAGACGGATACCTCCCCGGTGCAGGAGCTCCCCGGCCATGGCCCGAAACAATGCAGAGACTTTTGCCTCCTGCCTCACCCAAGGACGAGACCCAGGACCCGTTCCTTGCTGCCTCCAGTGTTGGGGACCAGCCCCCAGTAGTCATGCTCAACCGTGCCCCATGCTGGATATGTCACTCACACAGACAGGCAGGATTTGGGGGGTAGAGCGACAGGGAGCTGAGGAATGCACTTGGGTGGAGACACCTGTCCTCCACTCCTTGGACAGTGGCAGGAGACCGACATCCCTCCCTCGAGGCTCAGATTGGGGTCCCAACCAGAGGATGGCATTTCTGGTTTTCCCTCACCTCCCTGCTGGCCCACATGCCCCCCTTGAGCATGTCCTCGGTGTCAGGGGAGTGTACTAATAAGACAGAAACTCTGAAAATGGGTAAATCTTCTCAGGGCAAAATTAAAGTCCAAAAAGTCTTTTAATTTGGAAAGTCCAATCCTAATAATGTAATGCAGACAAATGGCATGTGGGCCCTATAAGTGCACAAAGGGAGAAAAAGCAGTGTCCATGGACGTGGGAATTGTGGGTAATATTTTTCTTCCTCCCATGTGTCTTATGTTTCTGTTTTCCAAAGTTTCACCACTCTTTGGATCATGGCTCGG
The DNA here is from genome assembly GCF_016509475.1 of Prionailurus bengalensis. Lineage (NCBI taxonomy): Eukaryota > Metazoa > Chordata > Mammalia > Carnivora > Felidae > Prionailurus > Prionailurus bengalensis. The sequence goes on from NC_057358.1 coordinate 89,739,609, forward strand.
TGTCCGCGGCCTCTACTGCAACACCGCACATCTTATTCCCCGCCCCATTTTATTTTGACCAAAGAAGGAATCAAGGCTCAAAGCCTCAAAGAAGCTTAATACGTTGCCCAGATCCCTCAGCTGAAAAGTGCCAGAGGCAGGGGAAATGAATTTTGGCTACAGCTATGCCTGAGTTTGAGCGCTCCTCCCCCCCCCCCCCCCCCCCCCCCCCCCCCCCCCCCCCCCCCCCCCCCGCTTTCTTGGGCCTCTTCCCCCACATGGTGGGAGCACAGGCCTTCCATTGTTGGGCTGATTCATCCCTAGAAGAGAGGAGGAATCTGTGAAATTATACAAAGCTCAGCTTGTGAAGCTTCAAAATTTTAATTTCACACTTACAAGTTCTTTGGAAACAGCAAACTTTTTTCGGAACACCAGGACGCGTGAAAGCAAATGCCTTTGGCAATGCATTGTGTTTCCTGTGACACGGTTTTCCAGATAGATCTGGCAAGTTCCAAGTAGAGCACCTTTGAAAATACCAAAAAGTCTGTGACAGGATAGATCTTCTCCAGGCTCCATATTATTCTTTCTTTCCTTTCTTTCTTTCTTTCTTTCTTCTTTCTTTCTTTCTCTTTCTTTCTTTCTTTCTTTCTGTCTTTCCTTCTTCTTTCCTTTTGTTTGAGAGCATATAAAATAAAAACAGCAATTGCAACAGAACTTCTGTTCTCCAGATGTCAACTCTATTATTTTCATCTCAGCTCCTGCTGGGGGACGTGGGGAGAAATTGGCACGACCTGTCTTCAGCTTCTTTTAGGCACCAAGGCACCAGCACCGTGGTAGGGCTGTGGTAGGGTGTGTTCAGTGCTGTTGATGAAATACGTGTTTTAACATTTTTTAATCCTCGTCCGACCTCCTTCTCCTCCTCCCCGCAAGCCCAGCACGCGCACAAAAGAGCACAAACATTTATGCACACATGCGTACAGCATCTAATTAAGTCTCTTGTCAAGAGCACTTTTAGGTTTGGCCACCATCAGATGGTTTGGATGATCTGCCTTCTCAGACTTTGTGCCAAGGGAATGGAGAATGCATTGGTGAGAAGGCTGTGACAGCTGGGTACCAGGAGTGCCAATCCAAGGCGTTAAGTGACTGGCAGCCTCCCCCCTCCTACTCCCAAAATTATCTTCTTGGCTGTGATCTCCAGAGCTATCCACATACCTGGTTTTAGCTAAAGTGGCTGGGAATACAGAAGTTTCTCTGCACTGCAGGGGTTTAAGATGTGAGAAAGCGTACAACCTGATAATCTGGTTCCCTGCAAAGTGGGGAAAGGATATGGTCCCCTCCGTTCCTTCCTCCTCACTGTTCTGGGCTGCTGAGCCCCTCTGGGAATCCAGAAACCGAGCGTTGCTTCTAGACCCTCTACATTCCGCAAACCCGGGGTGTCGACATGGCAATGGCACAGTGCCGATTGATTTCTGGGCAAAGGAAGATGCCGCCCTATTCTTTTCCTGAAGTTCCATCTCTGCTCATTTGCTCAAAAGAATGGGCTTCCTTGTACAGGCGTCGCCTCATGGATAAAGAGGTTCCCTAAGGTTCCAAAGGGCTCCCTCCTTGCCCCACAAATCCACCAGCCTGCAGCAGGAGCTCTCTGTGAAGACCAGCTCCCACATTTGCAAATGATCCAGAGTCGCTTGTGGACTAAGACCAAAGACCCTGAACTCTGGAATGGCTTCAGGAAGGAGAAGACAAGCCAATGGTAACAAGGACAAATGTTTTTTTTTTTTTTCTTTCTTTTTTTTTTTTTTTTAACATTTATTTATTTTTGAGACAGAGAGAGACAGAGCATGAACGGGGGAGGGGCAGAGAGAGAGGGAGACACAGAATCGGAAGCAGGCTCCAGGTTCTGAGCTGTCAGCCCAGAGCCCGACGCGGGGCTCGAACTCACGGACCGTGAGATCGTGACCTGAGCTGAAGTCGGACGCTCAACCGACTGAGCCACCCAGGTGCCCCAGGACAAATGTTTTTAACACGGTGGTCCTCGCCGTCTCGGGCCGATCACCTGACCCACAGCCCAGTTGCTGAGCTGATCAGGTGACCCTTTCAGGAAGCACTGGAGGATTGGTGGTGGGGAAGGAGGCCCCAAGTCCCACCGGATGTTGAAATTGACGCAACGCTGTCATTCGCCAGCTAGTCCTCTTGCTGTCAATCATCCTTCCTTCCTTCCTTCCTTCCTTCAGGCCCCAAGCTTCCCCCAGAGTGACGTGCGGAAAATACGAGTGGGCTCGCATCGTTCTCACGCTGCACTCTGTTCTGTGGCTCCTCACAGCTTTGGTTCCTGGCTGTTGTTTTACTTCCAGGCCATTCTCATACAAGACACGCTCCCAGAAGAACAACTCTCAGTACACTTGGTAATGGCAAGGTGCAGGGGTCTAAAGAGAGCACCCACGTGTCAGCTGAGAACCACTGATTTTTTATTTTATTTTATTTTTAATTTTTTTTTTAATTTACATCCAAATCAGTTAGCATATAGTGCAACAGTGATTTCAGGAGTAGATTCCTTAGTGCCCCTTGCCCATTTAGCCCATCCCCCCTCCCACAACCCCTCCAGCAACCCTCTGTTGTCTATATTTAAGAGTCTCTTTTGTTCTGTCCTCCTCCCTGTTTTTATATTATTTTTGTTTCCCTTCCCTTATGTTCATCTGTTTTGTCTCTCAAAGTCCTCATATGAGTGACGTCATATGATTTTTGTCTTTCTCTGACTGGCTAATTTCACTTAGCATAATACCCTCCAGTTCCATCCACGTAGTTGAAAATGGCAAGATTTCATTCTTTTGGACTGCCAAGTAATACTCCATTGTATGTATACCACCTCTTCTTTATCCATTCATCCATCGATGGACATTTGGGCTCTTTCCATACCTTGCCTATTGTTGATAGTACTGCTATAAACATGGGGGTGCATGTGTCCCTTCGAAACAGCACACCTGTATCCTTTGGATAAATACCTAGTAGTGCAATTGCTGGGTCGTAGGGTAGTTCTATTTTTAGTTTTTTGAGGAACCTCCATTCTGTTCTCCAGAGTGGCTGCACCAGCTTGCATTCCCACCAACAATGCAAAAGAGATCCTCTCTCTCCACATCCTCGCCAACATCTGTTGTTGCCTGAGTTGTTAATGTTAGCCGTTCTGACAGGTGTAAGTGGTTTTCATTTGTATTTCCCTGATGATGAGTGTTGTTGAGCATTTTTTCATGTGTCAGTTGGCCATGTGGATGTCTTTCTTGGAGAAGTGTCTATTCATGTCTTTTGCCCATTTCTTCACTGGATTATTTGTTTTTTGGGTGTTGAGTTTGGTAAGTTCTTTATAGATTTTGGATACTAACCCTTTATCTGATGTGTCATTTGCAAATATCTTCTCCCATTCTGTTGGTTGCCTTTTAGTTTTGCTGATTGTTTCCTTCGCTGTGCAGAAGCTTTTTATTCTGATGAGGTCCCAGTAGTTCATTTTTGCTTCTGTTTCCCTTGCCTCCGGAGACATATTGAGTAAGAAGTTGCTGCGGCCAAGATCAAAGAGGTTTTTGCCTGCTTTCTCCTCAAGGATTTTGATGGCTTCCTGTCTTACATTGAGATCTTTCATCCATTTAGAGTTTATTTTTGTGTATGGTGTAAGAAAGTGGTCCAGGTTCATTCTTCTGCAGGCCGCTGTCCAATTTTCCCAGCACCACTTGCTGAAGAGACTGTCTTTATTCCATTGGATATTCTTTCCTGCTTTGTCAAAGGTTAGTTGGCCATACGTTTGTGGGTCCATTTCTGGGTTCTCTACTCTGTTCCATTGATCGGAGTGTCTGTTCTTGTGCCAGTACCATACTGTCTTGATGATTATAGCTTTGTAGTATAGCTTGAAGTCTGGGATTGTGATGCCTCCTGCTTTGGTTTTCTTTTTCAAGATCGCTTTGGCTATTTGGGGTCTTTTCTGGTTCCATACAAATTTAGGATTATTTGTTCTAGCTCTGTGAAGAGTACTGGTGTTACTTTGATAGGGATTGCATTGAATATGTAGATTGGTTTGGGTAGTATTGACATTTTAAAAATATTTGGAGAACCACTGACTTTTAACACGCGAACCCTTTTGTGGCATTAAAGGCCCACGCCATCCAGCCCATGTGGCCAATCTCGTCTCCCCACCCTCCCTGCACCCCCTCCTCTGCAATAACTACATCAACATCCGTATCGTGCTGGTCCGAAGCTCCTATGCTTATGGGAATCCAGGCATGACTAAAACAAAAAGTGTCAAGTGTAAGAAAAATGGAAAATACTGAGCACTATGGCAAGCTGAAGAGCTCTTGTTCTCGCTTCATCCTTCCCATCGTTAGGCATCAGATGTTAGAGTTCTGAAAGTGTTTTCATTCATTTGCTCATCAAGCACACTCCATACCTATTTGAAAATGCTTGTACTCCTCTTGCAATATTTGCTACCATCCCGTACTTTGCAAGGTTGCTATTTGTGCTCATTGTCTATCTATTTTCTGCACCTGTGCCTCTGAGGGGGCCTGTAACCAGAAGGTCACGTCCTTCTTTTCAGAAGCTCTGAAGGCATTGTCATTTTTTTTAAAACTATTAATGCATTTTTTAAAGTTTACTTATTTATTTTGAGAGAGAGAGAGAGAGAGGGAGAGAGCGAACCCCAAGCAGGCTCCACACTGTCAGCACAGAGCCTGACACAGGGCCCGAACCCACGAGCCAAAATCAAGAGTCGGCTGCTTAACGGACTGAGCCACCCAGGCGTCCCCTTCCCCTCTCAGTGTTTAGCAGGCCGGACGAGCAAAGCTATGCCTGGGGCACAAGCATCTCTTTTGCTCATTGCCACTTTGGAAAAGTCACACGCTGTTCTTCCATTTCTTCTTCAGCCGCTGTAAGCCCCATCTAGCCAGCCTCCTTGTGATCCCAATGATCCCGGCTGCGGGACGGGGGAGGGGCTGGCAGGTGGCAGTGGTGAGCGTGGGTGAGATTCTGCAGACCCGTCATATGTTTGCTCCACACCGAACTTTTTCAAAGCCTACCTTCCTACTGTCCTCCTCTTTGGAGTTCCTTTTATTACTGGTAGGTGATCAGGGACATAGACATCTGCTGTCAGAACAGCCTTGAGAATAAAGATCAGCTGGTCCCTCGCGGCTGCTGTGATGTGTGTCAAAGGAACAGTTGAAAGAGACCCGATGTCCGATGTCCGCTCATTGCTTCTGTCCCTCAGGCTGAGAAAGGCCTCGAGTGCGAGAGGCGAGCCAGGTGAGCCCAGGTCCCGACAGTGACGCATTCTTCTAATTATTCCTAGGATTGCGGCCGTTTCTCAACATGAGACCGTAGGTCCACCTGCTTCAGAACCACCTGGGCTGAGTGTTAAAGCCCGGCATCCCCACACCCCTCTGATCTGACACCCAGGATTTATGGAGGAAGGGCTGAGAATCTGCGGTTTTAACAAGCTCCTCAGATGATGCTCTTGCTGGCCTCGGTGGGGGACCCCCTGAGCCACTGAACCCCATCTTTGTGTCTTGGTGAGTCCTTCGCACTCGTCCAAGGTTGTCAGCAGACCACGAAGACTAGGAACATGGCTCTGCCTCATACTGGCAGGTGACGGTAAGAAAGCAACTTACTTTCTCTGTGCCCCAGGGTCCTCTTCTATTGAACAGAGATGATGGCTCCTGGGTGGCTCAGTAGGTTAAGCAACCGACTCTTGATATTGGCTCAGGTCATGATCTTGAAGTTCATGAGATCAAGGCCCGCGTCAGGCTCTGTCCTGACACTAGGCAGTCTTCTTGGAATTCTCTCTCTCTCTCTCTCTCTCTCTCCCTCTCTCTGCCCTCCCCTACTCATGCCCTCTCTCTCTGTCTCTCTCAAAATAAATAAATAAACACTTAAAATAATTAAAATATAATGACAGCAATAATCACATAGGATTGTTTAAAAAAATTTTTTAATTACTTGAGGGCGCCTGGTTGGCTCAGTCTGTAGGGCATGCAACTCTTAATCTCAGGGTCAAGAGTTCAAGCCCCACGTTGGTCGTGGAGCCTACTTTAAAAAAAAAATGCATATTAAGTGCAAGGTTCTTGGCACATAGTAAATGTTCAGCAAATGGCTGCTCTCATTTCCCAGCCCAGCGTTTCCCAAACATCAGTCATTCACAGGCGACAGTCACATTTTTTGCCATGCCTGCATAACCCTCCACTAGAATGTACTTAATATTTGTTACAAAATAACTGGTCCTTTTTATTTAGGATCATCCTAAGAAGTGAGACCTGGGAAAGGACTGATTTGATGTACTGTATTTTTTACACATTAAAATTAATACATAACTACTGAAAATCTGAAATATTTGTTTTAGGTACCGCAATGGTATGCCCACCACCAGCAGGAAACACTGTTTTAATCCAACTTCAGCTCAGGAAACTGAGACTCAGAGACGTTAAGTGGATTTTTCAAGGTCACACAGGGAATTGTTGGAAAAGCCAGAAGTGGAGGATGCATAACTAGGGAAGTGCTCTACTCCACATCAGCCTGCTGGTTTTACAGTGTTCTTAAATTTTTTTACATGTTTACTTATTTTTGAGAGAGGGAGAGAGACAGAGCATGAGTGGGGGAAGGGCAGAGAGAGAGGGGAGCACAGAATCTGAAGCAGGCTCCAGGCTCCAAGCTGTCAGCACAGAGCCTGACATGGGGCTCAAACCCACGAACCACAAGATCGTGATCTGGGCTGAAGCAGGACGCTCAGCTGACTGAGCCACCCAGGTGCCCCTACTACAATGTTTTTAAACGACACATCGAGGAGAGCCTGCCTGGCTCAGTCATTAGAGCATACAACTCTTGATCCCAGGGTTGTGAGTTCAAGACCCATGCTGGGCGTAGAGCTTACTTAAATTTAAAAAAGGGGGGCACCTGGGTGACTCAGTTGGTTAAGTGTCAGGTCATGATCTCATGATCCATGAGTTCGAGCCCTGCCGTCAGGCTCCGTGCTGACAGCTCAGAGCCTGTTTGATATTTTCTCTCTCTCCTAAAAATAAATAAATAAGCATAAAAAAGAAAAAAAAAAAAAAAAAGACAGTCCTGAAAAGATCCCTGGGCCTCAAGTGTGGTGGAGACCTCTCATTCCATGGCCCCCTCTCCCCCAAGCCTATCACCCTGCTCTCAAGGCTCTCACCTCTGCCTAACCTTGGGGGAACCTCTAGACCTTCTGAAAAGGATGTCAGCCTGACCTAGGACTAGCCTCTGACTCCCAGAGCAGGGGTCCCCTCCCCCAGGTGCAATAAGAAGACTCAGAGCTTGTGTCTGGGGGGAGGGGGTGAGGCTAAGGGTCAAGACCTGGCCTCTGACCCCGCCTGCAGCAGCCCCTGAAGCCCAGTCCATCCGGCCAAAAGAAGGGCAAGGAGGGCCCAGAGTGCCTTCTCAGGGACGTCTCTCTTGCGGGCTGTTCTTGTGGACTCTCGCTAACATTTACATTCCAGCCCGGAATATAAACTGGCCACGGGCTATGTCCACATGTCTGGAAGGAAATACACCCTTTCGTAGAGATCCAAACACACACACAAAGAACTCATATTGAAATGTACTGAAAGGGAACATTCTTTTGCGAGTCCAATGTTAGCAAATGGAAGCAACATTTATATATTAAATTGGCTACAAACAGACTTCGGCTCAGGTCATGATCTCACGGTCCGTGAGTTCGAGCCCCGCATCAGGCTCTGTGCTGACAGCTCAGAGTCAGGAGCCTTTTTCAGATTCTGTGTCTCCCTCTCTCTCTGACCCTCCCCCGTTCATGCTCTGTCTCTCTCTGTCTCAAAAATGAATAAAACGTTAAAAAATTTAAAAAAAATATTGGCTACAAACATTCCTGCCCTTCAGCATTAGGCAGAAGAGGAAGTTGAAGGCATTGGTTCACCTCGTTTCGTCCCTGTCTGCTCTTGCACTGGGCGCTTTGCACGGGTGACTCGGCACCTGGGACAGGTGAGGCGGAGCAGCGGAACCCTGGAGGCACCGCCTCGTGACACCCTGCGTGACTGTGACTCCCGACGACTAGTAATGCCACAGAGGGAGACCCCTGCCGCGAGACCAGCTAGAGGCACAGGCGTCAGTGTCGGATGGGCCTGGGTTCTAAGGCCCCTCACCGCTCACAGGTTTGACCTCCAACAAATCACTTAGCCTTTCAGAACCGCAGTCCCCTCGTCTATAACACGCTCATAGGGTGGCCAGAAAAATTAAGTACTTTCTAGAGAAAGTGCTTAGTGCAGCAGGGATGCTTTTTTTTTTTTTTTTAATTTTTTTAAAAGTTTATTTATTTTGAGAGAGACAGAGCGAGCGAGCAGGAGAGGTGCAAAGAGTAAGAGAATCCCAAGCAGGCTCCACACTGTCAGCACAGAGCCCGACATGGGGCTTGAACCCACGAACCGTGAAATTACGATCTGAGCTGAAATCAAGAGTCAGATGCTGAACCGACGGAGCCACTCAGGCGCCCTCCCACCTTTTTTTAAAGTTTATTTATTTATTCAGGGGTGGGGGATGACTTTTTTTTTTTTTCATTGTGCATTTTCCTAGACTGAATCATAATATGCAGTGAAATACAATTAGTTTTTTTTTAATATTTTATTTATTTTTGAGAGAGACAGAGAGAGAGCAGGGGAGGGGAAAAGAGAGAGGGAGACACAGAATCTGAAGCAGGCTCCAGGCTCCAAACTGTCAGCACAGAGCCCAATACGGGTCTCGAACTCACGAACCGTGAGATCATGACCTGAGCTGAAGTAAGATGCTCAACCAACTGAGCCATCCAGGTGCCCCTGCAATTAGCTTTTAATCCATAGCTTAAAAAGAATAGGGGATACGGGCGCCTGGGTGGCTCAGTCGGTTAAGCGTCCGACTTCAGCTCAGGTCACGATCTCACAGACCGTGAGTTCGAGCCCCGCGTCGGGCTCTGGGCTGATGGCTCAGAGCCTGGAGCCTGCTTCCGATTCTGTGTCTCCCTCTCTCTCTGCCCCTCGCCCGTTCATGCTCTGTCTCTCTCTGTCCCCAAAATAAATAAACGTTAAAAAAATTAAAAAAAAAAAAAAGAATAGGGGATAGAAAACCTGCTACGCTGATTCATTCTTAAATGCCCCTTCTAATCATATGAGTCCGTAATTCTATGCATATTTAATATAAAAAGCGATTAATTTCCAAAGAGCCAAATTTCCAGGAAATAAAATTAGACACCCCATCAAACTAATTATTAGTTCCTTGCAGGGGTTAATTCTACAGGTGTAGTACATACCTGATTTTCTTTGAGGAAACACTCCCTATATGCAATTGATCCGTGGATAGACTCATGACTCAACCCTAGTCAGTCAGCATTTTCTAACATCTAGCCATAGACATATAAGCCCATCCATCCTGGAACTCTTAGGAAAAGGAAGCACTCTGCTAGACGTAGGCCATGACTTACTGATAGTCATCTTGCCACCATGAGAGAAGACCTTCCTAAAGAAGGAGCCATCACAGAGGGAGAAAAGAGAAGAAAGATGGAAATAGATCAAGAGCCAATGAGCTTGTTTGGGCTCCTGGATCCAGCCATACCTGAATGGAGCTTTTCCCTGAACTTATCCGTCTGTGATCAATACATTCCTTTATTGGCTTAAGTCAGTTTGAGGCAGGTTTCTTATTACTTGTAATCAAAATATCCTCACCAATAAAATAGGCAATATCATTTTCTTGCAAAAATGCAAGGAAACCTAACCCAACGTATTTGCCCAACTTATTCCCATGGCAAGCAGAGAAGAGATAGATTTCAAGAGACTCAATCTCGGATCTTGTGGCGATCCACCTTGATGAGACGTTTCCCCTCAAGTACTGTGCATCTACCCTGCTACCTTGGACCCTATATTCTTTTCTACCAATCTACTCTCATCTCAGAAAACCTTGACCCCATAACCTTAGGAGTCCCCATAGTCAAGATATGGAACATATCCATCACTTCCCAAAACTTCCACAAGCCCCTTTATAATCCTTGCCTTTCACCCTTCCTGCCTCCTCCCCCCACATAACCCCTGATCTGCTTTCTGTCGCTATAGATTATTTTGCATTTCTGGAAAATTATATACATGGAATCACGGAATAATACTCTTTTTTGTCTGGCTTCTTTTATTCAGTAGAATTATCTTAAGGGGCGCCTGGGTGGCTCAGTCGGTTAAGTGTCCAATTTTGGCTCAGGTCACGATCTCACAGTTTGTGAATTCGAGCCCCGCATCCTCTGCACTGACAATGCAGAGCCCGCTTCAGATTCTCAGTCTCGCTCTCTCTCTGCCCCTACCCCGCTCATGCTCACCCTCGAGGGTGCGCCCTCTCTCTCAAAAAGAAATAAATAAGCAAACACTTAAAAAATTAATCCACATTGTTGTGTATATCAAAACAGTTCAGGAGCGCCTGGGTGGCTCAGTCGGTTAACCGTCCGACTTTGGCTCAGGTCGTGATCTCACCGTTCGTGGGTTTGAGCCCCACATCAGGTTCTGTGCTGACAGCTTGGAGCCTCGATCCTGCTTTGGATTCTCCCTCTCTCTCTGCCCCTCTCCCGCTTGTGCTCTGTCTCTCACTGTCTCTCAAAAATGAATACACATTTAAAAAAAATAGTTCGTTTTTTTTTTAATTGCTGAATAGTGTTTCATTATGTTACAGATGGAATTGTCCATTCCCCTGTTGATAGACATTTGAATTGTTTCTAGTTTGGGGTTATTAAAAATAGAGCTGCTTGGGGCACCCAGCTGGCTCAGTTGGTAGGAACACCTGACTCTTGATCTTGGGGTCACGAGTCCAAGCCCCACACTGAGGGTAGAGATCACTTTAAAACAATAAAGGAACTGCTATAAATATTTGTGTACAAGTCTTTGCATAAACGTATGCTTTCCCTTCTCTTGGATAAAGACACAGGAGTGGAATGGCTGGGTCATATGGCAGATGCGTACTAACCTGTCACAAGAAACTGCAGGGTACCCAGCCACACTGCACAGAGGAGTTCTGTTTGCTCTCCTCCAACACGTGCCGCGGTCACTTCCATCTCAGCCATTTTAAGGGCATAGCAGTATCACATTGTGGTTTTAATTTGCATTTCTCTAATGACTAATAATGTTGAGCATCTTTTCATGTCCCTATTTGCCATCTGTGTCTTTTTTTTTTTAATTTTTTTTTTTTAATGTTTACTTATTGAGAGACAGAGAGACAGAGCATGAGCATGGGAGGGGCAGAGAGAAGGGGAGACACAGAATGTGAAGAAGGCTCCGGGCTCCGAGCTGTCAGCACAGAGCCCGACGCGGGGCTCGAACTCACAAACCTCGAGATCGTGACCCGAGCCAAAGTCGGATGCTTAACATCCTGAGCCACCCAGGCGCCCCGTGTGTCTCTTTTTTTTTTTTTTTTTTAATTTTTTTTTCAACGTTTTCTATTTATTTTTGGGACAGAGAGAGACAGAGCATGAACAGGGGAGGGGCAGAGAGAGAGGGAGACACAGAATCGGAAACAGGCTCCAGGCTCCGAGCCATCAGCCCAGAGCCCGACATGGGGCTCGAACTCATGGACCGCGAGACTGTGACCTGGCTGAAGTCGGACACTTAACCGACTGCGCCACCCAGGCGCCCCTCTTTTTTTTTTTTTTTTTTTTTTTGATGAAGTCTGTTCATATCGTTTACCTATTGTTTTAAGTTTATTTATTTATTTTCGAGAAAGAGAGAGAGAACAAGACACAGGCAAACAGAGGATCTAAAGCAGGCTCTGTGCTCTCAGCACAGAGCCTGATGTGGGGCTTGAACTCACAAACCTTGAGATATGACCTGAGCCAAAGTTGGATGCTTAACCGACTGAGCCACCCAAGAACCCCTCTTTGGCCTATTTTTTAATTGATTGTTTACTTTCTGATTATAAGTTCTGAGATTCGTTATGTTTTTGTAGCAGTTATGTTATTTGCAAATATTTCAGCCTGTGATTCGTCTTTTCATTCTCTAAGCAGTGTCATTGGAAGGGAAATTCTTAATTTTGATGAAAGCCATCTTGCCAACTTTTTCTTTTATCAATTATACTTTTGGCATCTTCTCTAAGAAATCTTTGCCTAACCCAATGTCACAAAGATTTCCTCCTGTTTCTTTCAAGAACTCTCATGGCTTTAGGTTTTGCATTTAGATCTATGATCCATTTTGAATGAATTCTTGTATACGGTGAGGGGTATGAATTGAAATTTATTTTAAACAAAACATTAAAAAAAAATTAAAAAAACCTTTAGGAGCACCTGGGTGGCTCAGTCAATTAAGCGTCCGACTCCTGATTTCAGCTCGGGTCATCATCTCACAGTTCATGGGTTCAAGCCCTGCGTTGGGCTCTGTGCTGGCAGCTCGATGCCTGCTTGGGATTCTCTCTCTCCCTCTCTCTCTGCCCCTCCCCCACTCTCTCTCTTTCTCAAAAATAAATAAAACATACATACATACATACATAGAATATTCAAAAAAGGGGTGCCTGGGTGGCTCTGTTGGTTGAGCATCTGATTCTTGATTTCAGCTCAGGTCATGATCCCAGGGGTGTAGGATCAAACCCTGCATTGGGCTCTGCACTAAACATGGAACCTGCTTGGGATTCTCTCTCTCTCTCTCTCTCTCTCTCTCTCTCTCTCTCTCTCTCCCCGCCCCCCCCCCGCCCCTCTCTCCTGCTCATGCTGTCTTTCTCTGTCTTTAAAAGTAAAAATACATATATGCAAAAAAGCAGATGAATATCCAATTGTCCCAGTGCCATTTGTTAAAAAGAGCTTCCTTCCTCCCTGATTGCCTTTGTATCTTTGTCAAAAATTATCTGATAAGGTGTGTGTGGGTTTATTTCTAGACTCTCTAGTCTACCTGAACATTGTTTTTTAAATTTGTTTCACTGTGAGGGGCACCCAGGTGGTTCAGTTGGTTAAACGTCTGACTCTTGATTTCACCCCAGGTCATGATCTCACGGTTGGTGAGATCGAGCCCCACATCGGGCTCTGTGCTGCCAGCACAGAGCCTGCTTGGGATTCTCTCTCTCCCTCTCTTTGAGCGCGTGTGCTCTCTCTCTCAAAATAAATAAATAAATAAACTTAAAATTTGTTTATTTTGTTTTGTTGTGGTAAAAATATATATGTAACTGAAAATGTGCTGCTTTAACCAGATTAAAATATACAATTCAAAAAAAATACAATTCAGTGACATTGATTATATTCACAATGTTCTTCAATCATCATGATTTTTTCCAAAATGAATTCTTTTAATCTTTTTTCTTTAAAAAATACATGGGGCGCCTGGGTGGCGCAGTCGGTTAAGCGTCCGACTTCAGGTCACGATCTCGCGGTCCGGGAGTTCAAGCCCCACGTCGGGCTCTGTGCTGACAGCTCGGAGCTTGGAGCCTTCTTCACATTCTGTGTCTCCCTCTCTCTCTGCCCCTTCCCTGCTCATGCTCTGTCTCTCTCTGTCTCAAAAATAAATAAACATTAAAAAAAATTTTTTTAAATACAAAAAAAAAAAAAACCCTGAGAATTTGGAATAGCCTTCCATCACACCCCTAGTGTTGTTTTCATATGAAAACATAATGCCAACGCTCCAGAAAGATGAACATATTTAGCCTTTAGCCTCGTGTGGATTCCACACGGCATCCCTCCATCCCTAGGTTGTTCAAACTCCCACTTGAGAACCTTGGAAGAAAGTAGAAGTTACAGAAATCTTACAGGTGACCTTGAAGCCCTTTCATTTTACAGGCGTGAAAGCTGAGAGCTCTGATCCCGTGCTGGTGAATGACAAGGCCAGCTGAGAAATAAGAAATGCTATTTTTGTGCCATGAAGGGTTTGCACCAAATCCCGGCGCCTCCCTCCATGAGACCTGGCTTTGGTGAGGCCATTGCTCTCCCTCTCAGGACACCACAGTAGTGGAGCCATGCGACCCTCCTTCGAGGGTCGACTTGAGAGTTCAACCAAGGCACAGGAGTGCCCCAAAGTCAACAGAAGAGGGGATGGTCAGGAATAGAAAAGAGCTCCCCGTGGGACTTCTGGCCACCAGGATGTGGCCACTGAGGCAGAATGCTCGGAAAGAGTTCTCACAAGAGGCAAGGATGATACCGATCAGCAATTCCTGCCCTCAGGATGGACTGCGGATTGTCACTACAAATAGAAAACAGTCCCGTTTACAGACTTGATTGAAGAATGCTAATGAGCAGCCTTACCTCTCATTTCTGGCTATTATTTTAGTGCTCCCTGCCCCCAAACACCGGGAATTGTGCTCTGATTTATCATATGAAGTGGGGTTTCTTGGCAGTAGCTATAAGCTACTACTCCAATCAGTCACTAACCCTGCTCACCAATGCAAATTTTCCTCTTTTTTTTTAACGTGTATTTAATTTTTTAGTAATCTCTCTCTTTTTAAAATTTTTTTTTAACATTTATTTATTTTTGAGACAGAGAGAGACAGAGCATGAACAGGGGAGGGGCAGAGAGAGAGGGAGACACAGAATCCGAAACAGGCTCCAGGCTCCAAGCTGTCAGCACAGAGCCCGACGCGGGGCTCGAACTCACGGACCGCGAGATCGTGACCTGAGCCGAAGTCGGTGGTTAACCAACTAACCCACCCAGGCGCCCCTAATTTTTTAGTAATCTCTACACCCAATGTGGGGTTCAAACTCACGACCCCGAGATCAAGAGTCACATGCTCGTCTGACTGAGCCAGCCAGGTGCCCCCAATTGCAAATTTTCTTAACAAGAAAAGCACAGGGTTTAAGAACAATCTCAATGTCTATGGCTGACACTTACAGAGCACCTACTACGATGTCGGCCATTATTCCAAGCACTCTTCATATTTATTAGAACTCTGTGAGATGGGAACCATTATTTTCCTCATTTTCTAGAAGAAATGGAGGCACAGAGAGATCAAACAACTGGCCAAAGATCACCCAGCTCGCCTCAGCTGTGTCCAGAGGCCTTAACAGCTACATTACAGGCATCTCCAATCAACACTGTGGTCTGGAGATGCTCCCTTGACCTCTCTAATGTGATTTACAGATACGCTTGTGAACATTTGACAGCGTTGATGAGCAGAACGGCTGAGCGTGCTGGTGGCCAGTTGGAAAGCACACGAAGCCAGGGACTGGAGGGACGCCCAGCCTCCTGGTGGGCTCTGAGTCACATAGGTCAGCCAGGGCTGGCCGGCTCAGCCTGTCACCCTCAGCTGTCTCTCTTGTGTTGCACGGAGGAGCCGGGGCTCAGAGATGGGAACTGCCATTTATAAGCTCTCTGGCAAAATCAGCTTCCAGGTGAAGAAAACCCACATACCCGGTAGGTCGTGTTTGCTTCTGAGTCTGATAGCACCTGGGCTGCTGGGAGGAGTAGGAACCTCCACGTTGGTTTGATTGTCTGTGCCTTTGATGGGATCGAAAGACCCAGCTGGCCTTCAGGGCTGGAGTAAATGCTTCAACAGGGTCTGCTGTTTTGGTTTCTCATTCATCTGAGTTCGTTTATAAGCCAGTTCAGTTCGCAAGGAAGCTTTATTTCTTGTAAGCAAATGTGCTTTCAGAGTTAAACGAAGGATGGAGACCACAGAGCCACGCGGCTTCTTGCTATTACAGGACAGCTCAGTAGGTTTAATTTTCCATAACAGATGGAACATTAACTCCAGCATTATTTTGACCAGTTATAAATATCAAAGACATGTGTTTTGCAGTTCAGATTCTTCCTAAAAGGACTCAAGGCCTCCTAAGCTTTAATGCACAGCTCCGAAAGCCTTCTTGAGAAGCAAGGGAAAACGCATTCAGGCTTGTGGCGCTGGAAGGAACATTGTGGGGTGGGGGTGGGGGGTTCAGGGACAGTGGCACACCTGTGAATGCATGGGAGCTTTTGGGGTTCTGCCAGGCTCAAAGAGCGGGCAGATCCTGTTCTGCGTCCCCACCATGGTGTTACCGCATTCGCCACACTGTATTGTGAGTATCGCTTCTCTTACCCATTCCTCCCACTGAGGGCAGAGACTGAGTCGTCTCTTAACTAACAAGCCCTGGGATGAAGTAGGCGCTTGCATTTTTTGCACGGACTTATGAATGTACACACACGCGTGGGGCGCCTGGGTGGCTCAGTCGGTTGAGCGTCTGACTTCGGCTCAGGTCATGATCTCGTGGTTTGTGGGTCCGAGCCCCGTATCGGGCTCCGTGCTGACCGTGTGGAGTCTGCCTGGGATTCTATCTCTTTTCCTCTTTCTCTCTGCCCTTCCCCCCACTTGCGCGCTCTCTCTCTCTCTCTCTCTCTCAAAATAAATAAACGTAAAAAAAAAAATGCATACATGCATGAGGGATAAGCTCTGCAAATTAGTTGAGTCTGACTCTAGAGGCTGTGGCTTCTGGTGACCTTTGGATGCTGTGCTGTGAGCCAGGTCCCTGTTACCCTCCTATAGGTTTAATCAGGGCATCGGCACACAAAACATTTTGATGATGCTGAGGACGATGTAGACGGCTTCATCCTTGGCTAGAATAAACACTGTGCATAGAGCTCTGCCCTAAATTTTCCTGCAGGGTTCTGCTTACCCGGCTACTACTTTAATGGGTAAAGTTACTTCATAACGAGGTCCCTTAAGGACTTAGTAATGGGGACGCCTGGGTGGCTCAGTCAGTTAAGCGGCCGACTTCAGCTCAGGTCATGATCTCGCAGTCCGTGAGTTCGAGCCCCGCGTCGGGCTCTGTGCTGACAGCTGAGAGCCTGGAGCCTGTTTCGGATTCTGTGTCTCCCTCTCTCTGACCTTCCCCCGTTCGTGCTCTGTCTCTCTCTGTCTCAAAAATAAATAAATGTTAAAAAAAAAATTAAAAAAAAAAAAGGACTTAGTAATGTAATGGATTCCATTACCAGACAAGTGTTGTAAGAATTCTACGTGCAGGTGAACAGAGTTGTAGAACTGCTCTTTTCAAAACATTTACATCAGAAACCAGTTCGGTAGTTTCCTCAAAACAAACAGAGTTACCATGTGACCCAGCAATTCTATTCCTAGGAATGGAAAAACCCAATGTCTAGCAACCAGTGAGTGGATAGACAGCATGTGGCCCTTCCAGGCCATGGAATATTACTCAACGATAAAAAAAAAAAAATGAATGAAATTCTGATACATGCCACACATGCTGAGGGGGAGAAGCCAGCACACAAAAGGCCGCAGATTGTAAGATTCCGTTTATAAGAAATGTCCAGAAAAGGCAAAGCCCCAGAAAGCAGATGAGTGGTCACCAGGAGACAGAGGAAGAGGAAAAAGGGAGTGACTGCTACCCGGTAGGGGATTTGTTCCTGGGGCGAATGAAATGTTCTGGAATCAGACAATGGGGATGGTTGCACAGCATTATGAATATACTAAAAAAGACCGAATTTTATTCTCTGACACGTAACTGTACATTATGTAAATTTTACCCCGATTGAAAATTGCAAAAAAAAAAAAAAAAAAAAAAGTACAGCGGCTTATTCTGTCTTTGCAAAATATATTCACTGACATGTTATGTTTAGATTTCAGCGAAGGCCGAGACAGCCCAGGGTGAAGTGCTCCGCCTACTATGGGAACAAATGGGCCTTAGGCAACACGGGTTCATGACTCCCGGTCAGACGCTGGCTTTTGGTTTTGGGGGCTTCGCTTTCCCTCTGCCACGTGCATGTAACCAGGAGCCGTCTGTGCTCTCTCTTTCAGAAGGGAAATACATATGCCACTCTTACTGCCGAGACCTGGTGCATCTGGATTATCCACAGAATGGGAAATTAGCGAGCCGCACAAATGCTCGCGAAGTAAGACGTTCGGGCAAAAAGAACGCTCAGGTAGGCCCTGTTGGGGGACACTCTGCGTGGGTGGCGCCATCTCTCCCACGCGAGAGGAATGGCCTTGTCACCCCTGGGGCTCTGCAGGCCCCAGCCCCTGCTCCTCATCTGCCATTTCCGCCCCCCTCGGGGCCTGTCCGTCCAATCAGAAGCTGGAAATTAGGGCATGCAATGCGAATGTGTGTCGTGTGTGTGTGTGTGTGTGTGTGTGTGTGTGTGTGTGTGAGTTGTCTCCATCTGATAAAGAACCTCAGCTCCCGCACTCCTGCTGGGGAATCCATCAAAGCAAGGATCTCCCGCTGGCAGGTGGGGATCTACTTCCCAGTAGATCCTTAGCCTGGCCTCATCCAGGACCTCCTCCTCCTGGTCTCCCTGCCTTTGCTGAGATTCTCCAAAGGAAGGGGGTGTGAGGGCTGGGAGGCCTGTTCCTCTGCAAACCCGACTATTTCTAGCATCCTCTCTCCTGGCACTTCAAGATTTTTCTTACAAAGTCAGCTTTTTCTCCGCCCCCCCCCCCCCCCATAAGGTTAAGGACACTTGGATTGAATGCTCGTTGTCTTGGCAGTTTCTGGGAGCGCTCGGGTGTATCTGAACAGGGATACTGAAATTAGGCATCAGTATTCATCTTTCTGTCATACGTGAACAACGCTATGATTCAATTGGGGACCACGAGGCTGGCGATTCCTCACTGTCCCCCGACCAGTACAAAAGACCAGATCCATGGTTTTGTGGCCACTTTTTTCCGCTAACAAAGTTAACTCTTGATCAGAACAGTGATGGTTGTTGTTCAGCGTTTGTTCAGCGTGTGTGGTTCACATCTGCTGAATTCCCGTTCGACTTAATTACACTTGGCGGGGCCTCGGGATGTGAGTGGAGAATCTGTAAAGGGCACGAATAACAACTTTTCTGGCGAACTGATGTCTTTGTTTTAAGTAAAGACTGATGTGAATTTTACAACTGGGGCCTATTGGACTTGTGGCAGAGCCGTGTCAGCCTTAAAACTAACCTCAGAATATGGCTTCATCTCAGGAAGAAAAGCTTGGATTAGGGATGCAGTTTGTAACTTAATAGGATGACTGTGGAGCGAACAGAGAGGATCATAGAAGTATTATGAGAAGCCCCAGGGAGAACAAATATATGCTTGTTCGGCTTGAAAAAAAAAAGTCCAGAGTTCAAGTGCAAGGTTTAAACAAAGGCTTTAGGGGGCGCCTGGGTGGCCCAGTCGGTTAAGCGTCCGACTTCAGCCAGGTCACGATCTCGCGGTCCGGGAGTTCGAGCCCCGCGTCAGGCTCTGGGCTGATGGCTCGGAGCCTGGAGCCTGTTTCCGATTCTGTGTCTCCCTCTCTCTCTGCCCCTCCCCCGTTCATGCTCTGTCTCTCTCTGTCCCCAAAATAAATAAACGTTGAAAAAAAAATAAACAAAGGCTTTAGGAAGTTTCTCAGAAGGTACGCGAACTGCCAGTGCTTAAATAATTTACCTTCTTTGCTTATATAGATTTTTAAAAAAAGTAATACTGAGCTCCCCTATGTGGCTCTGAGAGTTTTAGAAAATGGTAATTTGGTACTTAATTTATTTTGGTTCAATTATTTTGAAATTGTAGAATATAAAATCTAGAAGTTGACATTTTGGGGAGTCCCAGATTTGGTGTGCAGGACAGAGCCACAAAGAACATGTGAAAACAGTCTTCCCAATAGGCTGAGTAAAAATTCCTCCCTATTAGAGTAAGAATGCCCCTCTAGCAGATCCTTTCCCGGACATACATCTGGAGAATAAAGATACATACCTGTCCTGGGGTGATGAGAATCCTATTAGAGCTTGAATATTTTTTTTTCACGAGGCAAACCCAAACTGTGGTGCTATAATACATGGTTTCAACATTCTACCTAATTGATCTACTCCTGTGAATTGAGATTTGTTACTTAGATTTTCTCTTGTTGGCTTTAAGTGTGCAAAATGATACATGCTGTGGTTCCAAAGTCATTAACAGGTTTCTGAGTGTTGGCAATATCTCTAGCCTCAGGATATTAAGCCTCAGGTTACACACTTTTGGAAGTATCAGCTGATTGTGTTACAAGATCACTCAGTCTCATTTTAATCCCCAATGCCGTTGGCTTTGGCCACTGATGGTTGCATAACTTCAGAATGGTTTCAATTCAGCGAAGACCCTTGAACAATTCAAGTAGAATCTCCTAGAAAGCGTAGAATTTGGCCAAAGAACCAAAAAAAAACAATTCTCTCACTCTTATTTTCCTGCTGCTTTCTGATTTGGTGAAGACTTTGAAAGATTGTTGAAAAGCATTTTTCAACTATAAACCACATCTTAAAACGTATTTCGTTATTTATCAACTTCAGATTTTGATGAAACCTGGTATTCAGTTTCTACATTTGACACCATGAAGATTATGAAACTAAAATTTGACTGACTTTGCAAATCCATTTTTTTTTAAGTTTATTTATGTTGAGAGAGAGAGAGAGGATGAGCAAGCATGAGTCGGGGAGGGGCAGAGAGGGAGAGAGAGAATCTCAAGCGGGCTCTGCACTGTCAGACACAGGGCTCGATCCCACGAACTATGAATCATGAGCTGAGCCAAAACCGAGAGTCGGACGCTTCACCCGCTGAGCCCCCCAGGTGCCCCCAAATTGCTTTATAGTCTATATATTTTTGTGATTATGAAAGTAATACATGGTAATTACAGAAACTTTGGAGAATGTAAAAAAGTTTAAGAAAGTATTAACATTAAAAAAAAAGAGATTAGGGGCACCTGGGTGGCTCAGTCACTTGAATGTCCGATTTGGGCTCAGGTTATGATCTCATTGTTCGTGAGTTCGAGCCCCACGTTGGGCTCTATGCTGTCAATGCAGGGCCCACTTTGGATCCCTCTGTCTCTGCACCTCCCCCTCTTGTGCTCTCTCTCTCAAAAATACATGAACATTTAAAAACTGATAATTTTTTAAAAAGTATTAAGATTGCCTATAATCCCACTACCCAGAAGTAATTAGTATTTCGATATGTTTATTTCCTCTTTTAAAAGTGTCTATTGTCAGGACGCCTGGATGGTTCAGTCAGTTCAACATCTGACTCTTGATTTTGGCTCTGGTCATGATCCCAGGATTGTGGGACTGAGCCCCACGCTGGGCTCCGCACTGAACTTGGAGCCTGCTTAAGGTTCTCTCTCTTTCCCTGCACCCCTCTCCCCTGCTTGTGTGTTCTCTCTCTCTCTCTCTCTGTCTCTTTCTCTGTCTCGCAAATAAAAAAATAAGGTGTCTATTTTCTATATGTATTTCTTATAAAACTGGAATCATTAGAGGGCTAGATAATAGATATATCTTCACTCTTCATTACATGTGACCATTTTGCCTGTCACTCTATATTCTTTGAAAACATGATCTGGAAGATAGAATATTCATCTTGTTAATGTTTTATACTTGGTTTAATAATTGTTTGTTTTAGTGTTGTTTCTTACTATTATAAAAAAACCTGCAATAACAGATTTCCTTAAAAATATTTTTTATATATTTTTAACATATTCCCTGCAATATTTCCTGCATATTTCCATTTTATATATTTTTAACATAATTTTTAACATATTTCCTGCAATAACATATTTCCTTAAAAAGTTTTTTTTAATGTTTATCTTTGAGAGAGAGACAGAGTGTGAGCTGGGGAGGGACAAAGAGAGAGGGAGATACAGACACAGAATCCAAAGCAGGCTCCAGGCTCTGAGCCATCAGCACAGAGCCCGATGCCGGGCTCGAACTCACGAGCCATGAGATCATGACTTGAGCCGAAGTAGGATGCTTAACCAACTGAGCCACCCAGGCGCCCCTGCCATAACATAGTACTATGAAAATCTTTTCTGCATGTTTCCATTTATTTTCTTAATACAGACTCCTGAAGGAGAATTATTTGGTCAAGGGCTTTTATGACTCTTGATACAAAGTTCCAAATTCTTTAACAGAAAGTTTGTACCAGTTTGTACCCTCACCAACAATTCCTAAGCAGGCTTATCTCACTGTAAATTTACCTGTAGTCTCCTTCATGATGTGTTCCATTAAAAAAATTTTTTTTTAAGTCTTTGTCCCTTAAGATTTGGTGAGTGAGGTGGGGAAATGACTGAGTGTTTGGGGCTATTCTAATTTTTCAAAACTGTGATTGATGGGGCTCAGTTGGTTTAGTGACCAACTCTTGATTTCGGCTCAGGTCATATCATAATTTGTGAGATCGAGTCCCACTGGCTCTGCCTGTTTGGGATTCTCTCTCTCCCTCTCTTTCTCTGCCCCTCCCCATTCTTGCTCTCTCTCTCTCTCTTTCTCTCTCTCTCTCTCAAAATAAATAAATAAACTTTAAAAAATTGTGACTGGTGATTTTGTGACTCCCCAACCTGTCTTTCTCAGAGGGGGAAAAGACCCTTTATGCAGAGGGTATGGGGTTCATGAACAGTCATCCTCTTGATCTTCTGAGAGGGGATCTTCTTCCAGAGTAGGGAATGAAATGGCAGGCCTGAGTGCCTTCCAGAAAAGGAGGGTACAAACGCCCACCACCACCTGTGTTTCTGATTGAGGCAAGGGCGGCGATTAAAGGATGAAGGATGTTAGAAGAGATACAGGTGGTTAGGCAACCTGCCCCCTTTATTAAAATCCCTGAGGGGTTTGACTAAATGTGAGAAGTTATCTGTTCCTCTTTTACCTCCAGGTCCCTCAGGCCACAAAGTCACTCTTAAGTCACTGTGTGTTTTGTTTCCTTGGTTTTAGCACGTTAAACTATACACTCAGATTTTTAATTACTCCCCAAATGGAAGCAATTATTAGGTTCAATCCTATGACACTGCCATTTTGGTCGGTCAGAAATGGCTGACTGCTGACTCATTTCATAAGATGCCAACTCAAATGTAGGGAATTCTTCATCATTATGAGTTAATGATAACGTTTTGTGGTGGGAGCACCTGATGTATGGCCTCTACCGCACTCTTCTTGGGGTGGGTGTAGATTCGTGGTTAACCGCAGGACAGAGAGCCTTCTCTTCCTGGCCCCATGGAGAGGGAGGTGGGGACCGTGGGATTTGTTTGTGGCAGCAAAGCCACCAGAGGGCGCTCTAGCATTGGTTACTGTAAGTTTGCGTGTTTGCCACAGATTCCAATGAAAAACAGTAAATCCGTAATAATTGCTAGTATTTATTGCATGCTTACGGACAGAACTAAAGTGTAACAAACCATGCCATTATTACTGTTGTTAACATCGGTTCAACTTCTGTGTGGTTGCCGTATATTATTCATTCCACGCTTACCACAATTCTATCAGCAAGACACTATTTTTATTTTTACAGATGAGGAGAGTGAAGCGTACAGAGGTTAGATGGTTTTACAAATGAGAAAAATAAAACTGATTTTATCTACAGGCTCAGCCCTCTATTAAAGCTTTCTTTCCTTCCCTCCCTCTTTTTTCGCTTTTCCCACGGGCGATGCAAAGGAGATACATCCTTGCTTGAAAAGAAAAAGAGCGGAAGCTCATTCCGAAGGGCCACGAACTTTCCAGCCCTGCCTGCCCGTGCTAAAGCAATACCACAACCAGCCACCCCCATGCCTGGTCCCACACATTTCTCAGGCCTCTGCCTCTATGACTCCTTCACCCCCTCAAGCTTGCCTGAGATGACTGTTTGATATTGCTTTCAGCCTTATTCAAATTCAGAGGGGTGATGGGCAGACAGGAGGAGAATGTTAGGACTCTCCATAACCCCTCAAAGATGGCGGCCATACAGTACGTGCTCAAACTACCTACGCACCGTGACTAAGAGCAAGAAGATACAAGGCATACTGACTGCCGCTGCTAGCCGGGTGGCCTTGGCTTAGTCGTTTGACCTCATCCTTAGCGTGTAGGCAACAAACATAGTACTAGCTCGTTCTTAAGATTGTTGTGGAGATTTGATCAGTGCGTAGAACAGTACTTAGTACCAGTGGCTCGCAGGTAACTATTCAGTTGAAGTTCACGGAGGCTACTGTTTTCTTTACTTCTCCTTACAGCCTGTAAGGTAGGCATTTAGCAGAGAACCTTCCTTAGAGCGCAGTGTGTTGAGCGCTGGTGGTTAATGGAAGAGAAAATCTGAGTTCCCAAGAGGCCAAGCAACCTACCAGAGGTCAGCAGCTAGCATTACAACTGTAACATATTTTCAAAATTGTTTTCAGTTTTTTGGTAGGTGAGGCTGAGAGATGTGATTTTCAAAGAGATTACAAAAGACACACAGCACTGTAAGCTCACATTACACAAGTGCTAGAGACCTTCCAACAGCCTTCAGACAAGGCCTGGTGTTTGTTAGCTGGGGTTCTAACAGCACAGTGCCAGCCCCAGATTTAGGGGAGCCATAAAGATGATTTAAATATTATAATGTAACTCTCCGAACAATTAGCATTTCCTTTATGCTTTGACTTTTTTTTTTTTAATGTTTATTTATTTTACTGGGGCCTAGAGAGAGGGGAAGAGAGAATCCCAAGCGGGCTCCACACTGTCAGCACAGAACCTGATGTGGGGCTCCGTCCAACCAACCGTGAGATCATGACCTGAGCTGACATCAAGAGTTGGACGCTTCCAACTGAGCCACCCAGGTGCCCCTATACTTTGTTTTTAAAAGGTTATGGGAGGACGGGGTGCCTGGATGGCTCAGTCATTTGAGTGTCCAACTTCGGCTCAGGTCATGGTCTCACGGTTCAAGAGTTTGGGCCCCGTGTCAGGCTCTGGGCTGACAGCTCAGATCCTGGAGCCTGCCTCGGATTCTGTGTCTTCCTTTCTCTCTGCTCCTCCCCCACTCACACTCTGTTTCTCTCTCTCAAAAATAAATAAAACATTAAAAAATTTTAAAAAGGAAAAAAGAATATGGGAGGATATAATTGGGGGGGGCTGGGGGTCATGGCGGAAGGGGATGGGAGAAAGAGAAATCAAGTGTGGTGTGAAGGCCCAGCAGTGAGGCAGGAGATTGGAACCCTGGACCTCCTTGTCCTTCCAAAATGAGCAACTTGGATTCTACTTCTAAAGTCCTGTGATTCGAATATTTTCTTTCTACCATTTTCCTGCAGATCTTTCCACCTTCTCTTTTAGATATCACATAAGGCTTTACATGCTCAGTACCAGCTTTAGACGTCTGCACGTGTTAGCTTTTTCTGTCCAGCAACTACTAATACATTCTTTTTTAAAAATATATTCTTAAAAGGCTCCATAATTACACAAGGTTCATTCACTAACTGAAGGGAAGAGGTAACGTCATTTTGTAGAGTAAAACTCAGCAATAAATAGGAAGCAAACAGCTAAGTGCTTCTGGGGTGCAGAACTACTATGCGGTGAGGTGGGCCGGGGTGCTTAAATGTCCCTGGCACCGGACAGTATTTATGAAAATTGAGCTGTTGTTAAATTACTGCTAAGAAATTTGACATTTTTACTAAGAATTATAGTAAAGTAAATGTTCAAGGTAATATGTCCTTCACAAGTGGAAATATACCATGTGGAGTCAAGAAACATTTGACTCTTGGGGCACCTTGCTGGCTCAGTCAGTAGAGCATGTGACTCTTGACCTCGGGGTTGTAAGTTCGAGCCCCATGTTGGGTATAGAGATTACTTAAAAAATTCAGTCTTTAGGGGTTCCTGGGTGGCTCAGTCAATTGAGCATCCAACTCTTGATTTCGGCTCAGGTCATGATTTCACGGTTCATGGGTTCAAGCCCCACGTTGGGCCCTGCATTGGCAATGCAGAGCCTGCTTGGGATTCTCTCGCTGCCTCTCTCCAT
This sequence comes from Prionailurus bengalensis, assembly GCF_016509475.1. Taxonomy (NCBI): domain Eukaryota; kingdom Metazoa; phylum Chordata; class Mammalia; order Carnivora; family Felidae; genus Prionailurus; species Prionailurus bengalensis. The sequence continues at coordinate 89,765,172 of NC_057358.1, forward strand.
CTCTCTTTCACTCTCTCACTTTCTCAAAATAAATAAATAAACATTAAAAAAATAAAATCTGTAAAGTATGTATATATGGGAAACATATTCAGATACAATGCTGCCAGGATGCAGAGGAATCTGGTGGAAAGCCTTCCTTAAATGTAGAATTCCAGGGAATATAAAAACAGAAATGAGCACATTCCAGGAGGTATCATGACCAAGTGAGTGGTAAGAGTAGTCCATAAACTGGCAGTTCCTTTAGGACCATCCTAAGAAGATGCCCGGTCTGCCCTCTGGCTCAGTTCAACTCAATGAGATTCAACAAGTGTTTATTGCATTCTCCACTATGCATAGGACCCTGGTGATTTCAACACAGACCGGTCCTCAAGGAGTTCATGACCTAGAGAGCAATCTGATCTAAACCAGCCGGCTCAGTCACTCTCTCTCTCACAGCCTCTGCTTTATTGTCTTCAGGTGCTTCATTCTAGAAATATTTACTCAATGGCAACCATGTGATCAGAGTAGACAAAACATCCCTGCCTTTGCGGAGCTCACATTCTGGTGGGAGAAAACAGAGCACAAACAATAAACAAAATATGCCATTAAATGATACAGTATAATAGGTCCTAGATAAGTGCTTTGGAAAAAGAAAAGAAGTAGAAAGAGGGCCAGGGAATCTGGAGTGCCAAGGGGTGGTGGTTTTCAAATCCATATGTGGTCAAGATAAAAGGTGACATCCTGAGGGGCACCTGGACCGCTCAGTTGGTTGAGTGTCTGATTTCCGTTCAGGTCATGATCTTGCGTTTCTTGAGTTGGAGCCCCATGTCGGGCTCGCCACTGTCATCCTGTCAGCACAGAGCCTGCTTCAGATCCTCTGTCCCCACCTCGCTCTGTCCCTTTGCTGCTTGTGGTCTCCCCAAAATAAATATTTAAAAAAAGAGGTGACATATGGGTGGGGGAGAGGGGAAAGTGGGTGATGGGCATTGAGGGGGGGCACCTGTTGGGATGAGCACCGGGTGTTGTATGGAAACCAATCTGACAATAAGTTATATTAAAAGAAAAAAAAAAGGTGACATCTGAGAAAGACTTGAAGATGAGGAGTGAACCATGCAGATAACTGGGAAAGAGCATTCCAGACAGATGGTGGAACAGCTGATGCAAAGGCCCCGGGCAGAAGTGTGCCTGGCCTGTTGGAAGCCACTACGGCTGGAGCAGAGTGAGTGGGGAGGAGAAAAACAAGGGAAGAGGAATGGGGGTGGATGGTGGGGTGATCTGTAACCCACTATACAGACTTTGGCTTTTATTCCGAATGAAATGGAGAACCATCCCATGGTTCCACATTTTCTTTTAAAAGGATCCCTGGTGGGGCACCTGGTTGGCTCAGTCATTAGAGCACGCAACTCTTGATCTCAGGGTCATGAGTTCAAGCCCCACATTGGACTCTGTGCTGTGTGTGAAGTCTGCTTTATAAAAAAAAAAAAAGGAAAAGGATGGAGGGGCAACTGGCTGGTTCAGTTGATAGAGCATCTGACTCTTGATCGTGAGGTCATGAGTTCAAGCCCCACACTAGGAGTAGAAATTACCTAAAAATAAAATATTTTTGGAGGGGGCCTGGGTGACTCAGTCAGGTAAGCATCCGACTTTGGCTCAGGTCACGATCTCACCACTTGTGAGTTCAAGCCCCGCGTCAGGCTCTGTGCTGACAGCTCAGAGCCTGGAGCCTGTTTCAGATTCTGTGTCTCCCTCTCTCTCTGCCCCTCCCCTGCTGGTGTTCTGTCTCTCTCTCTCTCTTTCAAAAATAATAAACATTTAAAAATTAAAAAAAAAACTATTTTAAAAAATAAAGTAAAATAAAAATAAAAGGAAACAAAAAAGTTTTTCATTAAGGAGTCAAGGTCTAGCAAGAATGGGCCTGTAATAGTCCCCTCCTTGCTCAGTGGTTCGCTGGGAGCAGCCTATCGTAAGTGTGGCTCCCAAGCCAGAGTGGGCTGGATGCAGATGGTCAGAGCTCTGGCCCTCAGTCACACATGCCTCCTACAGCAGGAGACCCAACTAGCCGATGAAACAAAAAACATGGGAACCTTCCTCCACTCTTCTTTCCCTTTCTCCCCGCATCCAATGAGTAAATTCACTTGGCTCTGTCTCCAAAATATAAGCAACATCTGTCCACTTTTCTGCACGTCCACTCTTGCCACTCTTGTCTGAGCCACCAACATCTCTCCCTGGTACCACTAGGACAACCTCCTACCATGTTTCCTGCTTCTCTTACACGCAGCAGCAGTCAGAGAATATTTGTAAGACGTAAATCACATTACATCACGCACTCAGTTAAACCCCTACTGCCCTTACTGTCAAACTTGCTATCTTTACCTCGCCTTCCGAGGTCCTGTATGACCTAGCCCCTGGCTACCTTGCTGATCTTGGCTCCTACCACTGCACTTTCCAGTCACTATGTAATGGCTCTGTTGACCCTTATTCTGTCCCTTAAGTACGCCAAGCTCCGTCCTGAGCTCCTTTGTTGTTCACCCTGCCTGGAATAGTCTCCCCAGGTCCTCTCTCTACTGGCTCCTTGACTCGGGTTTCAGTTCAAATGTCACCTTCTCAATTAAGCCTTCCCTGATCATCCAGACTAAAGTAGCCCCCACCGCACATATTACCCTGTTTTCTCGTCTTCATGTCACTTACCATCCTCTGACTTTATTTTATTTGTTTCCCCCATCTAGAATGTTAGTTTCCTTTTTTGTTGGTTTGTTTTTAAGTTTATTTATTTATTTTGAGAGAGACAGAGCATGAGCAGGGAGAGGGGCAGAAGAGAGAGAGAGAGAGAGAGAGAGAGAGAGAGAGAGAGAGAATCCCAAGTAGGGTCCACACTCGGCACAGAGCCCCACGTGGGCCTTGATCCCACAATTCTGGGATCCCCACCTGAGCCAAAATCAAGAGTCAGGTGCTCAACCGACTGAGCCACCCAGGCACCCCTTTAAGATTTTATTTTTAAGCCATCTCTACACCCAATGTGGGGCTTGAACTTACAACCCCAAGATCAAGAGTCATTGCTCTACCAACAGAGCCAGCCAGGCACCCCTAGAATGTCGGTTTCATCAGATAACGGGCTGTGTCTGATTTGTTCATGGCTGCAACCCTAATGCCTATCTTTCCCAGCCTGCCACAGGCTGGGTTCTCAAAAATATGTGAATGAATGAATAGTACCTTTGATGTGCGTAGTCCGTGTGTATCTAATGTTGCAGATTTTGATCATTGACTTAGATGATCTTGGCTCTCAATATACAGCATCCCAAATGTTGGGGTTGTTGTCTCGAATACTTTCATTGTCACTATTGACTTCAACTCTCATCTGATAGACAGTATTTGCTATTTGACAACAGAACGTGTGTAATTTCAAAAGAGAATCTTCTATAAACAAACAAGTGAGGGGCCCCTAGATAATTACTATCCTAATTTTATTGGATTGGGGAAGATAATTCTTTGTTGGCCTTGAAATTCAGTAATTGCCTCCTCACATTTCTACAAGCTGCCATCTCTGACAGAGAAGCGACCATGTTCTTTGAGAAAGCAATTAGTTAAGGCTCAACACTTTAACATAAATCCTCAGTAACCTCAAAACTAAATTTGACATGAGGAATAGAATAAGGTGAACTACAACTATCATGTGAGCAAGAAACAAAAGACTGGTCCATGAGCAGACAAAAATTTCTTGCTTCAGTTTGGGGTGTGGGTTAGGAGGGTGCTGGGGGGACATCTTTTTGTCCTGATCACCAATCCCCGAAGGACTGAAGGGTCTTGCTGATGGAACTCTATCCAGAATAAGAGAGAAGAGAAACTGCTCTAAGAATGCTCACCATCCTAGACATTTCTGCTTTTTTCCTCCAAGGAATGTGAGCTATCTTGTTTTACATTTTTTATTTTATCATTTAATCCATTTGCATGGCACTGTTGCAAAGCATTTGAAAAACACATTCCAAAGCAGACCTCATTGGAAGTAAAGCCATTGGCTTCAAAATCCAGCGTCCAGCAGGGCCCTGTACCTTGTGCGTACTCAGTAAGTATACTAACCAGACCCAGAAGTCCTGAAAGGGTCCCCAAAGGAGACAGAGCCCCAGTTCCCAATGGCTCAGTCATGAGGTTCACTGTCAATATTACTGACAGAGTAGGTGAAATTTTGGGAGGCCGAGGTGATAGAAAAATAAATGTTAAAATGGCAACGCTGAGAACTCTAAAACAGACACGAATCGAGGGTTCCCAGACAGAGACCAATAGACCACATGCTATTACTGTCAGAAGCCCATAGTGAGGCTTTGGGGCACCTGGGTGGCTCAATCAGTTAAGTGTCTCACTTCAGCTCAGGTCATGATCTCACAGCTTGTGAGTTCGAGCCCCGCATCGGACTCAGTGCTGACAGCTCGGAGCCTGGAGCCTGCTTCGGATTCTGTGTCTCCCTCTCTCTCTCTCTCTGCTCCTCCCCACCCCCCCCCTCAAAAAATAAACAAACATTTAAAAAAAAAAAAAAGAAGCCCATAGTGAGGCTTAGATGTAAAGATGGTGGACAGGGGCACCTGAGTAGCTCAGTTGGTTAAGTGTCTAACTCTTGATTTCAGCTCAGGTCATGATCTCACAGTTCGTGAGTTCAAGCCCCGAGTCAGGCTTGTGCTGAATGTGAAGCCTGCTTGGGATTCTCTCTCTCTCTCTCTCTCTCTCTCCCCCCCCCCCTTTTCTGCCCCCACCCCCACTCATTCCCTCTCTCTCAAAATATATAAACTTAAAAAAAAAATCTTTAGGGGCGCCTGGATGGTTTCACGGGTTGAGCATCCAACTCTCGATTTCGGCTCAGGTTTGGTCCCAGGGTCGTGGGATCGAGCCCTGCGTCAGGCTCTGTGCTGAGTGTGGGGCCTGCTTCAGACTCTCTCTCCCTCTGCCCCTCTCCCCGGCTCATGCGCTCTGTCTCTCTCCAAAAATCTTTTAAAAAATAAAAAAATAAAAATGGTGGGCAGGTCTGTTGCCGATAAACAGAACGTTGACTTTTCTGACCATTCCGTACGCATCGCGTCTGTAAAATGGAGGCTGTTGTGCTTGTCTGTCCCTGTCTCCCCTGAGCGGCAGGGCCTCCAGACTCTTGAGAGTCTGAGGTGGTGTTTCTGTTTCTGCCAGGTGGGGACCGAAGGCAAAGAGCAGTTGTTCCCAGTGATTAGGTCCAGATTAAGTACAGCTGTATGGGCCAGGGCTGACATCTTGAATCCTATCCTTCGGCAGATCAACAGACGCTGCAATTCACTGAGGGCAGGGATAATTGATTCCCTTCTACTGGCCAAGGAGCGAAGGAGCAGCTGGGGTTTGCAACTGTTGCGGCAGATCGATTTCAAAGGAGGCCTGGCTAGAAGAAGCCGGTTGTGGGAGCTGGGCCAGGAGACAGAGGTGTGGGTGACCCCAGTGATTCCCACGGGAGGAACCTGGGTGACACTTTACCTGAACCCAAGGAGTGATAGTCACACCCTCGTTCTTGACCCTGCCTTTATCAGTCCCGGCTACAGCAGCAACTCTCTTGCTTGAGCAAGGCCAAGTACAAAGAAATGCAAGGAATCCCCTCCCTGCTGGCCCCAAACTGCAATTTCCTCTCCGCGGAGAGATGTTGACTGGCAACGTTCATGTACCTGTATTCTCTTCTTTTTAATTTTATTTTTAATTTTTTAAAAAAAATTTTTAATGTTTATTTATTTTTGAGAGAGAGGGGGTAGGGAGGGGCAGAGAGAGAGGGGGACACAGAACTCGAAGCAGGTTCCAGGCTCTGAACTGTCAGCGCAAAGCCCGACACGGGGCTCGAACTCATGAACTGCAAGATCATGACCTGAGCCAAAGTTGGGTACCCAACCCACTGAGCCACCCAGGCGCCACTGTATTCTCCTCTCTCCTCTTGGGCATACAGCGGTGTTACGTTTCCCAGCCTCCTTTGTGTTAAAGGTGGCTTTGTGACCGAGCTCCTGCCAAAGAAACATGAGTGGAAGTAGGCCCCTCTTGGCCTGGCCCCCAAACCTGTCACCCAGCCATTGATTGCGCTCTCTCCTCAGCCACCGGGTGAGTGGAGACAACTTTGGGAGGCTGAGGGATGAACGGAGCCACGCACAGGAGACAGACCCTGAATGACTGCTGACCCACGTGGACTACAGTCCCTGGAGTAGGATTTGGGGATTCTCTGCAACAGTTAACATACCCTGAATAACACACTTCTGGAACTGTGACTCTAGAAACGCTGTTCCCTGAACGAGCCTCACAAAGTCTCACTGATGGAGCTGCGGGCCTGAAAGACGGGGCTCCGGACACCAGAGCTGCCTCTCAGGACGCTTGCACCGCAGGGCTCCCTGGCCTCCACTTCCACACTTGCTTCCCAAGCTCGCAGCTGTGCAGGAAACCGCCTCTCCACCGGGCAGGGCGAAGGTGGATGCTGGAACAGGCCTTGGCCAGACTCCCATACCTTTCCCTTTATACTTTAGGGTGTGTGTCTCTTTGTGTGCGTTTGCTTGTTTGTTGTCTTTTATTATTTTTTTTAATTAAAAAAATTTTTTTCCATTTATTTTTGAGAGAGAGAGGCAGAGTATGAGCAGGGTAAGGACAGAGAGAAGGAGACACAGAATCTGAGGCGGGCTCCAGGCTCTGAGCTGTCAGCAACAGAGCCGGACGAGCATTTGTCCTTTTAACCTTTGCTTGTTTTTCTTCCTTGTATTACAATGGAGGACCCTAGGCCTCGGTAAGGGTCACTCATCCCCGTTCAAGTTGGGTTGGAGACAATTTGTTTTCTTTTCTTTTTTGATGTAAGCTCTGTGCCCAACCTAGGGCTTGAACCCAAGACCGTGAGACCAAGAGTTGCATGCTCTACCAACTGAGCCAGCCAGGCACCCCCGGAGACATTTTCCACAGCTGCTTTTCCTCACACCCCCCAGCACAGCACATGGCAGCCATCTTTCTTCCCCCTTCTCTGTTGCCAAAACAGCCTCTGGACTCCACCAGTGCAGGCGCTGTAGATGGGCACTTCCTCCTCTGTTTGGGGATCCCACTCGACAGAAAATTCCAAAACGTATTTCGTTTTCATTCAGCCCCTGGCACGAGCCTTAAGGTGTAATGCGCCTTTTCTGAGTTGGCAGCCAGGAAGTAGCAGGTCAATTAGGGAGTCTCAAAGAGGAACATGAGGACAGTTGGTGAGGATTAAGTTTTGCTGCCAGAGGAGGTTCTGATCTAAGACATGTTTATGCCCACTCCAAAGTTCAGCGACCCAGAAATAGCAATGTGTATGTGGATGACAGCTTCTCTCTTGCTTCTCCCCCACTGATGACCTCTTCTAGCAAAACTGCTCCCCACTCTTATTTTTTAAAGATTTTTATTTTTATTTATTTTTAATTTTTTTTAATGTTTATGTTTGAGAGAGAGGGAGACACAGTGTGAGTGCGGGAGGGGCAGAGAGAGAGGGAGACACAGAATCTGAAGCAGGCTCCAGGCTCCGAGCTGTCAGCACAGAGCCCGACATGGTGCTCGAACTCATGAACTGTGAGCTCATGACCTGAGCTGAAGTTGGACACTTAGCTGACTGAGCCACCCGGGCACCCCAAGATTTTAATTTTTTTATGTAATCTCTACATCCAATGTGGGGCTTGAACTCACAATCCAGAGATCAAGAGTCGCATGTTCCACCGACTAAGCCCACCAGGCACCCCACTCCCCACTCTTAATACCCCTTTGTGGAAAATCCATCTTTCACTGTTGCTTTTGAAGCCTCCAGAGTTCCACTGGGGTATAGCTTTTTAGCACAAATTAGGAAAATGCTCCTTCTCTGACAGCCTCAGCCTTGCCCCAGAGCCCAGCTTCCCTGGTGGAGGGCAGGCTGGATTTCAGCCTCCACCTGGACCCCAGTCAGGTGCTTTGTGCAGTGCACGACCTGTACATCTGCAGTGCTTGCCCCTTCCATCTGACTGCTGAAGTCCCCCCCTCCACCCCCACGTTGCTGTGAGTTATAACCAGTACCTCCCTCCTCTAGGTCATCAGCGCCACCCTAGGGGCTCAGAGGCATAGGCTTGGGAGTCATAAGGTGACTGGATGTGGAGGTGACTTGAGTTACACTAGCCAAGTAGAATTCTGTGCACTGACCTGAGAACACAACTATTACAACATCATCATTCCTACGGGGAAACATGTTCTTAGGTCTTTTCAAACAATCAACTCAGAAAAGTCTGTCCACTAAAAACACAGGACCTGAAGGTGCCTGGGTGGCTGAGTCATTAAGCATCTGACTTTGGCTCAGGTCATGATCTCACAGTTGCTGAGTTTGAGTCCCACATCTGATGAGCTCGAGCCCCGCTTTGGGTGAACTCGTACCCTGCTTTGGGTAAAAACATGAGCCCCAGGTGAGCCCCGCTTCTCTCTCTCTCTGACCCTCATAGAATTCTCTCTCTCTCTCTCTCTCTCTCTGCCCCTTGGTCACTTGCACCCTCTTTCCCTCTCTGTAAAAAAAAAACCCAAAAAAGAAAAAAAACATGGGGCCTGACCATAATGTATTTGACTTTCTTCTCCTCAGGCTTGTGAATGTGTGTGGCTCACTGTAACTTGGGCCATGGCTGGCTCGGATTTGATCTTGGCTCTCTCAGACTTTGCCCTACAAGTTCTACAAACTTTGGAGACTAGATTTCTGGATATAATGTTTTCTTTGAAACTTGAACTCCACACAGAGGATGTGTCTTTGTAAATGACTGATTTAATTAAAAAGTGGACAGGCACTGATTATATGCCTTTCTCCTCTTGGAATGCTTGTTTTGGTGTCTTCCTAAAACTGATGTTTTGTGGAATGATGGGTAAAGAGAACAGATGTTTCAGCTTGGACTCTTCTCTTTGGTATTTCTCATCCGGGCATCATCACAATATCAAGGGACAAACAAAACTGAACTCAACACCATCACTTGACCTCATTTCTGATTTATGAATTCCCCTGTGAGCGTGCAATTTGAGAAGAGGCCGGCTCTGAAGTGTGTTTTGAATTTTAATATCTTTTCATAGTGGCCTCTTTCTTTGTCAACCACCATGTGTGTGTCTGGCCTAACTTGCTGACTAGAAAACTGAAACATACTTCTAGCTGGCAGCCGGGAACAAAGGGAAAAATTGTTTGTCTAAAGAGCCATTTAGCTGCCTGCATTGCCCGCCCCCCAACACCCCCTCGCCTATATGAACAACCCCCACAAGGATCTAAGCTGCTTTTGTATTGCTGTTAGTCATGGCATTTCTCACAGGGTTCTGTCAGTCCTGAAATGGTAAGGGTTCTGCCATTTCAGCGAGGTGCACGGGTGCCCTGCGAAGTGTACCATTTCTGCCAGAGGAGAAGCTTGAGGGGTGGGGGTGGGGGGGTGGTTCCTCACATCATCTGGCAAGCCACATTCTGGGTTAAGAAGTGTCTAGAAACCTTGCTCAAGGTTATGTCCTTTTAGCACTGTCCGCTTCCTGGCTCCTTGGGAGCCAGTCAGGATGGACTCAAGGAACTGGCAGTGACTTCCTCTGAAAGCATTTTCCCGAAACATGTAAATATCTGTGCCTCCGGGAACGCTCTGACTCCAGAAAGGCTTGTAGCAGCATGTGCTGCATAGAGGCAAAGCCGAACACTCTCAGAGGAGACCGAGCCTTACCTACCTGTCAAGAGCATTTTGAATTCCAGTGACAGGAATGACACATGATAGGAAAGTTCTATCGGAACAGAGAGACAGGGTGGGCAGGAAACAGGCAGTGCCTGAAAGTCGGGCTTCCAGATGTTAGCTTGCTGGTGGAGAAGGCGCCCTGGAAATGTCCTTGCAAATGGCAGTTCAGTTCGTCTCTGAGTTTGTCCTGCCCTGTGCTCTATAATGACATGTTGCAGATGCTGGGCCCTGAAATCCCTGGACAGAGAAGGGAGGTGGTCAGGTTTTCGACACAAGGGGTTCAGAGGACTTCGGGGCCACCGGGCAACAGGAGATGAGAACACCCCTCTCAAACCTGGACGCAAGCGGGAAGCCTCACGGTCACTAGGTGTCGGAGCCGAAGCACGGGCAAGGGGTTCTGTCTGCAGATCCGCTGGCTGGGCCAAGGCTTCCGCATTAATAAGCTTCCTGATCGTTCGGCACTTTCTTAAGACACCTGTGCTTTTTGGCTGCCACAAGGGGGAAAAATGCCAAGCTGTTGGCAGCCTCGTCTGATCTGGTGTTAACAGCATCACACCAGTGACTTCCAGAGATTCCTCGCCCTTTGTGTGGTTCCCATGCAGACATTAACCCTGGGAGATGGATTTTGTTCAGAAGCTTCTCTTCTCCCCAGGTTCCCAAGTGCTTGGCCCTGCCTAGCCATAAATGGCTGCAAACACAAACCAAGGAGTGCTGGTGAGAACAGAGGGGCCACGCAGGGTAGTTTTTGAGATTCTGTTGGTGCTAGAATCACTCACTTATTCTTTCTGAGACCTAGAGGGCAAAAGTCCTTTGACCACGCTCAGAATTCGTAGATTATGATGTTGCTTTTTTGTGTGTCATTTTTAAAAATTAATTAATTAATTAATTTATTTATTTATTTATATCAAGTTAGTTAGCATATAGTGCAATAATGATTTCAGTAGAATCTAGTGATTTTTCCCCTACATATAACACCCAGTGCTTACCCCAACAAATGTCCTCCTTAATGCCCCTTGCCTGTTTAGCCCATCCTCCCCACCCCCAACCCCTCCAGCAACCCTCAGTTTGTTCTCTATATTTAAGATTCTCTTATGTTTTGCCCCCTCTCCCTGTTTTCATATTATTTTTGCTTCCCTTCCCTTATGTTCATCTGTTTTGTCTCTTAGAGTCCTCATATGAGTGAAGTCATATGATATTTGTCTTTCTCTGACTAATTTTGCTTAGCACAACACACTCTAGTTCCATCCACGTAGTTGCAAATGGCAAGACTTCATTCTTTTTGATTGCTGAGTAATACTCCACATATATATATATACATATATATATATATATATACACATATACACACACATATATATATACATACATATGTATGTATATATATGTGTGTGTATATGTATATGTGTGTGTGTGTGTATATATATATATATATATTTACACCACATTTTCTTTATCCATTCATCTGTTGATGGACATTTGGGCTATTTCCATACTTTGTCTATTGTTGATAATGCTGCTATAAACATTGGGGTGCATGTGCCCCTTGGAATCAACACATCCTTTGGATAATTACCTAGTATGCAATTGCTAGGTTATAGGATAGTTCTATTTTTAATTTTTTGAGAACCTCCATACTGTTTTCCAGAGTGGCCACACTAGTTTGCATTCCCACCAGCAGTGCAAAAGAGATCCTCTTTCTCTGCATCCCTGCCAACATCTGTCGTTGCCTGAGTTGTTAATGTTAGCCATTCTGACAGGCGTGAGGTGGTATCTCATTGTGGTTTTGATTTGTATTTCCCTGATGATGAGTGATGTTGAGCATTTTTTCATGTGTCAGTTGGCCATCTGGATGTCTTCTTTGGAGAAGTGTCTATTCATGTCTTTTGCCCATCTCTTCACTGGATTCTTTGTTTTTTGGGTGTTGTGTCTGATAAGTTCTTTATAAAGTTTGGATACTAACCCTTCATCCAATTTGTCATTTGCAAATATCTTCTCCCATTCTGTCGGTTGCCTTTTAGTTTTGCTGATTGTTTCCTTCGCTGTGCAGAAGCCTTTTATTTTCATGAGATCCCAGTAGTTCATTTTTGCTTTTGTTTCCCTTGCCTCCAGAGACGTGTTGAGTAAGAAGTTGCTGCAGCTGAGGTCAAAGAGGTTGTTGCCTGTTTTCTCCTCGAGGATTTTGATGAAGGTTTTTTTTTTTTTTGGCTTTATGTATATGAAGACGGATTGAACTTGTCAATTACTTCCAAAGTAGTAATTAAACATCTATTCTGTTATATTAGGAAATTCAAGGTGAATAAAATTCAATTTCTATTTTTAAAAGCAGTAGTTAGGGGTGCTTGACTGGCTCAGTCAGTGGAGCATGCGACTCTTGATCTCAGGGTTGTGGGTTCAAGCCCCATGTTGGTTGTGGAGGTGACTTAAAATCTTAAAAAACAAACAAACAGCAGTTAAACTGTTAAAATAACAATAATGACTATCCCCTAAGTGCTTACTAATGCATAATTTTATTTATTGCTTACAACAGTCCTCTGAAATAGATCTTATCGTCCTCATTTAACAGATTTAGAAAGGTGAGCTCAGAAATAATATTGGTAAATTGTATTAAGCTTTTACTAGGTGCCAAGACTATTCGACCTGTTTTACCTCCATTTACGAACACACTTAATTCTCAAGGCTTGACTAGGGAAAGATCCACTTCCAAGCTCACTCACATGACTGTTGTCAGGACTCAGGTCCTCACTCACAGTTCACCAGAGACAGTTCCTTACTAAATGGGCTTCTCTATAGTTGTAATCACAACATGGCAGCTTGCTTTCCCCAGAGCAAGGGCTCAGAGAGATAAAGACTGAAGTGAAAATCTTCGTAACTTAATCTCAAAAATGACTTTCCATCCCTTAATTATTGCCAATTTCGATTCATTTTCTATTCTAGTCATTAGGTCCAGCCCATATCCAATGGGAGGGTATCAGACAAGGGCATGAATACCAGGAGGCAGAGATGACAGACCATCTTACAGACTGCCTACCAAGCAAGGTTAATTTAATAGCCTAAGCCAGTCAGTGTATTTTGTCACATAAATAGGACAAAGAAGAAAAATATGATCACTTCAATAGATGAATAAAGTCTTTGATAAAATGTGATATTCATTGATGATACAAATCCTTAAAAAACTAGAAATGGAATTGCTCTTATTCTGAGAAAGACATGTGATAGATTGCAGTGATAGCCTCATTTTCTCACTCTTCCTGTGTACCACACCCTTTGCCACATAACTTTACAGTGTCCTCCCATTATGGGCAAAGCTACTGTTGACTCTGGACTCAGTCATATTTGGCCATAATATTTAGCATATTGGCAGGTGTGCTGCCAGCAAAGTTCTGAAGTGGGATTGCCTACTAGTGGGATTTGCTTTTTTGTTTTCTACCATTTACCATGAGAAGGATCAACTCAAGCTAGCCCACCGGTTCCAAAAGGAGGATTAGAAATAGGGAGGACACACACATGCACACACACTGGGAGGGAGGGAGGGAGGGAGAGAGAGAGAGAGAGAAAGAAAGAAAGAAAGAAAGAAAGAAAGAAGAGAAGGAAAATAAATAAAAGAAAAGAAAAGAAAAGAAAAGAAAAACGGAAAAGAAAAGGCAAGAAAAAAGATAGGCAAGGCAAGGAAAGGAAAGGAAAAGAAAGAAAGGAAAGGAAAATAGGTAGGACATAACTGTCCAAGTTAAGGTACCCAGTCAAGACCAGGTGAGAATATTTTAACCCCTGACCTATAGATACATGCATGAGCCCAGCCAAGACCAGCAGAATAATCCAGCTAAGCCCAGCCCAGATCAGCTGATTGCCACAGATGTGTAAGAAGTAAATATCTATTGTTATGTGTCATTGGGTGTTTGTGGTACTTTTGTTATACAACAAAGGCTAACATACAAGTTGTCTACAAAAAGACCTTTGGCAGATAGCAACTTAATGGTGAGATGCTGGAAGTTTTCCTCTGAGACTAGAAATTTGCTAAATTGACTGCAGCCACTACTTCTCTTTAACTCTTTTCTCAGTACCTTAGCCAGTGCAATAAGACAAGAAAAAGAAATAAAAGACATAAAGATGGAAAGAAAGAAATAAAATTGTTATAATTTGGGGGCACTGGCTGGTTCAGTCTGTAGGGCATGGGACTCTTGATCTCAGGGTTGTGAGTTCAAGCCCTACAGTGGGGGTAGAGTTTACTTTAAAAAATAAAAACAGCCTTATCACAAAAAAAATTATCATAATTTGCAGATGGCATGTATACAGAGATCCTAAAGAATCTTTGGATCAGTTATTGGAATTCACAAGTGAATTTATTTAGGTCACTAGATTCAAAGTCAATATACAAAACTATATTTCTATACACCAGCAGCAAAATAATTTTAAAATAAAGTTGTAGGGGCACCTGCCTGGTTTGTTTGGTGGAGCATGCAATGCTAGATCTCAGGATGGTGAGTTCAAACCTCAGGTTGGGTGTAGAGCTTATTAAAAAATAATAAGAAGAACATCTGTAATGGTATGAAAAAGAACCAAATACCTAGGAATAAAACAAACAAAATCTTTTTAATATCTTTGTACAGAAGATTATTGAAAGAAACTAAAGAAGGTATATTTAAAAACAGAAAACAACAACAAGAACAAAAAGGAGGGTTATAACATGTTAGTGGATTGGAAGTTATATGTCAGTTATTCCCAAACTGATCTCCCCAGTGCAATCCCAATAAAATCCCCAAAAGGTCTTTTGTGAAAATTTACATGTTGATCCCAAAATATATTTGGAAGTGCAAAGAGCCAAGAATAGCTAAAATCAATCTTGAAAATATGGAAAGACTTAATTTTCTCCAAAAAGTTAAACCAATATAATTATTATATAATAATATTAAACCAAAATAAATATTTATAAACTGGGGTGCCTGCCTGGCTCAGTCAGTGGAACATGCAACTCTTAATCTTGGGGTTGTAAGTTCAAGCCCCATGTTGGGTGTAGAGGTTATTTAAAAATAAAATGCTTTGTGGTGCCTGGGTGGCTCAGTTGGTTAAGCATCCGACTCTTGGTTTCTACTCAGGTCATGATCTCACAGTTTGTGAGTTTGAGCCTTATGGTGAACTCCATGCTCACAGTGCAGAGCCTGCTTGGGGTTCTTTCTCTTCCTCTCTTTTTGTCCCTCCTTTGCTCTCTCTCTCTCTCTGTCTCTCTCTCAAAAATAAATAAATAAACTTTAAAATTTTTGTAATAAATAAATAAAATATTTTTTAAAAAGAAAAGAAAGGTCCACCTGGATGATTCAGTCAGTTATGTGGCCAACTCTTTGTTTTGGTTTAGGTCATGATCTCACGGTTTGTGAGTTTAAGCCCTGCGTTGGGCTCTGCAATGACAGTGCAGAGCCTGTTTGGCACTCCCTCTCCCTCTGTCCCTCTCTCTCTCTCCTGTGTGCACTCTCTCTCTCTCAAAATAAATAAATAAACTTAAAAAAAAAAGTGAAAATGTAGGGTGCCTGGCTGGCTCAGCCAGCAGGCTGAGTTTATTTTTATTAAAAATAATATCTTAAAAAAGAAAAGAAAAGGCAAGTCGATGAGTGGGGAAAAAGATATGTAACTAACAAAGATCTCCTATCCAGAATATATAATGAAGCCCTATATATTAATAAGAAAAAAACTGTAGGGGCGCCTGGATGGCTCAGTCGGTTGGGCATCCGACTTTGGCCCAGGTCATGATCTCACGGTTCATGGGTTTGAGCCCCGCATCGGGCTCTGTGCTGACAGCTCAGAGCCTGGAGCCTGCTTTGAATTCTGTGTCTCCCTCTCTCTCTGCCCCTTCCCTATTCACGCTCTGTCTCTCTCTGTCTCTCAAAAATAAATAAACATTGAAAAAAAATTAAAAAAAAAACTGTAGAAATCTGGGGGAAAGAGATCAATAGGTACTTACCTCACAAAAGAGGAGCGGGCAATAAATACATTAAAATGTGCTTAACAGCATAAGTCAGGAAATGCAGATCAGGAAATTGCTAATTAAAACCATATGGAGGGGCACACATGGCTGGCTCAGTTGATATAGCACCTGACTCTTGATCTCAGGGTCATGAGTTTGAGCTCCATGTTGGGCAAACGTTTTCCTTAAAAAAATAAAATAGGGGTGCCTGGGTGGCTCAGTGGGTTGAGAATCTGACTTTGGCTCAGGTCGTGAATTCACGGCTCAAGGGTTCGAGCCCTGCCTCAGGCTCTATGCTGACAGCTCAGAGCCTGAAGCCTCCTTCCGATTCTGTGTCTCCCTCTCTCTCTCTGCCCTCCCCCTCTCACATTCTGTCTCTCTCTCAAAAATAAATGTTAAAAATAAATAACTAAATAACTAAATAAAATAAAGATAGCACTACACAGTCCCAAGAATGACTAAAATTACAAAGACTGAAAATATCAAGTGATGACAAGATATAGAACAACCGGAATTTCCATAAGCTGCTGGTGGAAGTGTAAATGACTACAACCACTTTGAAAAATGATTTGATAGTGTCTACTAAAGGTGAACATATGTATGTTCTATAACCCGTTATCTCCATTCCTATGTAGATCCTGAATGACTAAGCGTATGTCCACCATAAGTCATATACAAGATGTTGATAACATTATTTATAATAGCCAAACTTTGTAACAATCCAAAGGTCCATCAGTAGTCAAATACATTGTGGTAGTCATACAGTAAAATACTGCACAACTATCTGTATTGTATGATTCCATTGATGCTAGATTGAAAATTAGGTAAAATGAATCTGTGATGTCAAAAGTCCATCAAGTCATTCCCTTTAGGGAAGGAGAGAGGAATCGCAATTGGGAGGGAACTTGAGAAGCTTGAGGCTGCCAGTGTTGTACTGTATTTTTTAATCTAAGTGGTGGTTGCGTGGGTGTATTTATTTTGTGATGATTCATTGAGCTGTATTCCTAAGAGTTACGCACTTTGACGCATGTAAATTATACGTCAATCATCAGCCTTCAATTGTGAGTTGCTGGGTTGAGCGCAAGGAACGCCAAGGTCTGATTGGCTGAAGACTGCACACCTCGGGGGGGTGCCTGGGTGGCTCGGTGGGTTAAGCGTCCGACTGCAGCTCAGATCATGATCTGGTGGTTTGTGAGATCCAGCCCGCGTCGGGCCCTGTGCTGCCAGCTCCGAGCCTGGAGCCTGCTTCAGATTCTGTGTCTCCCTCTCTCTCTGCCCCTCCCATGCTCATGCTCTCTCTCTCTCAATAATAAATAAAAGTTAAAAAAAAAAAAAAAAAAAAAAAAAAAGACTGGACACCTCAACCAGTCACTGTGGCAAAGGTGATGGGACATCCTTACAGATCGTACACAAATATTTTTCAACAGGAGTCTTGTTGGCATTTTGAGAAGATAGCTCTTCGTGGTGCAGGACGGTCCCACAGCAACCCTGGTTCCCCAAACATTAAATGCCACCAGACACCCCACTGCACCCGCCCCCTCACCGCTTCCCACTTTGGGGTGGCGGGGGGCACATTCTGCTTTGTTTCAAAACAATCCCTTTACACTAATCAGGACCAACTTTTGGAACTGGAGTAAATCCCACCAAAGCCCCAAGGCTAATACATAATAAAGGAGGGTGCAGTGGTTTGGGGGAGAAAAGTACAAAGGGCACTTACATACTGATGAAAAATAGGGACTGAAAAAACATTAATCATCCCCCTTCTGTTTGCTCCATTGTCTTTCATTTCTTTAAGGGCGAAATTCAATCTTCCAGGGGAAGTAGTGTGTTCACTTAGTGAAAATACTGATTTAATTGCTTTGATTGTGAGAAATGGGTAAAGAAAAATAATTGGTGAGTTGGAAGGCATTTCTTTACTTGCAAATTAGTTTAGTATCTTAAATGTTCATAATTGTGTTTCTGCTCACACACAAAAAAGGAGTTAATTTGACACATATGTTTTTGTGAATGTACACTCAGCCTCTGAAAATTAATTTGAATGGCAAAAATAGGGGCACCTGGCTGGCTGTCAGTAGAGCAGGTGACTCTTGATCTTGGTGGTCGTGGGTTCGTGCCCCCAGATTGGGTCTAGAGCTAACTTAAAAAATAAATTTAAGGGGTGCCTCAGTGGCTCAGTCGGTTAATCATCCAACTCTTGGTTTCTGCTCAGGTCGTGATCTCTCAGCTCGTGGATTCAAGCCCTATATTGAGCTCTGCACTGACAGTGTGGGGTCTGCTTGGGATTCTGTCTCCCTCTCTCTCTGCCCTTCAACTGCTTGTGCTCTCTCTCTCTCAAAACAAATAAATAAACTTAAAAAAAATAAATTAAAAACTAAATAAATAAAGCCTAAATAAGTAAATAAATAAGTATATAGGTAAATAAATGACAAAAAATAGGGGAACGGGGGCACCTGGCTGGCTCAGTTGGTGTTGCATGCTACTCTTGATCTGGGAGTTGTGAGCTTGAACCCCACATTGGATGTAGAGACTACTTAAAAATAAAATCTTTTTTTATAAAAAGTAGGGGAGGGCCGCCTGGGTGGCTCAGTCGGTTGAGGGTCCGACTTCAGCTCAGGTCATGATCTCACAGTCCGTGAGTTCAAGCCCCGCATCGGGCTCTGTGCCGAGGCTCAGAGCCTGTGCTCAGAGCCTGGAGCCTGCTTCAGATTCTGTGTCTCCCACTATATCTGACCCTCCCCCGTTCATGCTCTGTCTCTGTCTCAAAAATAAATAAACATTAAAAAAAATTTTTTTTTAATGAAAAAGTAGGGGAATGGTTAAGTAGATGGTAGCATATTCACACAGTGGTCTAATATGTGGCCATTAATGGTGTTTTTCGGGGCACCTGGGTGGCTCATTTGGCTGAGCATCTGACTTCGGCTCAGGTCATGATCTCGCAGTTCGTGAGTTTGAGCTCCACAACGGTTCGGGTTCGCTGCTGTCAGGGGTCAGCACAGAGCATACTTGGGATCCTCGGCACCCCTCTCCCTCCCCCTCCCCCGCTTGCACTCTCCCCAAAATAAAAATGTTTGAAAAATTATCTTTTTTGGTGGTGCTTGACTGGGTCAGTCAGTAGAGCATGTGACTCTTGATCTCAGAGTCATGAGTTCAAGCCCCACATTGGACTTGGAGCCTACTTAAAATTTTTTAAAAATTTTTTCAAAAATGACCTTTCTGATGACATGTAGGAATGTGGGAGAAGATGTGTGCTATTATGCAAAGGAGAGGACACAAGAGGCCCACAGACATGCACCCTATGATGGCGCATATGTAAAACATGAGTGCCTCTGACCAAGGACGGAAAGATGTTTTGCAAAAACAGAAAGAGTTGGTAGTGATCATTTTTTCTTTTCTCAAAATTGTTCCATGGCCTTCTATGAATGACAAACTAAAAGAGAAAGGAAAGCCTTTCTCCCCTTGGAAAAATCCCATTTTCCCCATAGTTCAAGCTCTACTTTGATGAGGTTCTTTAAAAAGGACTAGCCCACCTCCCAGGGGCTGTGCTGTTGGGAATTCTGGCTTCTAGTTCCAGCCCTGCTGAACTGAGGATAGACCTCACACATGCCCCTTAAGTTTTCCCCATGTCTGAGGCTGAGACGGTTCCACCTGCTGTCGCCATTTAACCCAGTGAGGTCCGTTTAATGCCCGTGAAGCTCATTGTGGTATTTCAGATCATAGTCATCGAGAAATTGGTGCTTCTGGAGAAAGAAATAGTAGGAGTGCTGGTGTGTTTTACAAGTGAATTCCTTTAACTAACTTTATTATACAGCTTCATATGGAAGGCACCCGATTTGGACATAAGAAGTATACAAAAAGATGTCTAAATTGTGTTTTCTGCCTTTCAGGGAGCTTACAATCTTGTAATGATGAGAATATGTAATATTTACCAAGGGTTTACAATGTGACGGGCACTGTGCTTTATGTACATTCATTCTGTACAGATTAACTATGTATTTTTATCATTACTATATATTAATTAATATGTAATGAATTTATTTAATCCCAACAACATCCTAAAGTTATTAGCATCATTTTATTTTATTTTTAAGTAAACTCCGTACTCAACATGGGGCTGAATTTATAACCCTGAGGTCAGGGGTCTCATGCTTTACCCACTGAGTCTGCCAGGTGCCCCTATTAGCATCTTTTTTTTTTAATGTTTATGTTTATTTATTTATTTTTGAGAGGGAGAGGGAGAGGGAAAGGGAGAGAGAAAGAGATTGAGATCATGGGTAAGGCAGGGGCAGGGGCAGAATGAAAGGGAGACAGAGAATCCCAAGCAGGCTTCCACACTGTCAGCTCAGAGCCCGACTCAGGGCTTGATCTCATTAACTGTGAGATCATGACCTGAGCTGAAATCAGAAGTCGGTCACTTAACTGAGCCCTTAGGTACGCCCCCATTAGCATCATTTTAAGAAATAAGTAAATTATGGGGCACCTGGCTGGCTCAGTCAGCAGAGTGTGTGACTCATAATCTTGGGATTGTAAGTTTGAGGCCTATGTTGGGTGTAGAGATTCTTAAAAAAAAAATCCTAAGGGGCGCCTGGGTGGCTCAGTCGGTAAACGTCCAACTTCAGCTCAGGTCATGATCTCATGGTTCGTGAGTTCGAGTCCCGCATCAGGCTCTGCGCTGACAGCTCAGAGCCTGGAGCCTGCTTTGGATTCTGTGTCTCCCTCTCTCTCTGTCCCTCCCCCACTCAGGCTCTGTCTCTCTCAAAAATAAGTAAACATCAAAAAAAAAAAAAAAAAAAAAAGAAAGAAAGAAAAGAAAGAAAGAAAGAAAGAAAGAGACCACACGCACGCATGAACTGGGGAGAGGCAGGGAGGGGGAGAGAGAGAATCCCAAACAGGCCTGGCACTATCAGTGCTGAGCCCCACTCGGGGCTCAAACCCATGAACTGTGAAATCATGACCTGGGCTGAAATCCATAATTGGGCACTCAACTGACTGAGCCACCCAGTTGCCCCAATAATAAGTAGTTTTAAAGGCACATTTTATTTTATTTTATTTTTAAATGTTTATTTATTTTTGAGACAGAGAGAGACACAGCATGAACAGGGGAGGGTCAGAGAGAGAGAAGGAGACACAGAATCTGAAGCAGGCTCCAGGCTCTGAGCTGTCAGCACAGAGCCGGATGCGGGGCTCGAACTCACAGACCGTGAGATCATGACCTGAGCCGAAGTCGGAAACTCAACCGACTGCGCCACCCAGGCGCCCCTTTATTTATTTTTGAGACAGGGAGAGGCACAGCATGAACAGGAGAGGGTCAGAGAGAGGTAGACACAGAATCTGAAACAGGCTTCAGGCTCTGAGCTGTCAGCACAGAGCCCGATGCGGGGCTCAAACTCACAGACCGTGAGATCATGACCTGAGCCGAAGTTGGCCGCTTAACCGACTGAGCCACCCAGGCGTCCCGAGCTGATTCCTATTTAAGTTGCTATTGAAATTTTTTATGTTTATTTTTGAGAGAGAGAGAGTGAGGAAGGGGCAGAGAGAGAGGGGGACACAGAATCGGAAACAGGCTCCAGGCTCTGAGCCATCAGCCCAGAGCCTGACGCGGGGCTCGAACTCCCGGACCGCGAGATCGTGACCTGGCTGAAGTCGGACGCTTAACCGACTGCGCCACCCAGGCGCCCCTAAAGGCACATTTTAAATGTTACATACAAGATAGAAGGAAGATCTATTGCCAAAGCCTGAAGAAGAATGCATCGTCTTTTGTTTTTTTTTAATCTGAAAAGCCTTTCAAACGAGTTCAAGGAGACATTTGTTCTAATTGTAAAAGACAGATCCCAACTAACAGGGCAGGGTCCAAGGAAAACCGTGAAGCCTCCCTTTCCAGGTCTCTCGGGATGCTGCTACCCATCTGCCCGCTCTCTGAAATTCCTCTCGTTTCCCTCCTCTGCCCAGCCCCAGCCTGCTCAAGGGAGTGAAAAAAAAGGTTACCTAGCCTGATCTTTCCTTAGGCGATACCTAAACAAATCCTTAGGCCTGTTTTCACTTTGAAAGGCTTTCCTATTTTATGGGTAATTTTTAGAACTTAAAGGACACTCTGACTAACTGAATCTTTTTGTGTCTCCGAGACACTCAAGTTGGAAACAGTCCATATCCCTTACCCTGCCTGCCGAGATTCTCAGAGGGGCTACTTTGGGAGGGGCCCGAGGGGTACATCTTAGGGTGAGAAGAAAGAAGGTATGAGGCTTGAAAAGATCTCTCTGAAACAACCTCCCTTCTACTTCCCACCTTCGCTCCTGTGAAGGAATCCCTACCGCCTAACCTGTTTCTCCGAGAGCGGGGTCAGTCTCCCGTGACAAAACACTGCCTGTGTTCTGGGCTGTGCAGTCCAGGAAAGGTACTAAGGGTTGAGGCGGAGTTCCGGTTTCACTCTGCTGGTCGTTTTCCCAAGATCGTGACCAGCTTGTATGTCCAGGTATTTTTATCCCTCACAGGAGTAGGGCGAAGAGTATAGAAGGAGGTTTGCAGACACACCAGCCATTCTCCAGGGGCAGAAACTCTGGGCCTCTACGCGCACGTTTCGAAATGAGCCTTGTACCTTTTGCTTGCTTGCGCAACCCGCAGTTCTGCCCCTGTGGAACTCTAAGTCCTGCCCCCCACCTCCACCCTCCTCTCTACCCCAGGCAACGGGAGGCACTTGGGGCACCACTCAAGGCAATGGGTATTGAGTCTTCGTCCTGGGGTGGGAACAAACGATCTCCGCCCTCTGGCACAGTTAATGCAGCTGATTTGTCTGGGCTTTTTGTGAAATTGAAAATAATCCCTTTGTTTACTCCCTGTGAATGGGGTGAAGAGCTCAAGGGTTCTGTGTCAGGTTGGGGAAATCAGACTTGTGTTTCAGGCGTCCAATCGATTTTTGCTGGCCCCAGGCACGCGTTGCACCTGTCTGCCCTCAGTGTACTAGCCCAGGAGAAACCAGGGCTCCTGGTGGTGTTTTCTTGACTGCTCGTCCCCAATCCTGTCCACTTCCGGTTTTCTTTGGAAGCTCCCTGGCAAGTTGTTATTGTGCGTGAAAAATATGGTGGGTTTATCAGTGCTCCCAATTTCTGATGGGTTTACATTTCAATCTCTGTCAGCCCATGTCCCAGGCTCTAACTTGGCTTAAACGGAGCCGCACAGCTCTTGCGCGGGGATGGTGCCGTCCAACTGAAATCACATACGGAGGCACTGATTACAGCGAGACACTGGCCTTGAGCTTGAGCTCCGTTGCTGTGTGGTGATCCAAGCCATCTGCACTCGGCAACAATTGAAACCTTCAGATCTCTCAGGCGTTTCCTTCCTCTGATTATAACTTAGGGGTTGCAGCAAAACTCAGAAGGAAACACAGCAGACTTTGGTGCCAGTTTGATTTCTGCAGGGCCGTTCTAAACAGAGAAATCTTCCCTTCACATCACCTCTTTTCTCAGCTGAAATACAGGTACTTAATTAACATCTGACACACGTGGAACATTTAACTATTCTGATTGCCCCTTTTGCCCAGAGGTGAAAAGGGGCCTTTTGTTCGTGGAGCGAGAATCAGGCAAAATTATGAGGTCAAGTTTGTCCTGGAGAGCGCCTAGCTCCCCCGTTTTCCACATCTCCCTTTTGGCCTCTCTGATCTGCTCTCCATACCCTCAGAGGTCTCATTGCCTTCTACTAGAAATACCCAAATAAATAACACAAAACAAACAAACAAAAAAAAAGGAAAATAAAGTTAATGTTCCATTCTTCATCTTTCTCTTCCCTTAAAATTCCCTCATCTTTATGACTGTGACTTTTCTTATGAATTCCGGAGGAAATGCATACAAATAAACGCGTTCAGCCAGAGTGCAGAAGAAGGACACATTGGCTGGTGGGAGGTGGGGGTGAGGAGTGGCAAGGAAAAGTCCTTACGAAGAACAGGCTGAAGAATCGACTTGTGATGGGAAGCATCCAGCTCTTGGCAAATCCCTGGGAGGGAGGGGTGGGTTTGCTGGCAGGAGCACAGCAAGTCATACTATACCCACTGCAGTATTATTCTGCAGGAGCGCTCTGGAAAGGCACAAAAGGATTCTTTGAACTCAGCCTCTCCTGAAGGATGGAGGCTGCCAGCTTCAGCCCAGGGATACCAATGGGGATTTCTTGGGTGACCTCTAAAAAATCCAAGACCATGAGGATTTCTGTGCCTGGGCACCAGGCTGGGGAGAGAACTTTGGGGATACAGTACTTTTTCTTAAGCACGAAGCTTTGACAGAATAGCAGCTAACTCAGGCGCCAGGAAGTGAGGAGGGGAAAAAAATGAGATATTTCTTTCCCCAGTCCTTGATCGACACTCTTACTGAGTTTTGCTAGATCTGTCTTTGACAACAGTCCTCGCAAAGTGTTAGTGTCTACAAAAACTTTTACATTCATTGTCTTACTTGTTCCTATTTAGAACCTTCTGGAACAGGCATTTTCATTCTCTTAAAAAAATTAGAGGGGCACCTGGCTGGCTCAGTCGGTGGGACATGTGGCTTTTGATCTCAGGGGTTGTGGGTTCGAGCCCCATGTTGGGCGTAGAGATTACTTAAAAATAAATTCTTTTTTTACAAATTTTTTTAACGTTTATTTATTTTTGAGACAGGGAGAGACAGAGCATGAATGGGGGAGGGTCAGAGAGAGGGAGACACAGAATCTGAAACAGGCTCCAGGCTCTGAGCTGTCAGCACACAGCCCGATGCGGGGCTTGAACTCACGGACCGCGAGATCATGACCTGAGCCGAAGCCAGATGCCTAACTGACTGAGCCACCCAGGCGCCCCCAAAATAAACTCTTTTAAAAAATTTTAGGAAGTGAGAATTCCCCATTAACTCATTCTCTAGAGATAATTACTGATATATATATATATATATATATATATATATATATAATTAATATTATTATCCTCATTTTGCAGATGAGAAAACCAAGATTCAGGAAAAGTAAAATAATTCACTGAAAGCCAAATGATCTATTTCCAAAGTTGCATGCTCTTCTAAGTCTATTTCCATGTTCTCTCCCCCTCTTTTATTATGGAGTGGTAGTAGCTCTGTGTGTGTGTGTGTGTGTGTGTGTGCGTGTGTGTGTATGTGTGCGCGTGTGTATGCATTTTTTAATTTTTACTTTTTCCCCAGGGGGGAAAAATGGCTAATAGTTGGAAAACAACTTCACGTTGCTGTTTTATCTGTAAGACGGCTATGCTGCCTGGCCAGGGTATAGACAAGTGCGATGTAAAATACATATGTTTTTTAAGTAGGCCCTACACCCAGCGTGGTGCTTGAACTTGGGACCAGATACTAAGAGTCAATGCTCTACAGACTGAGCCAGCCAGACGCCCCTAAGATGCATAGTTTAATTTAAAAAGCCTGTCTTATGTTAGTGGGTCACCATCCATAGGATTAGTGTGTCTGCAGCCTCGTGGTGTGAACGTGCCCCCTTCCCCCTGCGGGGTAGGGGACAGATGCTTTTAGTGCCGAGGGTGGTATTGTTGGTATTTGCCTGGCTGGGGCTGGTGGCTGATCTTCCACAGTTGTGTCTTCTATACTAAGATAAAAAAGAACTGGTTTTTATCTTCCAACCACTTACAACATGTAACTGTTTGAAGAATATGGAAACTGTAACAGTTCTATTTTCGTTCCAGTTAAAAATATTTCAACATAGACAATGGTATCTCAACTGAGTAGAGACCATAGTATTTGGTTGTTTCATGGTATTAACTAAGTGAACACCACCCCCTGGCTTTGTATCTTTAGATTTCTATATTTATCAGAATCCATTTCTGAAATGAGTACATCAGGAAAGAGCGAGTTATTCCAAGTTTTGCGAATGCAGAGAGGGAATAGAAGGAAAATGTCTCAGGGGAAGATTTCTTTGCATTTGGGTGTTTGTTTGTTGTGAAGGATGGAAGATTGGAAAAGCGAATTGTTGGACTGTCCAGCCAACTGTACATTTTGTTGCCCGTTTTTGCATGCCACAGACTTGCTGGGAGCTGTGTATAATTATTATTAAAAATATTCATGGGCACCTAGGTGGCTCAGTCAGTTAAGCATCAGACTTTAGCTCAGGCTGTGATCTCATGACTCGTGGGTTCCAGTCCCACATCGGGCTTCTCACTGATAATGCGGAGCCTGCTTGGGATTCTCTTTGTCTCTCTTTGTCTCTCTCTCTCTCCCCACCTCTCCCCCTCTCTCTGTCCCGCCAACACTCTCTCTTGATCTCTACCAAAATAAATAAATAAACTTAAAAAAATATTCATGGGGTGCCTGGGTGGCTCAGTTGGTTAAGCCTCTGACTTCGGCTCAGGTCATGATCCCAGGGTTGTGAGATTGAGCCCCATGTCCGGCTCTGTGCAGAGCGTGGAGCCTGCTTAAGATTCTCTCTCTCTCTCTCTCTCTCTCTCCCCCCCCCGCCCCTCTCTAAAGAAAAAAAAAACACTAATAAAAAAAGATGCTTTTAATGTTTACATAATACATACAAAAACCTTTTTTTAATGTAAATTTCAATGTGATTGAATATTTTTAATGGGGTCAAAATGCGTATCTTTTATGTCCTGTAATTTTTTACATGACTTCTTTTTAGTTTTTAATTTGCGAAAAGCTGCTTTGACCCAGATTACAATAAAACCTGAAGGAAAAATAAAAAACCATTACAGTGCCTTTTGAAATACAATAAAACGAAAATATTCAAATAATACCAAATGTGTTACATAAATCAAAGAACAAGGGCAACATGGGAATTTAGTTGAAAGTTAATTCTCTTTTTCACATAAAACTGTCAGCACACTCAAATAGTTAAAGCTGACACTCCATAATTAAAGACTAAAGATAGTAGGTCCTATACTTAGGGACTTCCCACATGCCGATATTGCTTCAACAAACATGAGCATATTTTAAAACATTTAGCGATGCTGTTTTAAATTAACTTTTTTTCCCCTACAAAGAAAAAGGGTTCAAGGCTTGCCCTGTAACAGTGCATTCTGTGACTATTTGATGAACTGAACTTTTTGGCTTAACTCTTCTCTAGAGGAAGTAATGGGTCCAAGACAGCACAAACATACTCAACAAGCACTGTGTTCTATCATAATTATTTTGTAGACATAAGCCAATAATCCTGAGTCTCAAATAAAGTAGAAGGGACACCCTTGATTACCTAGTAATTCTTGAAAATGGGGTTAGGTGTACACACACACACACACACACACACACACACACCAGAGAGAGAGAGAGAGAGAGAGTGCCTAAATGCATAGTAAAGTTTTTAACTCATTCTAGATGATCCATTACATAGGAAATTGAGAGATTTTTTTTAAGAGTTTATTTATTTTGAGAGAGAGAGAGAGTACAAGTGGGAAAGGGGCAGAGAGAGAGAATCCTAAGCAGGCTCCATGCTGTCAGCACAGAGCCCAACTCGGGGCTCGATCCCACAAACTGTGGGATCATGACCTGAGCAGAAATCAAGAGTTGTTTACCTAACCAACTGAACCACCCAGGCACCCTGGAAGTTGAGAATTTTTATTTGATCTAATATGGGGGCACCTGGCTGTCTCAGTCAGAAGAGTGGTGTGACTCTTGATCTCAGGGTTGTAAGTCTGAGCCCCCACATTAGGTGTAGGGATTACTTAAAAATAAAATCTCTAGAGCACCTGGGTGGCTCAGTTGGTTAAGTGTTGGACTCTTGATTTCAGCTCAGGTCATGATCTCACGGTTTGTGAGTTCGAGCCCCGTGTTGGGCTCTGTGCTGATGGTGCGGAGCCTGCTTGGGATTCTCTTTCTCTTTCTCTTTCTCTTTCTCTCTCTCTCTCTCTCTCTCTCTCTCTCTGCCCCTTCAGTGCTCTCTCTTTCTCTCTCAAAATAAATAAATAAACTTAAAAAAAAAAAAACCAAACACTGGGCACCTGGGTGGCTCAATCGGTTAAGTATTCAACTTTGGCTCCAGTCATGATCTCAGGGTTGGTGAGTTTAGAGTCCTGCATGGGGCTGTCTGCTGTCAGCTCAGAGCCTACTTCAGGTCCTGTGTCTCCCTCTCTCTCTGCCCCTCCCCCCTACCTCTCTCTCTGTCTCTGTCTCTGTCTGTCTGTCTGTCTCTGTCTCACACACACACACACACACACACACACACACACACAAATAAACATTAAAAGATAAAAAAATAATTTTAAAAAGTTGATCTAATATGTATACCATATAACCACAATGTTCTATAGTAAAAGCAAAAATATTATGAATTCTAATCTCATCTCTCGATGTTTCCTCTGTAATCTGTATAAAATAGTTGAATTGGCTGATAGGAAACCTGAGACTCAGTATCAGCTCAACTGTGATCATAGACACATTGCTTAACTTGTTCCAGACTCAGTTTCCCATCTGTGAAGTGTCACTAATTACAGAGCCTTTAGGTGAAGCCGAGACAACTATGTGTGTGAGAAAGTGCCCTAAGCGTTTTAAAAAGCACGGCCCAAGATACATCAAGCTATTATTATTATACTCCTGTTATTTAGAAATGCAGCAATTAACTGAAATACCACTCAACAACACAGTGAAGCTTTATCTTGGAGATTTTTAAATAGCTTTGAAGATGAAAGGATGCTCAGAAGTTTCTTCATAGGGGTTCAGATCCCAGCTGAATTTGTTTTTTAAATAGGATAAGAGGTTGGTGGTTGTACTTCAGCAGAATTGCTAAAAATTGAGACCTTATGCTTCTTTAAAAATTTTCTGGGGCTCCTGGGTGGCTCAGTCAGTTGAGCGTCCGACTCCTGATTTTAGCTCAGGTCATGATCCTGGATTGTGGGATTGAGCCCCACGTTGGGCTCTGAGCTGAGCGTGGTCTGCTTAAAGAGTCTCTCCCTTGCCCTCTGCCCCTCCTGTGCCTGTGTGCACACTCTTTCTCTCTCAAATTAAAAAAATAAAATTATTCTGAAACCTAACATGAGAACAAATTGTATAATGGATCCCCACGTACCCAGCATTAACATTCAACAGTCAAGATTTTGCCATTGTTGTTTTATCCATTCCCTTTTTCTCTCTTTTGCTCAAGCGATTCCTGGCCCTCAGGTCATTTTATCCACACATACTTGGAAATATATTTCTAGAAAAATATGAACATAAAAAACAATACTTAATTACTTTACCCTAAAAATATGCCTATAATCATTTAAAAATAACAATACCAGGGGCGCCTGGGTGGCTCAGTTGGTTAAGTGCCCAGCTTGGGCTCAGGTCATGATCTGGTAGTCATGAGTTCAAGCCCCACATTGGGTCTGTGCTGACAGCTCGGAGCCTGGAGCCTGTTTCGGATTCCGTGTCTCCCTCTCTGTCTGCTTCTCCCTACTCATACTCTGTGTCCTCTCTCTCTCTCAAAAATAAACATTAAAAAAATTTTTTATTAAAAAATTTTTTTAATAACAATACAAATGTAACATTATTGCAATTTAAGATTACGCGATAATTATTTTATACTTAGAATTGATCACACTCTATGTTACTATAAGGAACATATAGTAATATACTATTTAAAAAATTTTTTTTTTTCTTTTTAAATTTTTTTTCAACGTTTATTTATTTTTGGGACAGAGAGAGACAGAGCATGAACGGGGGAGGGGCAGAGAGAGAGGGAGACACAGAATCGGAAACAGGCTCCAGGCTCTGAGCCATCAGCCCAGAACCCGACGCGGGGCTCGAACTCACGGACCGCGAGATCGTGACCTGGCTGAAGTCGGACGCTTAACCGACTGCGCCACCCAGGCGCCCCTTAAAAATTTTTTTTAAATTATTTTCTTGTTTTTTTGAGAGAGAGAGAGAGAGAGAGAGAGAGACAGAGTGCGAGCGGGAGAGGGGCAAAGAGAGAAGGAAAAACAGAATCTGAAGCAGGCTCGAGGCTCTGAGCTGTCAGCATAGAGCCTGACACAAGGCTTGAACCCTGAACCCTCATGAGATCATGACCTGAGCTGAAGTCAGATGCTTAATCCACCGAGCCACCCAGGTCCCCAAGGTTTTCTTATTTGTTAAAAAAAATTTTTGTTTTTAATGTGTATTTATTTTTGAGAGAGACAGAGAGAGACTGTGTGTGAGCGGGGGAGGGGCAGCGAGAAAAGGAGACACACAATCTCAAGCAGACTCCAGGCTCTGAGCTGTCAGCACAGAGTCCAACATGGGCCTCAGGCCCATGATGGTGTGATCACGACCTGAGCCCAAGTCAGATGCTCAACCAACTGAGCCACCCAGGTGCCCCAAGGTTTTTTAAATTTTTATTTAAGTAATCTCTACACCAGGGACTTACCACTGGAAATCAGGCTCAGAGATTAAGAGTTGCTGGCTCTTCCAACTGAGCCATCCAGGCTCCCCGCTGAGACCCCTTTTATCACCTGGGAGGACCTCCCCCAGCCCCTCTTTGATACAAAGATACTTAAGCTCCCGTCTAATGCTTCTTTGGGCTCTCCGTTTCTGTGAAGCTTCCATATGCATATGCAATAGACCCTTTTCTCCTTAACAACCTGTCTTTTGTTAATTTAATCTGCAAGGCCCCAGATACCGGACCTAAGAGAGTGGAGGAAAAAGTTTCTCACTTTCTTCCACCGCCCATATCCCTTGAATATTTTGAGTTTAGCAGGAAGATTGAATTTTGGTGGACTGTGTTCACCATCAGTGACAGCAAAGTTCAAGGATTTGGTGTTGTTTTCCAATGCCTAACCAGCGCTCCACCTCTGTGCTGTGGGAGTCCCTCACAAAACCACAGGAAGTTTCACAAGAGATGCGCAAGCTTGTTTGTCTGCTCCTCTCTGGTTGGGTTTACAACACAGCACCCCCCCCCCCAACACCTCCAACTCTCTCTTCTCCAGGTCACCTCCCTGCAAGTTCCCCACTTCTTCGCAGATAAGCCCAACTTGCCTTATCTTTCAGCTCCTTGGCCCTCACCTCTCTGGTCAACTTTTCCCCTCAACTTCAAGTGTTTGATTCAGCCCGAGAATAGGCTGTGCCTAAGTTGTTGCTGACGACCTTTCCTCTGGTCTCTGCCCTTCGTGTTCTCTTCCTCTCTGTCTGTCTCCTTTAGGACTCACCAAATCTCACACTTTCTGATCATTGTTTTTGGATTTTGATGTGTTCTTCATAAATTCATCGATTGCCTGATTACAGTATGTCATTGTTATGTAATTGTTCCACGGGATATGTTTTTCTCACCAACGAAATTATAAGCGTTTGGAGGACAGCAAACCTACCTAACACTTATTTTTTACCTTACCAGCTTCGGTGGTGCTAAAGACATAGTGAGGTCTGAATAAATACTTAATGTAAAGAAGAAAATGGAGGTTGCTGAGCCCCAAAGTAGAGTGGGGGAACCTTAATCCTCTAGGAATCTCTCTCCATCAGCGACTGTCCTCGATAATTCATGCAGCCCAGTTTAAGCGGCCTTTAAGCCCTCCTCCATAGAAACCCTGAGGCCACCGTTAGGTTTCTGTTTGTATTTATTAAGGAAGATCCCTATTTCCCTGGAATGTCTTTCCTGAACAACATCAGAAGCATTTTTTTTTTTTTTTAACATTTATTTATTGTTGAGAGACAGACACAGAGCATGAGCAGGGGAGGGGCAGAGAGACAGGGAGACACAGAATCTGAAACAGGCTCCAGGCTCCGAGTTGTCAGCACAGAGCCCAACACGGGGCTCGAACCCATGAACCGTGAAATCATGACCCGAGCTGAAGTCGGACGCTCAACCGACTGAGCCACCTAGGCGACCCCAGAAACATTTTTTGTTTACCTAAAGCTGTAGTCTTTAGACACAGATTTCAAAGTCAGATGCCTTGGGCTCTGGGTCCAGGTACTACAACTGAAAGAGTCATCAGATTTCTGCCATGTATTTGTAATAAATGGTCCATATTCAGCCACAGAACATTCTCTATTCATTCTTTCTTCTACCTCCCAGCCTCCTGAGATTAATGACATCTAAAGCAAAAGGGCAGAAAAATGTCTCTTCATTCTTCATAGGTTACAAAATGAACATGTCTACAGGGAGGACACCACTTGACAAGGAGACCCAGCAGTGGATAGTGACTCTTCACCTTGGGGACAGTATTAATCTCCTAGGCACAGGCTCTGGTTTTAGATGACCCTGCAAGAGATAATGCCAATGTGAATGCACCATAATAATGGCGACTACTTGGGGCACCTGGCTGGCTCAGTCCGTGGATCATATGACTCTTGTTCCCGGGGTCATGTGTTCAAGCTCCATGATGGGGGTAGGAATTACTTAAAAAAAAAAAAAAAAAAAGGTGACTACTCCATGACAAAGTGAATGAAGTCCTTCCTCCTTGTATTCAAAATAAGGGGTAGAGAGCTACTAAGCCTTTAGCAGAAGCTGAGGGTAGGGTGGGGACTTAAATTAGTAGGAAGGATTGATCAAAATAACTTTTGGAAAATTCAGTGTCCTGGTCAGCTGAATAAAAACAATCTCTCCGGGCGCCTGGGGGGCTCAGTCAGTTAAGCGACTGAGTTCCGCTCAGGTCATTACATCATGAATTGTGAATTCGAGCCCCACGTGGGGCTCTGTGCTGAGCGCTCAGAGCCCGGAGCCTGCTTCCGATGATTCCGTTTCCCCCTCTCTCTGACCCTCCCCCACTCACACTGTCTGTCTCAAAAATAAAATAAACTTTACAAAATTAAAAAAAAATCTCATTTCAAAACTTTAAATAGGAAATATCTCCTCTCACACAAATATTCTATTAAAATGAACTCACTGGAAATCATTCCTGACTGGCAGAAACCTGGTTTTCCTCTGAGACAGTCTGACTCTCCTCCCATTCTAGGCTGGTTGAGTCCTAAAGGCAGTGTAGTCCAAAGGTCAGGAGGGCGAATTTAGGAGCTAAAGCAGCTTTATCGTGTGGAAGCTGTACCCCCTGCTCCATGCTTCTCTTTCATTGGGGAAAATGACAGTTGTTGTAAGCACTCAGTGAGTTAATACAGGCCAAGCACTCAGAGTACTGCCTAGCACATAATATGAGCTCAGTAAATGTTCAATGAATTATTATTATTATTATTATTATTATTATCAGCCCTTGCTCCTGAGCTGGGATTGAACCTCTTTCCCTGAGAAGGGAGGATTCCTGAACTTGAGTCCTTAGTTGGTTAACAAGAAAGTGGCTGATATATGTTGACTATGCAACAAGGTGTAATATTTGGGACCAGAAAGAGTAATACTTGCTTGGCCCTCTTCTATGCCCAGGGGTTTTACATGGATTCTCTTGCTTAATCCTCATCGTAAACTAAAGAGAATAAAATGCAGCTTAGTTCTTGCTATTTTACTCATGATGAACCTGAGGTATGGTAAACGAATTAAATTGTCAAAGGTCACACACGAGTTAAGGAACAATGTTATCATTCACATTCAGGTTGCCCTGACTTCCAAGGCCATGCTTTTCCATATGACATAGGTATCAAAGGAACAGTTCTCTGTCAGTGAGAACTTTATTATTAATTTCCCTGACAGGGGCACCAGGGTGGCTCAGCCGGTTAAGCACGAGACACTTGATCTCACCTCAGGTCTTGATCTCAGGGTTGTGAGTTCAAGCCCCATGTTGGGCGCTGTGCTGGGCGTGAAGCCTACATTATATATATATATATATATATATATATATATATATATATATATATATAAAAAGTCTCCCTGATAAATCGTCTTAGTTCCTACCACATCTTAAGAATATTACTTGGGCGGGGGGGCGCCTGGGTGGCTCAGTGGGTTGAGTGTATGACTCTTGGTTTCAGCTCAGGTCGTGATCTCACAAGTTTGTGATTTTGAGCCTCAAGTCTGGCACTGTGCTGGCAGTGCAGAGCCTGCTTGGGATTCTCTCTCTCCCCCCCGTCTGCTCCTCCCCTGCTTGTGCTGTCTCCATCTCTCTCAAATAAATAAACGTAAAAAAAAAAAAACACAATATTACCTACAATTACAATTATATAAATATAATCATATATTTTTTAAAGTTTATTTATTTATTTTGAGAGAGAGAGAGAGAGAGAGAGAGCAGGGCAGAGAGCTAGGGAGAGAGAGAGAATCCCAAGCAGGCTCTGCACCATTAGTGTGATTAGTGTGGAGCCCGACGTGGGGCTTGAACCCAGGAACCATGAGATCATGATCTCGGCCCAAATCAAGAGCTGGACACTTAACTGACTGAGGCACCAGGTGCCCCACAAATGTAATCATATTATACATGTTGTTTCATGACCTGCTTGCTTTATTTATTTATTTTTAATGTTCATTTATTTTTGAGAGAGACAGAGTGCAAGTGGGGGAGGGAGAGGGAGAGAAGGAGACCCAGAATCTGAAGCAAGCTCCAGGCTCTGAGCTAGCAGCAAAGAGCCTGATGCAGGGCTTGAACTCATGAACTGGTGAGATCATGACCTGAGCTGAAGTCGGCCCCTTAACTGACTGAGCCAGCCAGGTACCGCTTATTTGAAAAATATTTTTTTTAAGTTTATTTATTTTGAGAGAGACAGAGAGAGCGTGAGTGGAGGAGGGGCAGAGAGAGAAAGGTAAACGGAGAATCCCAAGCAGGCTCTGTGATGCCAGTGCAGAGCCTGATGTGGGGCTTGAACCCCCAAAACTACAAGATCATGACCTGAGCCAAAACCAGGAGTTGGACACTTAAATGGCTGAGCCACTCAGGCACCCCTCATTACCTGCTTTAAAAAATACTTGCCATGGGGCACCCGGGTGGCTTAGTCCATTGAGTGCCCAACTTCAGCTCAGGTCATGATCTCATGGTTTGTGAATTTGAGCCCCACATTTGGCTTGTAGCTGTCAGCACAGAGCCTGCTTCAGATCCTCTGTCACCCTCTTTCTGCTCTCTCTCTCAAAAAAATAAAATAAAATAAAATAAAATAAAATAAAATAAAATAAAATAAAATTAAATTAAATTAAATTAAATTAAAAATAATATTGCCAGGGGTGCATGGTGGCTCAGTTGGTTAAGCATCTGACTTTTGGGGCACCCGGGTGGCTCAGTCGGTTGAGCGTCAGACTTTGGCTCGGGTCATGATCTCACAGTCTGTGAGTTCAAGCCCCGCATCAGGCTCTGTGCTGAGAGCTCGGAGCCTGGAGCCTGCTTTGGATTCTGTGTCTCCCTCTCTCTCTGCCCCTCCCCTGCTCATGCTCTGTCTCTCTCTCTCTGTCAAAAATAAATAAACATTAAAAAAAAAAAGCATCTGACTCTTGATTTCTGCTCAGGTCATGATCTCACAGTTGTGAGATCAAGCTCAGAATCAGGCTCTGTGCTGAGCATGGAGAACTGCTTGGGATTCTCTCTCTCTCCCTCTTCTCTCCCTCTCCCTCTGCCCCACCTCCACTGAAGTACACATGCACGTGCACTCTGGCTCTCTCTCAAAAAAAAAAACAAACAAAACTTGTCAATTTCAGGGTTGTGTAGTTGGCTCAGTCAGTAGAGTAAGCAACTCGATCTTGGGGGTCCTGAGTCATGAGTTCAAGCACCATGTGGGGTGTAGAACTTACTTAAAATTTCTTTTGAGAAAGAGAGCATGGCGGGGGGGGGGGTGGGAACAGAGAGAGAGGGGGCCAGAGGATGTGAAGTGGGCTCTTGGCTGACAGCAGTGAGCCTGATGTGGGGCTTAAACTCACTTCATGACCTGAGCTGAAGTACAGCTCTCAACAGACTGAGCCACCCCAATGCCCCCTGGGGCATAGAGCTTACTTAAAATAAAAAGAAAAATACCAAAAAAGCCCACAAAAAATAAAAACAAAACCCTTGCCAATTGCATTGGTGGAAAATGTCCCTTGTTTTCATTTGCTTGAGTTTTCATAAGGCTTAGCATTTTATTCTCTACCCAGAAGCCAAAGGAGTCCTTTAAAAAAGTAAGCCAAATCATGCCATTCCTTTGCTCAAAATCTCCAGTAGTTATGTCAGAGGAAAGATCAAACTCAAAGCTCCCATAAGTGCTTTCATGGCATTATAGGAACAGTAAGCTTTCCGACCCTGTTACTTTTTGTACCAAAATTTCTCCTACTTTCTCTTCCACTCACCCACCTCAGACACACTGGCTTCTTTGCTCATATTCAAATATGGCAGCACACTTCCTCCTCAGGGCCTTTGTACTTGCTGTTCTCTCTGCCTGGAATGCTTTCCTGGGGATATCTGCCTGGATAGCTCCCTTACCTCCTACACGTCTTTGCTGAAAAGTGACTTTCTCAGGGAGAGCTTAAACAGCAAGTCTGTATTAAACATTCTTTATCTTTCTTCCATGATTTATGTGAGAGTAATTATTACCTTCGAACATACTATATAATTGTCTTCTTTGTTTTCCGTCTCCCTCTAGCCCACACTGAAACATATGCTCTATGAGGACAAAGATTTTTGTCTGTTTTGTCCAATGGTGCACCCTTTCTGTTGAGGTCAGCGGTTGACAGATAGTATGTGCTCAATACATATTTGTTGACTGAGTGAATGTTTTAATGTATATGTGACTGATAAGTTACTTCTATTTTTCTTTTTATAAACTTATTGTCATGTTTGTGCTTATGTCATGTCATTGTCATGTCAATTTCATTGATTTGTATGAGCTCTTTGTATTGTAAGGGTATCAGTTATATGGCAAATATTTCCCTCCGTTTTTTCTTTGTCTTTACCATTGTGTGTGTGTTGAAAATATTTCCAAATTTGCACAGTCAAATCTATAATTTTTTTCCTCGTTTTATTAGGACAAGTTGACAAAAGAAAAAATGTACTTTTGTGGCTTTTTTTTTGAGGGAGAGAGGAAGTGTGAGCAGGGGAGAGAGCTGGGGGTGCAGAGAGAGAGAAAATTTTTTTAAGTTTATTTATTTTGAGAGAGAGAAAGAATGAGTGACGAAGAGGGGCAGAGAAAGAGAGAGAATCCCAAGTAGGCTCTGCACTGTCAGCATAGGCCCTACGTAGGGCTTGATTCCAGGAACTGTGAGATCATGACTTGAGCCAAAATTGAGAGTCAGATGCTCAATCAACTGAGCCACCCTGGTACCCAACAGAAGAAAGATTTTGCTTTTTTTTTTTTTTTTTTTTAACTTTTTTTAAATGTTTATTTATTTTTGAGACAGAGACAGAATGCGAGTGGGGTAGGGGAAGAGAGAGATGGAGACATAGAATCAGAAGCAGGCTCCAGGCTCTGAGCTGTCAGCACAGAGCCTGACGTAGGGCCTGAACTCATAAACTGTGAGATCATGACCTGAGCCAAAGTCAGAAGCTTAACTGACTGAGCCACCCAGGCACCCCTTGAAAGAAAGATTTTACTTTTAAATGTATTTGGTTAAAAGGTGAGATGTGCTTAAAACGTTTTTTTTCCCCCCTACATTGATTATATCTGAGTTTCTACTATTTGTGGATATATAGTGCTTAAAGTAACTGAATAATGATTTAAACTTTTGATTTATAATCATACCTATAGGATTATTTTTCTCCTTTTGTTTTTGTTTTTTTTTTTTGTTTGTTTGTTTTTTTAAAGTCAGTTCTAACCCAAGTGTGGGGCTTAACCTCACAACACTGAAATCAAGAGTCACATGCTCTCCTGGCTGAGCCAGCCAGGCATCCTTCTTCTGGAGGGGTTTATTGGGCGAACAAGAAGTTAATCTGTTACTATAGCTGCTCCTTTTACATTGATTCAAGGAAAATGATTTGATGCACAGGATGATTACAATTATAAAACATTTTGTGTGTATTTATAGTTTTTGCATTTAGTTATTCAGTTTTAAATATATTCCTCATTTAATATGGAAATGAAAGGTTACTAGGCTATAACTTTAAGTCATTAGGCTCTGTATCACTGGAACATTTATGGTAATGGAGCCCACTTACAAATCCTATTGTGTTTGACAGTAAGTTCTTTCAAAACTGAACTTAGTTGCATACATTTATTCCACCTCCTTCCTTGAATTTTAAATGCTAGTTGCTTAATGTGACGTTTTGAATTTTTACAAATACTAACTTCATGAGCCAAATTTTAATATTATTTTATCAAGAATACTATCAGAAAAATTTAGAAATATGATTATTATGGTGCTTTTAGGAAGTAGAATGCCAATTCTTCCTTCCTTCATGTTTTTTACTTTTTGTTGTTTTTATTTTATTTTCTTAAAATTTTTAAATTGTTTTTTAATGTGTATTTACTTTTTAAAAAAAATTTTTTTTTTCAACGTTTATTTATTTTTGGGACAGAGAGAGACAGGGCATGAACAGGGGAGGGGCAGAGAGAGAGGGAGACACAGAATGGGAAACAGGCTCCAGGCTCGGAGCCATCAGCCCAGAGCCTGACGCAGGGCTCGAACTCACAGACCGCGAGATCGTGACCTGGCTGAAGTCGGACGCTCAACCGACTGCGCCACCCAGGCGCCCCTAATGTGTATTTACTTTTGAGAGAGAAAGAGAGACAGAGGGTGAGTGGGGGAGGGGCAGAGAGCTAGGGAGACACAGGATCCCAAGCAGGCTCCAGGCTCTGAGCTGTCAGCATAGAGCCCGATGCGGGTCTTGAACTCAGGAACTGTGAGATCATGACCCGAGCCCAAGTCAGAGGCTTAACTGACTGAGCCACCCAGGCGCTCCTGTTGTTTTTATTTAAAATTTTATTTTATTTTTTTATTTATTATTATTTAAAAAAAAATTTTTTTTTTCAACGTTTATTTATTTTTGGGACAGAGAGAGACAGAGCATGAACGGGGGAGGGGCAGAGAGAGAGGGAGACACAGAATCGGAAACAGGCTCCAGGCTCTGAGCCATCAGCCTGAGCCTGACGCGGGGCTCGAACTCACGGACCGCGAGATCATGACCTGGCTGAAGTCCGACGCTCAACCGACTGCGCCACCCAGGTGCCCCTAAAATTTTAAAATTTTATTTTATTTTGAGGGAGAGAACGCACATGGGTGGGGGGGGGATTGAGAGAGAGGGAGAGAGAGAGGCTCTCAAGCCAACTGCATGCTCAGCAAGCACGGAGCATGATACAGGGCTCTATCCCATGACCCTGGCTTGGATCATGACCTGAGCCAAATCAAGAGTTGGACGTTCAATCAACTGAGCCACCCAGACGCCCCTACTTTATGTTGTTTAAAAGCAGTGCTTCTACTTCATTATTCAATTATGCCTTTTTGTTATAACTGATTCTGATGGTGTGCTGACGGATATAAAAATTTAGTCCTTTGGAACTTTAATACCATGAAAAAATCCCTTTTATGGTATGGTGGGTCATAAAACACTTAAGTGTATTTTTCCTTTTAATATTTTTCTTCCAAGTATTCTGAAACTTTAATTAGTTCAGGTTGGGGTTATTTCCTTCTTCCCACCCACAATAAAACAAGTTATTTCAATTCTTTAACCTACACATTACTCTTCAATTGGAAGTATTTAATAATAAAGATTACGTTCATGTAATAACAGAAGCCAGGTAACACAAATCTACCATAAAGTAAGTAAATTGTCTCATTATCTGACATTCGGTTACGTGCATGGCACCAGCAGATCAGTTTAGTCTGGGTAAAACAGCAGGAAGTTAGAATTCCTGGTTTCTAATTATTCAGTAGCTGTGTGGCCAGGAAGAAGGCTTTAATGTTGCAGGATCTTTAAGATGGGCTGTAACTCTGAGGCCTGCCTCTTGCAGTTGTGAATCACTTGGGGTAACGCACAACTCTGCAAGCTGGATGTGTAAGCCTGAAAGTGGAGAGGGTTTGCAAGCCTTCCTTTTGCCTGCGGGTAGGCTGACTCAAGAGCCAGCTCTCCCCTCCACTAGTGCACAAAGAAGCACAGCTGACTGGGGACCAAGCCAATCTAGAAGGGTCTCTGCAGACTTTGAGATAAACAGAAAGCAGATCGGAATGGCCCCCGCCCTACCATCCACAGCTACTTTCCTCTTTAAACCTCAGCTGCTCTGGGTATGAAATGAACATGAGTAAGTGCTAACTATCTTATACAGTTGTTTTCGGGATTGAAAGGAGATAATGCAAGAGAGTTTTGCGATAATGGGTGAAGATTCTCTTTTCTAACCCTTCTCTTTCTCTCCTAATGAAACCTCTCTTAAAGCCTGGTTACCACTGCTTTGAGGCAGTGGTGAAGCCTCACAACCTCCTTTCAGTCAAGATGTCAGCAAGGAAGCTAGTATGACTCAAATCAGTTAAATAACACCAAGGTGTAAATGGTACCCACAGGTGGCTTGAAGGAAAATTTTGCATTCTAAAAGAGGATTAATTGACTGGAAGGGTTTCAGAAAATAGGGATTTTTTTTTTTTTTGTAGGAGGTGAATAGAATTCCCTGAACCCCATCACTGAAACCACACCTTTGTAGGATTGTCGGAGGGGAGGTTTAAAACATACGTTTGGGGGCCTGGGTGGCTCAGTAGGTTGGGCGGCCGACTTCGGCTCAGGTCATGATCTCGCGGTCCGTGAGTTCTAGCCCCGCGTCGGGCTCTGTGCTGACAGCTCAGAGCCTGGAGCCTGTTTCAGATTCTCTGTCTCCCTCTCTCTGACCCTCCCCCATTCATGCTCTGTCTCTCTCTGTCTCAAAAATAAATAAACGTTAAAAAAAAATTAAAAAAAAAACACACGTTTAATGAATAAGCACTCGAACTAATTCACCCCCACCCCCTTCACCAAGAGGCCTCTAAGATCTTAACGACCTTGGCCGTTCTTTGGTCATCTTAGGCGAATGAACCTTCGCTAGAGAGAAGGCTGGGAGGAAAGACCGAAGCTCAACTGAATTACCAGAAAGGATGTTTTCATTTGAATAAACTACCCAGTTGTTACCTCCCCACTCATCTCCGCTAACTTTTAACCCTCCTGCTGGGGCGAGATGCGGGGTTGAGGACGCGGCGAAAGGGGTGCGGGAGGCCCGACGGTCTGGGGGCTCCTCCGCTGGACAATCTCTACTGCCGCCCCCTGGACCCCGGGAGGGGCGAGCAGGGCGGAGACAGTTCCCTGCTCTGCCCGGTCCTCCCCAAAGCCCGAGCTAGCGGAGTGGGGGGCGGGTAGCCGGATCACGGAGGACTTGGCAGTTTCCGGGAGGTTGGGGAAGCGACCCCGAGCACAGCCCGGCCAGACGCAGTCGCCGAAGCGGACGTTCTAGGTGGCACAGACACCTCCGGGATAGAGCAGGCGCCCGGGAGGGCGGGCTGCACCACCCCCACCTGCGGCCACGCGCCGAGTGCCCCGACCGCGTGGGCACAGTCCCCAGCCTCCCGGGGAGGGGCACCCGGGAGAGGGCGGGGCCCCGGGAGGCGGGGTCGTAAGGCTCTCGGAGGCTAAAGCCGCGCCCGGAGCCTGGCTGGGAGGCGGCGGGAGGGGCCGGGACGGCCGGAGTGAGCGGCGGCCGCAGCTGCAGCTGGACGGCCCGCGGGCGGCTCGGGCCGCGCGCCTGGAACCTCGCGGGGCGGGCGGGCGCGGTACCCCCTGCCTGGCCGCCTGCACCCGGGGGAGGCGGCCCACGCGCGACGGGACCAGCAGCATGAGCAGCGGCTACAGCAGCCTGGAGGAGGACTCCGAGGACTTTTTCTTCACCGCCAGGACCTCCTTTTTCAGGAGAGCGCCCCAGGGCAAGCCCCGCGCCGGCCAGCAAGTGAGTGGCACGCGCCGTGGGCGCCGCAGCCCGCGCCCATCGCTCCCGGGGTCCCTGAATCCACGTGTGCCTGCGAGGCTCGCTGGGGATGCCGGCTGGGAAGGAGGAGGGGGCGGCCGAGAAGGGGCTCCTGCCCTTTGGGATCCCAGGGTCGTGCCTGGAGCTCGTGCACATGGGCGTGCGGACGTGCGCGCGCGGAGAGCGGCCAGGACTAGGGAAAGAGGAGGAAGGGCAGGAGACCGGGGGCCGTCTCCTGCCTTCCGCGCCAGATGGCCTCTGCGGCCCAGCTTCGGGCTGCGGGCAAGCAGTTCTGAGCGTGGAGGCGTCCCTCGCCCATCCCGGCGTTTCCTCTGCGCCCCAGCAGTCCGTGGTCGGGTCTTGGCCCCGGCCCTCACTGTGAGTCGGCTCAGTGGGCACTGAGTGGCTTGGGCACCGTGTAATAGCCAGGGGTGGCGGTGGTGACCTGGCTTCCCCTACCT
This sequence comes from Prionailurus bengalensis, assembly GCF_016509475.1. Taxonomy (NCBI): domain Eukaryota; kingdom Metazoa; phylum Chordata; class Mammalia; order Carnivora; family Felidae; genus Prionailurus; species Prionailurus bengalensis. The sequence continues at coordinate 89,806,852 of NC_057358.1, forward strand.
TCCGGGTCCGGGACTTTGGTGGTGGGGGTGGGGACGATAGAAGGCGCTCACTAGATCTTGGTTGCGGGAGTCAAGGTTGTGCGTTTCCTGCAAAGTCAAGTTTGTGAGTGCCTCCAGTGTTTTGCAAACAAGTTCCGGTGCTAGGTAAATACCAGCCGGCGAGAGCTGAGCCTTAGGCCGGTTTCTTCCTTTTTTGGAGGAAGCATGCCGTGGGAAGTAGGACTCTGGAAAAGATGGGAAGGGAACTTGGGCCGGTTTCGCCGACCGTGACCGTGTTATTCAGGGAGGCTTTCTCGAAACGGGCCACTTGGGGTGGACTTCTCAGTCCGGAGCATGAACTTGCGGCCTCCTGGCCCTGGGAACCACACCAGGGAGCACCGCCAACCAAGCCGTGCCCACATCAGATTAGTGAAGGCTGTAATGGAACAAATTTGTTGCCCTTAAATAACATCAGGCGCTCCCCAAACTTTGCTATTAGACAGTCCTGGAGACTAGAGAGGCAAGGAAAATCGTTCAGGGCCGGAAGAGGAGTTATGGGAGGGGTGAGGACGGAGTAATGTGTCAGGGTTTCCTTGCCAGACCTTTTAAGTTTACTTAACCACTTTCTGAGGTCAGATTTCCAGATTCGGAAGTTCTAGTCTTCTCAGCCTCTTAACCCCCAAACCAGAAGGAGGGGGAGAGGGGATGGTGAGGGCAAGAGTGAAGTCAAGTGCCCTTATTCAGTAAGCAGGTCATCCTAAGTGAAGTCCTGGGGCGGCAGTCCGCCTTCTTTATTGTTTCTAAGGCCTAGGGTTGCACTATTTACTAGTCACTTTGAGCGATGGCTTAGCTCAGGCTGCTGTAACAAATACCGTAAACTAGGTGACTTGAACACGAATATTTCTCACAGTTCTGGAGGCTGGAGGTGGATCTGGGTGCATGGTGGGGTTCTGGTGAAGACCCTTTCTTGGCTTGGGCTTCCTGGCTGGGAGACAGCCGACCTCTTGCTGGGACCTCAGGTGGAGAAAGGGCTAGCTTTCTTCCTCTTATAAGGGGGCCTCTCATCTTGGGGGCCACCCTCCTGGCCTCACTGCCTCCCACAGATCCCCACCTCCAAATCCTGTCACGTTTAGGGCTTCATCATTGAATTTTGGAGTGGGGGGGGGTCCACATGGAGTTAATAGCAATTGATCCTTCTTTTTCAATAGAGTGTATTTTAATGGCATGCGTTTGCTGTGAAGTTTAGAAGGCAGAAACACTGTTCTTCTGTCTTTGAGGGAAGAATTAATTGCTTTTCCTTATGCTTCTTTCTTTCGCTTGGCTCTTCTTTCTTTCTTGATCTCTCCTTTGTTTCTCTTCTCTTTGTATTTTCTCCTGCCACTTACATTGCTGTCACTGCTTGACAACTTTCACTAGAATTTGACAGTGGTGGTTGTGCTGGGTTGATGTCCATTCCAGAGGCGGCTCTTGATCTCCAGAAAACTTGCTGGTTCTCAGGTTCTCCAGGTATGCGATGCTCTTTCCCAAGGGCCAGATTATCCAGGTTAGAATAGTGTGAGAATGTTTCAGTGCTTTAGAAAGTAAAAGCCTCTCTTTTTCTCTGGGTTTACAGTGTTTCTGCTTGTTGATCTAGCGTTCATATTGTTTAATACTTATTTAGCATTTAGAATTAGTCTGACATTCATTAGTATTGTGCTGAAAATCGGGACAGTAAGACCTAGTTCTTTGCCTGAAGATCCTGTTCTGTATATTCTGAAGCCTTATTGCCTGTGTATTTCCCCTTCTAACATAACACATGGAAGGCGCTGACTTCTGGAACTTACTTGCCAGGTGGAAAAAGTGTTTCCAACTGAATTTTTGTGGGCATTTTGGTTAAAGTGCCTGAAGGAGTGTGTTAAATTCCTGATAGGATTTGCGAGTGAAAGAAGTAAAACTTTTTAAAAAAATTTTTATTTATTTATTTATTTATTAAAAAAAAATTCTTTTAATGTTTATTTCTTTTTGAGAGAGAGAGAGGGACAAAGCATGAGCAGGAAAGGGGCAGAGAGAGAGGGAGACACAGAATCCGAAGCAGGCCATGTGGGGCTCGAACTCACAAACTGTGAGATCATGCATGACCTGAGCCGAACGACGTCGGACGCTCAACCGACTGAGTCACCCGGGCGCCCCCTTTTAAAAAATTTTAATGTTTATTTATTTTTGAGAGCGTGCAAGGAGAGGAGGGACAGAGAGAAAGGTACAGAATCTGAAGCAGGCTCCAGGCTCTGAGCTGCCAGCACAGAGTCCGACACGGGACTTGAACCCACAAACTGTGAGATCATGACTCGAGCCAAAGTTGGTGTTAAACCGACTGAGCCAGCCAGGCGCTGCAAAGAAGTGAAGCTTCTAAAGTAAGGCACTCTAAATATAGAACATTTGTTTTACCTATGGTTAGATGATACATAAGCCTTTGTCATTTTATTATCTTATTATTAATTTTAAGGAATCCCTGTGCCCAATGTGGGGCTTGAACTCACGACCCTGAGATCAAGAGTCGCTTGCTATATTAACTGAGTCAGCTAGGCACCCCACCTTTTTCATTTTATTATGTTGGTGATTAGAAGAATAAGATAAGCATATCTGACAAAGTGTGAAAGTGAAATTGAAATGTATCCTTTCTTTAGAGAGGTGCAAAGAGAGATGTTGCCATAGGCTTTGTTATTCATAATGGTAATTGTGGGTTTTTGGTTTTTTTTTTGGTGCTGAACCACCTGGTGAAAAAGCCAGGAAGATATGGTTTCTAGGACTCTTGAAAATATCCAGAGAGGGGCGCCTGGGTGGCTCAGTCGGTTGAGCGTCCGACTTCACTCAGGTCACGATCTCACGGTCCGTGAGTTCGAGCCCCGCATCGGGCTCTGTGCCGACAGCTCGGAGCCTGGAGCCTGCTTCAGATTCTGTGTCTCCCTCTCTCTCTGGCCCTCCCCCCATTCATGCTCTGTCTCTCTCTGTCTCAAAAATAAATAAATGTTAAAAAAAAAATCCTCTTAAAAATAATTGCTTACAATTCAAAACACAGCAACTAACTTTCTTTCAGTTCTTTAAAAAAAAAAAAAAAAAAAAAAAAAAAATATCCAGAGAAAGCAAGATGTTTGTGGTAAATTCAGGATGGAGAAAAAGGGGGAGGGGAGTGAGGAATTTCTTTTCTTCTCTTGCCAGGCAAAGGAATATAGCTCAACTTCTATCTCCAACAAAAACAAAAATCTTACGGATATAAAGAAAATGTTACTGTTTTCTTTCTTTTTTCTTTTTTTTTTTTTCAACGTTTTTTATTTATTTTTGGGACAGAGAGAGACAGAGCATGAACGGGGGAGGGGCAGAGAGAGAGGGAGACACAGAACCGGAAACAGGCTCCAGGCTCTGAGCCATCAGCCCAGAACCCGACGCGGGGCTCGAACTCACGGCCGTAAGATCGTGACCTGGCTGAAGTCGGACGCTTAACCGACTGCGCCACCCAGGCGCCCCTACTGTTTTCTTTCTTATATTATGTTGGTACCCTCTTTAAAAAAAGCAAAAGACTGAAAAACCTGTCTGGAGGATATAAACAGCAATGAACACATGGCCTTTTTGTGCCAGTTTGGATGTCCTGTGTATTGTTGTGTCTCTGGGGTCTCCATTGGTACGTGATACGCAGCGGTTGCTCAGTGAATATTAGTTATGTGACTCCTTTCCTGGTTTGATAATAATTGGCTCTTTTTAAGTTTATTTATTAGAGAGAGACAGACAGACACGGGGGAGAGGGGTGGAAGGGAGGGAGGGAGAATCCTAAAAGGCTCTACAGGGCTTGATCCCATGGATCATGAGATCATGACCTGAGTTGAAATCAAGGGTCAGAAGCATAACCGACTGAGCCAGCCAGGGGCCCTGATAATACTCGGCTCTTTACAGGTTTTCAAATGCATCCTATTTTATGATTCTCCCCAGAACCCCCCTGGAGAATTAATGAAAGGTAAGGCCTTGTTAAGGGATTCACCGAAGGGCCCACAAACTTTCCTTTTCTGCTAATTCTCAGCCAAAAAAAAAAAAAAAAAAAAAAAAATTAAAGTTCAGTTTTCTTGTCGCACATATGGACATCTATAATTTAGGAGTTTCTTAAAATGTTGGGGACCCGCCCCCCATTCTGCATAGATCTTCACTACAGTGTTCATAATTCTTAATGTAATCTATTGGAGCATATCTCACCCCCAGCTAAGGTAACTACTTTTCTTTCTGGGCCTTTGGTAGTTCAATAGGAATAAGGAAAGGAGACCCTGTTTTTGCTTTAGCAGAATAGTCAAGAAGCCTTAAACTTAAAAAATTGTCTCTGAACCACTCACACTTCTAAAAGAAGTTACCCTGAAAAATTGTTTGATAAGGCAAGCCTGTGAGACCCCATATAACAGGCCTCAAGTTTGCCCTATGGGTTCTCTCCTTAGTATAATTTAAAGTTTTTTCTGGCTTGTTTGGTTCTGTGTCACATCGTTAGAATCAGCAGTAATGAGGCACGCTGTTTTTCTTCAGTGTTTCCATTAGAAGCTTTGGCGGTAGGTCACTGGGGATAAAAGAATAATGGTTTACAACCTCAAAAGCATTTTGACTGTATTGCCTTTCTACACGGATTTTTAATCCCTATATTGTCAAACGTAAGTATTCCTACCGGTCCTTTTGCCTGGTGCGGGGTGATTTGCACGTTTCGTCTCCGTGTTTGCTATGTCCTGTCCTTACACAGTACGTATTAATCCATTGGAATTTTGTGTTTGTGTGAACAGGACTCACAAAGACACATTCCTTTAACTCAGTTTCAAGAGAACATTAGTCACCTCTTCTATGAAAATAATTTCTCTTCCCCGTTTCTTCTTCTGGCTAACTTGCAAAGATTTGGGATTATTTGGAAAGCAGTGACAGAAAACATTTATGAAAAGAAAAGCTAAAAATATCCAATAATGTGCTTATTCTTTTTAGACTTCCTTTGGCAGTCCATGCATGTCATACTGTAAACATTCATTTTCTGGGAGGAAAAAAACACGAGGCAGACCAAGTACTTTTCAATGTGGTGTGGGCCCCAATTCTTAGCCGTGAGCATCAGCTCTTGCTCACCCCCAGCTGCCCACAGAAGTAGCTGTCCTTTGATAAAGGCCCCTGTTTGAGGCTTGCTTTTCGCTTCTGATTTGGCTTGAGGCCATTATCTAGTTGGGGCCCTTGTTCAGAAGTGCTGGTGAAAAGACAGTACAGGATAGGAGATAGATGCCTGGGAAGGAGCTGCTTTTATATACTGTGTCTTGGCTAAATTCACCTGTTTGTATCTTTGTCTCATTGAAGAGCTATGCACAGTGCCTAGTAAGAGGTTTAATACTGAATAAGCATTAGCTGTGTGACGAGGCCCTGCTTCTTGTTCACTTTCGGATGCAACAACTTTTGTTTGTTTATGTATTTAAACGCTTATTTATTTTTGGGAGTGAGAGTGTGAGTGGAGGAGGGACAGACTGAGAGGGAGACAGAGGATCCCAAGCGGGCTCTGTGCTGACAGCAGAGAGCCTGATGAGGGGCTTGAACTCACCAACTGTGAGATCATGACCTGAGCTGAAGATCATGACTGGATGCTTAATGGACTGAGCCACCCAGGCGCCCCTGATGCAGCAACTTTTAATGTTTGTTTATTTTATTTTTATTTTTATTTATTTATTTTATTTAGAAAACGGGAGCCAGGGAGGGGCAGAGGAGAGGAAGAGAGAGAGAATCCCAAGCAGGCTCCACACGGTCAGCACAGAGCCTGATGCGGGGTTTGAACTCTTGAACTATGAGATCACGACCTGAGCTGAAATCAAGAGTCGGACGCTTAACCGACTGAGCCACCCCAGGCTCCTCTGCAACAACTTTTAAATAACTGCATGTAACTAGGACTCGGGTCATACTAGTCTTCACTTCCTTTCTGGAGTCGTGTGATTTGCCATCACAGAACCTTGGCCTGGGATTGCTTCCCTCCCTTCTCCGTCCCCTCAGAAAAGTCTTCCTGAATCACCACGCCGAAGTAGGCAACCTCTCCTCTTACAGCCCTCTGCTCTTTCCTTTCATAGCAAAAATTATAATTTGTTGTTCTATTTAGTTTAATGAGGACAGAGACTACCATGTTGACCCAGCACATAAATAAATGCCCCGTACTTAGTTTTTGAAGGAATGAAAACCTACTGATTTTTTTTTTTAATATGAAATTCATTGTCAAATTGGTTTCCATACAACACCCAGTGCTCATCCCAACAGGTGCCCTCCTCAATACCCATCTCCCCCCCGCCCCCCATCAACCCTCAGATTGTTCTCAGTTTTTAAGAGTCTTTTATGGAAAACCTACTGATTTTGGATGGAAGTTCCAGTCCTTGGTACTGTGACTTTTCCTTTATACACAAGTATACAGAATTTTTCCTCCTCTCCCAGCTGGACCAAAAGTTTCTGAAAGCATCTTACACGTTAATAGTCATTTAAAAATAAATGATATTGGTAATCAGTGTTATTACTGGTTTAGGTATAACTCACTATATATTTCCCCTTATTTTAAGAAAGCCCATTATTCATTCATTCAACATTTATTGAATTTATTTCGCCAACAATTTATTTTTGCTATGAAGGGAAGGAGCAGAGGGCTTAAGAGGGGAGGGATGCCTACTTTGTTTTGCCTTTATTTAAGGTTTTATTTATTTTTAAGTGTTTATTTTATGTATGTATGTATTTTTGGAGAGAGAGCACACGCAAGCAGGGGAGCGGGCAAAGGGAGAGAGAATCTCAAGCAGGCTCCATGCTCAGTGCAGAGCCTGATGTGGGGCTCAATCCTATGACCCTGGGATCATGACCTAAGCCAAAGTCAAGTTGGATGCTCAACCGACTGAGCCACTCAGGTGCCTCCATTGAGTAATATTTTTTAAAAGCTCACCAAATAGAACAGCTCTCTAATTTTTCTTATTTATTTATTTATTTATTTATTTATTTATTTATTTATTTATTTTTCAACGTTTATTTATTTTGGGGACAGAGAGAGACAGAGCATGAACGGGGGAGGGGCAGAGAGAGAGGGAGACACAGAATTGGAAACAGGCTCCAGGCTCTGAGCCATCAGCCCAGAGCCTGACGCGGGGCTCGAACTCCCGGACCGCGAGATCGTGACCTGGCTGAAGTTGGTCGCTTAACCGACTGCGCCACCCAGGCGCCCCTCTAATTTTTCTTTAAAGAGCTTATCCCTTTAGTGTAAAGGAAACTTGTACCTGTTGACAGTTTTTTAAGAACACTTGTGTAAAGTGTGGTAAAGCTGTACATCAGTTTAGATGGAAAGGCTTACGGAGAAGTGTATCTCTGTAAGACAAGCCACATTTTCCTGTTGACATCTGTCCAGAAGCTGTAGATGATTGTGTTCCAACAGAAACATCATCATCCTCAAGGATATGAAGTGCATTAAACAGAGTTCATATTAATAACACTAACCAGAGTTGATCAAACTCTCCCAAATAGAGTTAGTTTTTCAGGTTTTTCTTAATAGTTCTGGTTTGGTCGTCAGTGGCTAGTGAAATGGTTTTGTTTACTTGTTATTATCATTATTTTTTAAAGTTTATTTTTGAGAGGGGGGTGGGGCAGAAAGAAAGAGAGAGAGAGAGAATCCCTCTGCTAATAGCACAGAGCCTGATGTGGGGCTTGATCCCACGAACCCTGAGATCATGACCTGAGCTGAAATCAAGAGTCGGATGCTTAACTGACTTGAGCCACCCAGATGCCCCAAAAGTTAGAATGTCTATTTTTTTTTTTTTTAACGAAAGAGAGAGAATGAGTCAGGGAGAGGCAAAGGGAGAGAAAGGCAGAGAATCTTAAGTGGGCTTCATGCTCGGGGCTCAGTCTCACAAACCATGAGATCATGACCTGAGCTGAAATCAAGAGTCGGACACTTAACTGACTGAGCCACCCAGGCGCCCCTAACTTGTTATTTTTTTAATGGACAGGGCCAGATATGCAGTGGGAAGGATGTCAGAGCCCATAAAAAAATGATTAAGATGTGATATGCACATAAAAATGTTGTGAATAGAAGTGGTCATCATTCTAAAACTGTACTGTAATACAGTAGTTACCACATGTGACTCTTGAGCACTTGAAATGTTTCTGACCTGAACTTAGAGGTGCTGGAGGTATGAAATCTACACTGATTTCTAAGACCAAGGGAAGAGAATATAAAATGTAAACAATGGTTGTTTAATATTGGTTATATGCTGAATATTTGGGATATGCTGAGTTAAATGAAATTATTACCTGTTTGTTTTTTAACTTGGCTACTAGAAAATTTAGAATTCTGTATGTGGCTCACATTCTGTTTCTGCTGGGCAATGCTATCTGCTAAAGCAAAGCTGCTAACTCTTGCCGGGGGTTTCGATCTCCATCCTCTGCACATGGAAGGATGGGTTGCCAGCCAGGTGCCCTGAGAAGATTTTTCTTTGTGAAGGGGAACTTGCCCTTTACTGTTGGGAATAGTTTCTTCTCAGCCTATCGAGGGTCATGCATACCAGCATTTTGAGGTTGTGAAACTTTTGTGTGGGGAACTTCCCTTTTTTCTGACCTATGAGCTGATAAGATAAAAACTGTCCTAATGGCATTCAAACTGCAACCCTGCCTTGAATTTAAAGAGAATGGAGCTCATTATTTCATAGGGTATTAAAACAGCAAGAGTAATACACATTTTATGGACTGTAATTGCTAACTGCTGCTACATGATTCAGTCAGCTAAGAATAATTTACTAATTATATTGTAGCACTCAGTTCTTTTTTCCAGATGCTAAGGAAAGTGAGCTAATTAGAGCAGGAAGAAGGATGAATTTGGGAATTGGAGACCAGAAGAATAGATTTAGAAGATCTGGATTTAAGAGGTTTAGAATGCAATCAGCAAACTTTTTCATGAAATTAATGCCGGTCAGGCAATGTTTGTGTGTGTTAAGATTGTGAAGGTAGTTTTCTACATTCATTCCCAAGTGTTCATGGAATGTTCGCAATGTGATAGACTGGTGCTAGGGTTTTGATGAACAAAACAGATAGAAACCTGCTCTTACTTAAGAAGTTGAGTTCAGAGTCTTAGGGCACTTGGCTAGCTCGGTGGATAGAGCATGTGGTTCTTGATCTCAGGGTTGTATGACTCTAAGTTTGAACCCCACTTTGGGTGTAGAGATTACTTAAAATCTTTTAAAAAGTTGAGTTTGTAGTCTGTATACATCATTTCTCGTCCATGGTAAAGAGCAAGGTCTTAGTTCAAGATCTGGCTCCATGGTTGTTTCGTATATGCGAAGAAAGTACTTTATCATGGGCATGGCATTTTTACTCAAAGGATATTAAGGTTTTATTGGTAGCTGGAGCAGTATGTTTAAAAATCTTTTTTTCCAGAAATTTTAATATTTGTTTATTTTTGAGAGAGAGAGAAAGAACGAGTGGGGGAGGGGTGGAGAGAGAGGGAGACACAGATAGAATGTGAAGCAAGCTCTGGGCTCTGAGCTGTCAGCACAGAGCCCGACATGGGGCTCATACTTACAGCCATGAGATCATGACCTGGGTCGAAGTCGGATGTTTAACCACCTGAGCCACCCAGTTGCCCCCCCCCCCCCATTTTTTTGATAATAAGAGTGCTGTAAAAATCACATCATATACTCTGAGGGGAAAATGGTCCATTATCTAAGTTCAGGTCAATATCCTAATTCGAATATTATTTTGCAGAATTGTTTTCTAGTTTTTTTCATTTGTCTTATTTTTTTAAGTAATCCCTACACCCAACGTAGGGCTCGAACTTATGACCCCAAGATCAAGAGTCCCATGCTTAACTGACTGAGCCAGCCAGGCACCCCTCATTTGTCCTTTTATATACATATAATTGTTTTGGCCTGACTTTTAAAAAAACTGTGGTAAAATACACCTAAAATTTGCCATCTAGTGTTAAGTATATTTACATTGTTATGTCTCCAATTGCCAGAACTTTTTCATCTTGGAAACTGAAACTCTGTCCCCATTAAAGTGCAACCCTCTCCCCACCACACTCCTGGCAGTCAGCATTCTATTTCTGTTTCTGTGGGTTTGACTGTTCTGGATATCTCCTGTAAGTGAAATCCTACAATATTTGTCTTTTTGTGACGGGCTTATTTCACTCAGCGTAATGTCCTTAAGGTTCATCCGTCTGTAGCATGTGTTAGCATTTCCTTCAAGTCTGAATAATACTGCATTCCATGTATGTACCACATTTTGTTTATCCATTAATCAGTCAGTGACTAGTTGGGTGCGTCTAACTCTTGGCTATGGTGAGTAATGCTGCAAGGAACATGGGTACACAGATCTGTCTTAGGTGAATCTCAATTCTTTCAGGTATATACCCAGAAGTGGCATTGCTGAATCATATGGTAGATTTTTAAAAAATTTTAAGATACGTTTTTTGAAATGTTTGTTTTTGAGAGAGACAGAGACACAGAGCGTGAACAGGGGAGGGGCAGAGAGCGAGGGAGACACAGAATCCAAAGGAGGCTCCAGGTTCTGAGCTGTCAACACAGAGCCAGATGGGGACTTGAACCCATGAACTGTGAGATAATGACCTGAGCCGGAGTCGGATGCTTAACTGACTGAGCCACCTAGATGCCCCTGAAGGCTGTATTTTTAACTAGTTTCATTGTGCCCTTAGCTCCACTGGGCATCCTCATTAAAATAGAGGGAAAAGTGGGGTGCCTGGCCTGCACAGTCAGTAGAGCATGTGACTCTGAGGACAAAGAATAACTCATTGTTATTTAACTTGCATTCCTTTAACAGTAAATTTAATATGTTTCTGTACTTCTAAGTAGATCTTCCTCTTGGTGTGAGCATTGTTCATGGCCTTTGACCATTTGTTAGGCAGGCCGGAAATCTCCCAAGAGTTCTGTTCTTGAGTCGTGTGCATGTTTAGCGGGGGAGATGGTTCCCCTTTTTTGTGGTCAGCTAAACTCCAGGTTATTTTTTGACTTACTCTGTTTGTACCAAAAGGACATTACATATTCTGGCATTTTGAAATCCTTTAGAGTCTGTCTCAGGCTGACATCACTCTGAAACTCCAAGCAAAAAAAAAAAAAAACCCACTTTACTCCTATAATTATAGGAGTAGGCATTACTAAGAAAGCATCAGTGTCCTGTGAACACACTGTGGAATACAGAGGGTGGGAGCTGGACGATGTGCCTTTTACTAAGCATGTTAAAAAAAAAAAAAAAAAGTGACTGAAGGTGCCCGTTTATCTTTGAGTTTCAGTACATTTAGTGTGAGTCTTCCAAGCCCCCGGGAGAATTCAGAGGAACCCAAGTTTTATAAACAGACCAGATTTTGCAAAAAAGGATTGTAGGACAAACTGCTAAAAAAAAAACAAAACAAAAAACAAAAAACAAACAACAACAACAACAACAACAACAACAAAACCACCTACCAAAAAGGATTTTTATACTGTTTACTTATTGGCCTAGTGTCTTTTGTTGAAACATTGCAGTTTGATAGAATCGGGCATCCTTCTATCTTAAGGCTTGCCTGTGATGAAAATTTGGCTTAATCTCTTATAATCTGATGAACCTGTAGTTTGTCCTCATTTAATTTTTTCTTCATTCATAATATTTTAATTAAGTGAATCTTTTAAAGAGACGGAAATAATTATTTCTGACTTTAGATGGATTATGAAGCCACCTTAATCCTCGTATTCTTAGGCAGCTCAAACAAGTTTACTCTGAAAATTTCCTACAAATGCTTGTTTCGAGGAATATTTTTTTGATACTTCGCCAGTGAAGTCCTAGAAATTTATGTGTATCTGATACAGTTCTTGAGCAGCAAAACAAAAACCAAAAACTTTTATGAAAATATAAAAAAGCTGTATGCATTACATAGAGAAAAAATAGCAGTACTAAAAATGAAGTTTAACATTCCATCGTGTTTTATAGTTAATGGAGCTTTCCAAGAGAATTAACATTCAGTTGATTTATTTGGACTTTAATTTCAGTGGAACTTGGAAATGAGAAATTAAACCAACAGAAGTTTTATTGGTTTAGACCTTCACCAGATCCAGGTTTTAATGGCACTGCGGAGGTGAATTCAGAGGTATTTGACTGTAGTCCGTGATTTCTCAGCTATGGGAAAATGTAAATATTATGTAGGTGGTTTAAAGAAACAATAATATCACTTTTGTCCATTTAAGGTCTGTTTCTGTTTGTTTAAACAGGCTCGTGGATAGCTTTTTCTTGCCAGTTTTCCTTTGGGGGAGAGTCCCTGCCCTTTCAGATCTTTCTGAAGTTTGAAAATTGCTTTCTTGCTTTCTCTAATGACCAGGCCCACGTGGTGTCCTGGGGGTTGGGGAGGGGGGAGGAGTGTGGTGGTGATGTACTGTGCTGAGGTGTGGGGTTTGATTCTTGGCTGTCCTGCTGATCTGTGCTAGAGAAATTTGCTCTATGAACTGTACCCAGAGTGCAATTATTCCTGCCATTTGGGGCAGGGGACTGGAGGTAGGTTATGTAGGGGAAAGTAATACCTTTCAAAAAGGCAAATACAGCACCCAAATCAGCAAATCAGCGTAAAATTCATTCACACTGGAGGTACTTCTGAACAGTTTTTTTTAAATTTTATTTTTAATGTTTATTTTTGAGAGAGAGAGTGAGAGCAGGGGAGGGGCAGAGAGAGAGGGAGACACAGAATCCGAAGCAGGCTCCAGGCTCCGAGCTGTCAACACAGAGCGGGACGTGAGGCTTGAACTCATAGGCTTGAACTCATAGTGAGATCATGACCTGAGCCGAAGTGGGATGCTTAACTGACTGAGTCACCCAGGCGCCCCTGAACAGTTTTAATTAACAGTGGATCTTGATCTTTTCTGGTGAGGGCTATTAAAAGAAAAAAAAAGGGGGAACTTGTTATGGGCTAAAAGGATGTGTGTCCTTGATTAATAATAAGCAGCTGTGTAAGGCAGCCTGGGTTTAAATCTGCCCACCGTTATCTTGGGCAAGTCCTTGCACCTCTTTGAGCCTCGATTTCCTCATCTGTAAAGTAGCAGCATGCTTGGTACGTATAAACAGTAATAAGTATTAGCAATTAAAAAAAAAAACTACCTTTTATTTTTAAAAGGTTCTTCCACATATGGTCATGTATTTCATTTGAGTTTTGGGCTGAATGGAGAACTGACCGTGCCTGGGAGAGTTGAAGCCAAAGAATGAAAGGTAATTAGGTGCATCACTTTGGATTTATTGACCAAAAGGAATTGGGAATCTCAATGTCCTTGATCAGGAGGAAGCTTTAGTCCTTGCTGGAGGCTTAAAAAAAAAATTTTTTTTTCTTCTTTTTGAAACCACTTTCAGTCTCCCTGTAGTGCTTTTGTTTTCTGGTAAAGGAGTTGTTGTCTCCTGACCAAGCCTGAGGCCACCTATCAAAGACTTTACTAACATCTTTTTCCCCCTTAAAGTTAGCCACCCCAGTGGAAAGAGAGATCAGACATAGGAAAATGTGGTTCTTTTGCTCAAGAGTTGGTGTATACCAACTCTCCTCCTTTTTTCTTTCTCCTTCTTTTTTCTTTTCCTCTTTTCCTCTTTTCTCCTCCTTTTTTCTTTCAACTTCCTTTTGTTCTCCCTCTCCTATCTGCCTCTGGCTGCAGGATTCTGGCTGCCGTTTTCTGCTGGAGGCTACTGGCTTGACCTGGTGACAGATTTTTGCTTCTTCCTGGGGGGCTTCCCTTTTTCCTCCAGAAGGTGTAAATTGCCTTGTGCTCATTGTTTAGGGACTTAGTCACTGTCTTGTTTCTGGTTTTCACGAGATCAAATTGAATGGGGTAACTTATGTGAACTGAGTAACTCACGGCAAAGGGGATGTGTTGCCGTCCTTTGAATCCATTTCCACGCTCTGTGGCTGGGCTCCCAGCCCTCTGGTCTCCCACTCAGTGTTTGAGCATTGCTGGACACATCCACAGTTCGGAAGTAAGCTTTGCTTGTGCACAGTTTGAACACAGGCATTAAAGAAGCTCAGTGAGTCACGTGATCTGTTTGGCTAACTCTTCAGAGTTCATTTATGCTCTATAAAACTGGCATGGGTTTTGGAATCTGGTGGGAAACCTCTTCCTTCAGACCATGTGAGCCTCTTGGGGTTTGCCATTCCCTCTCTGTCCCCAGCCTCCCCTTCCTTTGGTTGTGTTTCTTACAATAAATTGGTTGTCTAAAGCTGGCTTTATATCCTGAATGCCATTGTGAATATTTTTAATCACTTCAATTGTAAATTTAGCTGAACCGTAAATTTTACTGATACTCCTACGTAAATATTCTCTTGTTAATATAAAAGACTTGGGACATTATCCAGCATGTGAGTACATAGGCAATAAATGTTGACTATTATTTCTAGTAGTATTAGCATTATTCATTAAAAACAATTTCGTAGGAGCTCCAAGATGGTGTGATATGATGGGAAAGTCTAGGGATCTAGAATTGGGAAATCATCTTGATTTTGAATCTGTCATTCACTAGCTCTGGGAGCTTTGAAGAGGTTCCTTAACTTTTTGAGTATCAGCTTGTTAATCTTTAAAACAGATATTCTAGAGGGGTTATATAAGATAATGTGTGTGAAAGTACTCCCAAGTTATGAATTGTTACATAATTGCAAATATTAGTGTTTAGAGACTAGTATAAAATTGTTTTCTTAACATACATTGTGTCTTATAAATTGATTTTAAATTCTCAACCTATGGTAGTATTGGAGGTGATACTTGATAAAGGGTTATTGAAAAATGAATTTATTCCCCCATCTCATTCATGTATATTTTTTTAATTTTGATTTTCATTAAAAATTTTTTAATGTTTGTTTATTTTTGAGAGAGCGACAGAGAGACAGTGTGTGAGCAGGGGAGGGACAGAGAGAGAGGGAGACACAGAATCTGAGCAGGCTACAGGCTCTGAGCCTGATGCGGGGCTTGAACTCACAACTGTGAGATCATGACCTGAGTTGAAGTTGGTTGCTTAACTGAGCCACCCAGGCGTCCCCAAGTATGTCTCTTTTTATCTGCAAAATGGTGATTTGTATTTGGGGACCTGAACTTTTTTTTTTTTTTTTTTGGTAATATTTTTGGACAGAAAGCACGAGCTGGGGAGAGGGGCGAGGGGCAGAGGGAGAAAGAGAATCCCAAGTAGGCTCCATGTTCAGCATGAAACCTGATGTGGGGTTCGATCCCACGACCCTGGGGTCATGACCTGAGCCGAAATCAAGCATCCCACTCTCAATCAACTGAGCCATCCAGGCACCCTGGATGACCTGAGCATTTTATATCTAAGCAGCAAGTTTAAATTACCTTATGAATGAATTGTGTTTCTGAAGCACTCTGATGCTTTGGAGAAAGACGATCTTCCATTCTTATTGATTGAATGCATCAGGGGCTTTGAGTAAATTTAGTTTTAGGCCTTCCAGATTATCCTGTCTGTGAGCTTCATGAGGGCAGGCCATTTCTGTCTTGTTCACCACTAGATGTTCATTGCTAGTGTGGTACTTGGCACAGGGCACCGAGTGGGGTCTATTGTTATTTGTTTTTATTTACTTTTTAAAGATTTTATTTTTAAGTAATGTCTACACCCAATGTGGGGCTCCAACTCCCCGAGTGCCGAAATCGAGTCACATGCTCCTTTGAGTGAGCCAGCCAGGTGCCCTGTCATTATTCGTTAATTGACCACGTGGTTTTCATTTGGTCAGATTTGTGTCAGAATCCTAATCAAGAAAAATAAGTTGGTTGAAAGCAGTGAAACATGTTACTTTTTTTTTTCAAGGGGAGTAATCCTAAAATAAATAATGGTAATAGATTCTGTATCATGTGAAAGTGAGCCATTTAGGCGAAACGGAACATATATCGGGCTGGGGATGTGGAGACCTGGGCCCTAGGCCTCTACTTTGTTCCAAAGAAGTAGCTTTGGAATTTAATGGCTGATTTATTCTAGAGCTGAATTCTTGATTGGAGGGAAAGTATCGGTGATAAAGGGCTTGAAAGGGATTCCATGAAATGTATTGCGATGCCAAATGAATTAGTTAGGAAATAGCTGTATTAGGTCATATCTGGTTGGGTGGGGTTGAACTTAAGTGAATTGGTTAGTCATGGGTGTTTGAGAAATGAGTAGAATATGTGGAATATGAGCAGAATATGAATTATTCCTTTTCCTAAAGAGGGAATGTCTTGGGTAAGAAATCAAGGGGGTCCTGATGGTTTATTGAATTCATCCCTATATAGTTCCAACAAGAATGGGTTTCAAGCAAGCCAAAGGAAAGCCTTAATTATTGCAGGAGTTGTAAACATGATGTCAAGAACTATTTAAGAAGGAGCCCACCAGCAAGAAACTGGGCAGGATGAATGTAGGAGAGTCTTGTGCTTACAGAGAACGCTAGGGTAGTGTGGGTAAGTTAGCCCCCGTGCTTACTGAAGGACGAGTGCTTACAGGCAGGTGTGCATTCACATTTGGGAGTGAGGGAAGTGTATTCATTTCCTTTGGAAGATTAAATGTTGTCTTTTGTTTCCAGTGTCTCTTGTATTCCAGTTGGTCTGCATTGACCCTTGCCAGGTAAATGTTCCAAATCAGTTTCTTTTAAATTCTATTATAAAACATCAGAGTCTTTTGCCTAATACAATATATCCAACTGTGAGGCTTCCAGAGGCTTCTATCCCCTTGCCCACACCCTGTGTAGAGTGCTTTACTCAGCTTCTCCATTCACAGATCCACGGATACCCAGTTCAAGGCTCATTTCTTACAACAATGTCTTGTCCTCCGATTGCTACAGGCATATTTAAGTATCGCCTTCCTGACAAGAATGAAAACTCTTGAGGGCTAGGGATCTTTGCTTTATACAGGCCATATTGAATGATTCGTGAATGTGATGATCAACCTGATTCATAATTGAGACATTGTCATTCCCAAGAAGAATTATTTTCAATCTGAGCAATTTATTTAGAACTTTCGTCTGTTTCTAATTTCATACAGATTTCAGGAGATACTTCAGCAAGACCCCATAGGGAAAGATAATTCTTTAAAATTTGACTTTTAAACATTTGAGGGATTATTGATAATTTAGAAAGACATAACTAACTCTAAAGGAATGGCCTGGGTGGAATGGTTCCTTTTAATGTGAAGAGTCTGGTTTTCTGCAATTAGCTAGAAGGAACATACTTAAACACATAATTATAGGAAGCTTTGTTTTTAGGAATGGAAATCACAAAAAAATTATTTTTGTAGCGACTCCCATTTTTTTCATTAAGCACATTGTAGTGTCCCTGAAATTCTGTGGTGCATTTTATTTATTTACTTATTTATTAAAAAATTTTTTTCAATGTTTTGTTTATTTTTGAGAAACAGAGAAACTGAGTGTGAGCAGGGGAGGGGCAGGGGGAGAGGGACACAGAATCTGAAGCAAGTTCCAGGCTCTGAGCTGTCAGCACAGAGCCCGATGCGGGGCTTGAACTCTCGAACTATGAGATCATGACCTGAGCCGAAGTCTGAGGCTTAACTAACTGAGCCACCCTGCTGCCCCTGTGGTGCATTTTAGATTTGGAAAATGTGTGATACGATAATACAAAGAGATGGCACATTTAGTAGCTGCTCACATTTGTGTTCATTTTAATTTGAAATGTAGGCTCTGTGAAAATGAGTGTTGTCAAAATGGTTTAGGTGAACTAAAATGTTGCGTTACCATTTTGTGGCAAGCAGAGTCTCAAGACGCCAGACCCTTAATGTTACAGTTATTAAACATTATTTGAAGTATCTCTGAATTTGCATATAGGCATTACATTCATTTAGGCAGTGATTGATTTTAACAATTCTAGTGATCAGAAAAGAAAATGTGGGCCGAAGTGCGAAGCAGTGGATTTCCCCAGCTGCATAATTTATGTCGCCCCCCAAAAGGTGGACGCATGAAGCTGAAAAGCCGTGCAAAGTCCTGACCTGTTCTTTGTGGCTATCGGGACTTGCAGGAGTGACTTCTAGCTAGGCCTCCGTGGCTGCCCAGTTACTGAGGTGGAAGGAAGGCAGTGAGAGTGGGGATGAAGCGGAAGAGGGGCCAGGTTGCAGATATTGGTGAATTGGGATGGGGTAGGTCTGGATGTGGGTACTGGGGGGTGGTGAGAACGAGGACAGGGATGAGTTGTGGGTTTCTTGGCTTGGGTGACTGGGAAGGTGATGTCATCACTTGCCAATTAAGGGAATATGGAAGAAAGATGAGATTGGGGAGGGAAGATAAGTTCAGACCGTGTATTGACTCCAGGCAGTCAATAAATAATGAATGAATGAATCTGGGTGTATTTTTTTTGAGCTGTCGGTAGGGTGTCAGTGTTCCCTGAGCTTCTTGGTGGTATAGCTGATCTGGGGAGAGAGCTCTGGGATTTGTTGAAGCCATGGGAGGAGGGGGACCCAAGCAAGGAGGATACACCAGCATTTATTCGTTCATTCATAAGTTTGCTTATAAGTTTCTTTATTTTGAGAGAGCATGCAAATGGGGGAGGGGTGGAGAGAGAGAGGGTGGGTGGGGGAATCCCAAGCAGGCTGCCACTACCAGTGGTGAGCGGCAGACAGGACTCAAACCCACCAACGGTGAGATCACGACCTGAGCCAAAGTCCTATGTTCAACCAACTGAGTGTTCCAGGTGCCCCTTGCATTTAAAGGGTAGGGAGAGAAGCAGGGTGTGTCTCCAGAGATAACCAAAGTGAGTGACTTGAGAGGTGAAGAAAGCCAGGAGAATGGTGTTCTGGGAGCCCAGGGATGGGCCGCCTCAAGAACAGGCATGTGGTCAGTAGGGCACATGCAGCAGCAGAAAGGCCAGGGACTGAAGTTGAGCCAGTAGGAGCCTCTGGAGGCCTTGAGGAGAGCCTCTTCGGAAAACTGGAGAGGCAGTCGGACTGCAGAGGGAGGAGGACTGAACAGCTGTGGAAGAGACAGGAAAAGTGGGTGCAAACTGCTCGCTCTTACAAAGGATAGTGCCCTAAAATGAGGCCATGGGGCGAGGGAGTCCTTGGTGTGTTGGCATCATTTTTAGATGAGAGACCTCAGTAGAAAGAAGGCGATGGGGATACAGGTGAGGCACTAGGGTTCCCTCAAGAAAATGGCTGCCTTTGCAGCGGAAGGGGTGGTGTTTGGACCGGAAGTGGTGGAGGACTGCTTAGAAAGCGGGTGGGTCCTCTTGGAGAAGGTGGGCAGGGTTAAGTCTGGTAAACTTGTACCCGATACGGAGTTGGGGGGTGGGGGGTGACTAGAAGTTTGAGTCTGTGGCCGTCGGGCACTGACCAAGCAGGTGGGTATGCGTGTGCAAGTGCTGTTGTGTGGAGAGAAAGCCAGAGGCACAGAAGCAGAAGGGGAGCTCTGTGGTGTGTCTGGAGGACCAGGTGGCCTTCTGGGTGGAGCTGTCGGGGAAGGACACACCTGCGGGTGTGGTGGGTGTGGTGAACGACTGGGAAAGGAAGCCGGCTCTAAAGGGGCCTTGTTTGTCAGGCTGAGGACTTTGGACTGCATCTCCTGGGTGGGGAGGAGCCACTTAGGGAGAAGTAACAGGGTCAGATCTAGGATTTGGGAGCTGAGAGCAGTTTATGGAAGAGTTTAGAGAGAAGCAGGGGTATTGTTCGGGAGGCCATTGCGGCAACCTGGGTGACGGTCATTAGGGCTTGAAATGGGGCAGTTGCAGTGGGAGAGGTGCGGATTTCTGAGGTTGACTGATTCCTGAGATTGACTGATTGACCAAGCGGGGGGGAGAGAGGAGGAAAAAGGTGTGTGTGTGTGTGGGGGGGAAGGGGACAGCTGAGAGGATGGCCCTGCCGTTGGGGAACTGGAGAACACAGGAGGAAGAGAGGCAGGTCTAGCCAGGTGGTGGGATAGTTCAATTTCAGGCACATTTACAGAGCGTTCGTGTAGCACCCAGCTGGCTACCAGAATCAGGATTCTGAAGCTCAAGACAGAGGTCCCTGCAAGAGAGATCGGAAGCATGAGGTCATCATCCTTGAATTGGAAAGTGGTTAAGATTTATTTGAAGGAACAAGAGAAAAATAAATCCTGATGTGGATATGGACTGTGAAAGCAAACTTCTTAGACCATTTCAGTGTATTATTAACGTTCTTAGAGTAAAGCCTTTGATGACCAGAATGTGGATGTGACCCAACCGCCCCCCCCCCCTGCCGCCGCCCCCCAAATAGCTCAAAATTAATGACAAAAAGATGTTAGGAAATAAATTCAAGAAGTTTCGATAGAAGTGGTTTTATCTCGATAGTTTTCTTTTTTTTCTATCAGGTCAAAATCCCTTTCTTAATCTGTGTTTATTATTTTTGATAAGAAACTTGAGAAAACTGGGGACTAGCTGGTTGTATTTTTGAAACCTCTTTGAATATGAAATATACTGTCTTGAGTGTGGTATCACTGCATTGTATTCCTCAGGCTTGACATCAATGGATACCTAATAATTAATATTCTAATGCAGTGCCCTTAGATGGATTAAAAAAAACCCCAAACTAAAGTGGTTTTCGGGAAATATGCTGATTACAATTTATATTTAGCTCAATACTGGTTTGTAGAGCTTTACTTTGGATCTTCCATAAAATCCACGTTTTTCTGTTTTCCTTCCCCAAATGTAGAAGCACACAATCCTGTTGATCTGTGGAAATGTTTACTAAGGAGAAGTTAAGTCTTTATTTTTTTTCTCTTAATTTTATTTTTATTTAAGTAATCTCT